>NC_092291.1:2023526-2351026 GCF_036320965.1 Panulirus ornatus
TATATATATATATATATATATATATATATATATATATATATATATATATATATCTATATATATATATATATATATATATATATATATATATATATATATATATATATATTTTTTTTTTTTTTTTTTTCATACTATTTGCCATTTCCCGCATTAGCGAGGTAGCGTTAAGAACAGAGAACTGGGCCTTAGAGGGAATATCCTCACCTGACCCCCTTCTCTGTTCCTTCTTTTGGAAAATTAAAAAAAAAAAAAAAAAAAAAAAAGGAAAGGGGAGGATTTCCAGCCACCCGCTCCCTCCCCTTTTAGTCGCCTTCTACGACACGCAGGGAATACGTGGGAAGTATTCTTTCTCCCCTATCCCCAGGGATAATATATATATATATATATATATTTATATACATGTGAAAAATGTAAGAAATAATTTAGAAAACTGAAACTTCTATCTTGAAATGAAATTAAAAAAAATGAATGTCACATTATGGTTCAACCTCTGGCTATGGAAAAGGGAAATGTATAATTTATTTACACAAACGTCAATAGTAGTTTTCATCAATTTAACCACTGTATCATACTGCCTGGACCACTTCTCTTATCATGAAACTGGAATATTGGCTTATGATGTTTCTCAATTGTCTTCATTACACAAAGTACATATATATATATATATATATCAGTGAGCTTGGGAAGGAGACTTGTGTGAGGAAGTACCAGGAGAGACTGAGTACAGAATGGAAAAAGGTGAGAACAAAGGAGGTAAGGGGAGTGGGGATGAATGGGATGTATTTAGGGAAGCAGTGATGGCTTGCGCAAAAGATGCTTGTGGCATGAGAAGCGTGGGAGGTGGGTTGATTAGAAAGGGTAGTGAGTGGTAGGATGAAGAAGTAAGATTATTAGTGAAAGAGAAGAGAGAGGCATTTGGACGATTTTTGCAGGGAAAAAATGCAAATGAGTGGGAGATGTATAAAAGAAAGAGACAGGAGGTCAAGAGAAAGGTGCAAGAGGTGAAAAAGAGGGCAAATGAGAGTTGGGGTGAGAGAGTATCATTAAATTTTAGGGAGAATAAAAAAGATGTTTTGGAAGGAGGTAAATAAAGTGCGTAAGACAAGGGAGCAAATGGGAACTTCAGTGAAGGGGGCTAATGGGGAGGTGATAACAAGTAGTGGTGATGTGAGAAGGAGATGGAGTGAGTATTTTGAAGGTTTGTTGAATGTGTTTGATGATAGAGTGGCAGATATAGGGTGTTTTGGTCGAGGTGGTGTGAAAAGTGAGAGGGTTAGGGAAAATGATTTGGTAAACAGAGAAGAGGTAGTAAAAGCTTTGCGGAAGATGAAAGCTGGCAAGTGGTATTGCAGTGGAATTTATTAAAGAAGGGGGTGACTGTATTGTTGACTGGTTGGTAAGGTTATTTAATGTATGTATGATTCATGGTGAGGTGCCTGAGGATTGGCGGAATGCACGCATAGTGCCATTGTATAAAGGCAAAGGGGATAAGAGTGAGTGCTCAAATTACAGAGGTATAAGTTTGTTGATTATTCCTGGTAAATTATATGGGAGGGTATTGATTGAGAGGGTGAAAGCATGTTCAGAGCATCAGATTGGGGAAGAGCAGTGTGGTTTCAGAAGTGGTAGAGGATGTGTGGATCAGGTGTTTGCTTTGAAGAATGTATGTGAGAAATACTTAGAAAAGCAAGTGGATTTGTATGTAGCATTTATGGATCTGGAGAAGGCTTATGATAGAGTTGATAGAGATGCTCTATGGAAGGTACTAAGAATATATGGTGTGGGAGGCAAGTTGTTTGAAGCAGTGAAAAGTTTTTATCGAGGATGTAAGGCATGTGTACGTGTAGGAAGAGAGGAAAGTAATTGGTTCTCAGTGAATGTAGGTTTGCGGTAGGGGTGTGTGATGTTTCCATGGTTATTTACTTTGTTTATGGATGGGGTTGTTAGGAAGGTGAATGCAAGAGTTTTGGAAAGAGGGGCAAGTATGCAGTCTGTTGTGGATGAGAGAGCTTGGGAAGTGATTCAGTTGTTGTTCGCTGATGATACAGAGCGGGTGGCTGATTCACCAGAAGCTGGTGACTGAGTTTGGTAAAGTGTGTGAAAGAAGAAAGTTAAGAGTAAATGTGAATTAGAGCAAGGTTACTAGGTACAGTAGGGTTGAGGGTCAAGTCAATTGGGAGGTAAGTTTGAGTGGAGAAAAACTGGAGGAAGTAAAGTGTTTTAGATATCTGGGAGTGGATCTGGCAGCGGATGGAACCATGGAAGCGGAAGTGCATCATAGGGTGGTGGAGGGGGCGAAAATTCTGGGAGCCTTGAAGAATGTGTGGAAGTCGAGAACATTATCTCGGAAAGCAAAAATGGGTATGTTTGAAGGAATAGTGGTTCCAACAATGTTGTATGGTTGCGAGGCGTGGGCTATGGGTAGAGTAGTGCGCAGGAGGGTGGATGTGCTGGAAATGAGATGTTTGAGGACAATGTGTGGTGTGAGGTGGTTTAATCGAGTAAGTAATGTAAGGGTAAGAGAGATGTGTGGAAATAAGAAGAGCATGGTTGAGAGAGCAGAAGAGGGTGTTTTGAAATGGTTTGGGCACATGGAGAGAATGAGTGAGGAAAGATTGACCAAGAGGATATATGTGTCAGAGGTGGAGGGAACGAGGAGAAGTGCGAGACGAAATTGGAGGTGGAAAGATGGAGTGAAAAAGATTTTGAGTGATCGGGGCCTTAACATGCAGGAGGGTGAAAGGCTTGCAAGGAATAGAGTGAATTGGAACGATGTGGTATACCGGGGTCGACGTGCTGTCAATGGATTGAATCGGGGCATGTGAAGCGTCTGGGGTAAGCCATTTAAAGTTGTGTGGGGCCTGGATGTGGAAAGGGAGCTGTGGTTTCGGGCATTATTGCATGACAGCTAGAGACTGAGTGTGAACGAATGGGGCCTTTGTTGTCTTTTCATAGCGCTACCTCGCACACATGAGTGGGGAGGGGAATGTTATTCCATGTGTGGCGGGGAGGCGACAGTGTGAATTGTGTGCATGGGTATATATAAATGTGTCTGTGTGTGTATATATATATGTGTACCTTGAGATGTATAGGTATGTATATTTGCGTGTGTGGACGTGTGTGTATATACATGTGTATGGGGGTGGGTTGGGCCATTTCTTTCGTCTGTTTCCTTGTGCTACCTCGCAAACACGGGAGACAGTGACAAAGCAAAATAAATAAATAAATGAAATATATATATATATATATATATATATATATATATATATATATATATATATATATATATATATATAGGAATATACACATATATTGGAAAGGATCACAATTTGTGTGTGATCAAGTATGCTCCTGAGTCCATGGGAAAAATGAAACACATTAAGTTCCCAAAAGAAGAGAGAGGCATTTGGATGATTTTTGCAGGAAGGTAGTGCAAATGACTGGGAGATGTATAAAAGAAAGAAGCAGGAGGTCAAGAGAAAGGTGCAAAACGTGAAACAGAGGGCAAATGAGAGTTGGGGTGAGAGAATATCATTAAATTTTAGGGAGAATAAAAAGATGATCAGGAAGGAGATGAATAAAGTGCATCGGTGGAAATGGGGCAGAACATTACATAACAGATAAATGCAGCTTTTCTGTTAGGTTTCAAGAACTATGGAACAGGTTCAGAAGAGGTGTCACAATATTATATCCTGAGGAAAGAATAAGATTGCTGCCCATTTTGTTGGTGGCTTTAGACTAGCACTTTCTAGATTGAGGATCTTAGGCCACTCTTTATGGAGCAAAAAAGGAAATAAGACAGTTTCATAGTTTTCATGGCTTCAGTCTGTAATAGGCAAGCCTAAGCTATTCTGTTTGAAAAAGCTTACATAGTCATTAATAAAAATCCACAGATGATTATGACACAGGTAAGATATGATTTAAGAACATGTGGAGGAGTTTGCATGATGTCTTTTATTTAATGAGAAATATACTTAATTGCCATTTCCCATGTCAGCAAGGTAGCATCAGGAAACAAGACGAAGAAAGAACCATCCGCTCATATACTACATATATACAAACACACCCATGCATGTACATATACATACTTATATCACCATATACGCATATACATACATATATCACCATATATGCATATACATACATATACACACATACACAGCCATATACATATATACCCATGTACATATTCATACTCGCTTGCCGTCATCCATTCTCGGCACCACCCCACTTCGCAGGAAACAGCATCGCCACCCCTTGCTTCAGCGAGGTTGTGCCAGGAAAACAGACAAAAAAGGCCACATTCGTTCACACTCAGTCTCTAGCTGTCATGTGTAATGTACCAAAACACAGCTCCTTACCCACATTCAGGCCCCACAGACTTTTCCATGGTTTACCCCAGACGCTTCACATGCCCTGGTTCAGTCCATTGATTGCTCGTCAACCACAGTATACCATATCGTTCCAATTCACTCTATTCGTAGCATGCCTTTCAACCTCCTGCATGTTAAGGCCCCAATCACTCAAAATTTTTTTCACTCCATCCTTCCACCTTCAATTTGGTCTCCTGCTTCTCTTTGTTCTTTCCACCTTTGACACATATCCTCTTTGTCAATCTTTCCACACGCATTCTCTCCATATGTCAACACCATTTCAACACATCCTCTTCTGCTCTTTCAACCGCGCTCTTTATTTGCCCTTTCATTACTTACTTGATCAAACCCCCTCACACCACATGTTGTCCTTAAACATTTCATATCCAATGTATCCACCTTTCTTCGTACAACCCTATCTGTAGCCCATGCCTCGCAACCATATAGTATTGTTGGAACTACTATTCCTTCAAACATACCCATTTTTGCTTTCTGAGATAACATTTTCTCTTTCCACACATTCTTCACCGCTCCAAGAACCTTCGCTCTCTCACTTCCACTTCCATAGTTCCATTCGTTGCTAAGTCCACTCCCAAATATCTAAAACACTTCACTTCCTCCAATTTTTCACCTTTCAAACTCTCATCCCAACTAACTTGTCCCTCAACCCTGCTGAACCTAATAACCTTGCTCTTATTCACATTTACTCTCAACTTTCTTCTGACACTCACTTTTCTAAACTCAGTCACCAACTTTTGCAGTTTATCACTCGAATCAGCCACCAGTGCTGTATCATCAGTGAACAACAACTGACTCACTTCCTAGGCCTTATCATCCATAATAGACTGCATTCTCGCCCCTTTCTCCAAAACTTTTGCATTTACCTCCTTAACCACCCCTTCCATAAACAAATTAAACAACCATGGGGATATCACACACCTCTGCAGCAGACTGACCCTCACTGGGAACCAATCACTCTCTTCTCTTCCTTGTCGTACACATACATTACACCCATCTTAAAAACTTCTCATTGCTTTTAGCCTTTGCATCTCATACCGTATACTCTTAAGACCATCTACAAAGCATTTGTATCCACCCAGGCATGTGCTTTCTCCAGATCCATAGATGCTACATACTAATCCATCTGTTTTTCCAAGTATTTCTCACAGACATTCTTGAAAGCAAACACCTGATCCACACATTCTTCAAAGCAAACACCTGATCCACACATCCTCCACCACTTCTGAACCCACGCTGCTCTTCCCAATCTGATACTGTGTACGTGCCTTCACCCTCTCAGTCATTACCATCCCATCCAATTTTCCAATAATAATTTCCAATAATCCAATTTTCCAGTGATATTCTCTGTTTTATGATAGGGATATTCTCCGTGTTTCATGATACGTATATTCTTTCAGTGTTTCATGATACAGATATTGTCTCATGATACGGATATTCTTTCAGTGTTTCATGATGGATGTTCTCAGTGTTTTATGGTAGTGATATTCTCTCAGTGTTTTATAGTAGGAATATTCTCTCAGCTTTTCATAATAGGGATATTTTCTCTTTCATGGTAGGGATATTGTCTGATTGTTTCTGTTCAGGGATATTCTCAATGTTTCATGGTAATGAAATTCTATCAGTGGTTCATATTAGGGATATAATGTCAGTGTCTCATGATAGACACATTCTTTCAGTGTTTCATGGTAGGGATACTTTCTCAGTGTTTCATGATAGGGATATTCTCTGTTTCGTGATAGACACATTCTTTCAGTGTTTCATGGTAGGGATACTTTCTCAGTGTTTCATGATAGGGATATTCTCTGTTTCGTGACAGGAATGATCCTTCAGTGTTTCATGGTAGGGATACTTTCTCAGTGTTTCATGATAGGGATATTCTCTGTTTCATGATAGGAAAGATCCTTCAGTGTTTCATGATAGGGATACTCTGTGTTTCATGATAGGAATATTATCAGCGTTTCATGATAGGGATATTCTCTGTTTCTTGATAATGATGATCCTTCAGTGTTTCACGGTAGGGATATTCTCAGTGTTTCATAATAGGGATATTCTCTGCATTTTATGAATGAGATGATCATTTGGTGTTTCATGATCAGGATATTTTTCAGTGTTTCATGATAGGGATATTCTCTGTTTCATGGTAGTGATATTCTCTGTTTCATGGTGGGGATATTCTTTTTGTTTTATGGTAGGGATATTGTTTCATGTAAGGATATTCTCAGTGTTTCGTAATGATATTTTAAGTGATTTATAGTAGGGATATTCTTTCAGTTTCATGATAGGGATATTCTCTGTTTTGTGATTGAGATACTCTCTGTTTCATGATAGGGATATTCTCTCAGTGATTCATAAGAGTGATATTCTCTCATTGTTTCGTGATAGGGATATTCATTCAGTTTTTCATGATATAGTTATTCTCAGTGCTTAATGATAGGGATATTCTCCAAGTTTTTCACGGTAGGGATATTCTCATTGTTTCATGATATGGTTAATCCCTCAGTGTTTTATCTTAATGATATTCTCATTTTTCATGATAGGGATATTCTCTCTTTGTTTCATGATAGATCTCTCAGTGTTACATGATAGTGATATTCTTAGTGTTTCATGAAACGGATATTCTCAGTGTTTCATGATGGGATTATTATCAATGTTTCATGATTGGGTTATTCTCTCAGTGTTTCATGACGAATGATCCTACATGTTTCATGATAGGGGTGATTCTTTAGTGTTTCATGATAGTGATATTTTCTTAGCGTTTCATGATATGGATATTTTCTTTGGTTCATGGTAGGGATATAGTCTCAGTGTTTCATTGTCTGGATATTCTCAGTATTTCATGGTAGGGAAATTCTATCAGTGTTTCATAATAGGGATATTCTGTCGGTGTTTTATGACATGGACATTCTCAGTGTTTCATGGTAGGGATACTCTCTCAGTGTTTCAAGATAGGGATGATCCTTCAGTGTTTCATGATACAGATATTATCAGTGTTTCATGATAGGGATATTCTTTCAGTATTCATGATTGGGATATCTTTCAGTGTTTCATGATAGGGATATTCTTTCAGTATTCATGATTGGGATATTCTTTCAGTGTTTCATGATAGAGATATTCTCTTAAGTGTTTCATGGTAGGGATATTCTCTGTGTTTCATGGTAGCAATATTATCTCTCATGATAGAGATATCCTCTCAGTGTTTCATGATAAGGATATTCTATCAGTGTTTCATGGTAGGTATAATTTCTCGGGTTTCATAATAGGGATATTCTTAGTGTTTCATGATAGGGATATTCTCTCAGTGTTTTATGAAACGGAAATTCTCTCATATTTTCATGATAAGGATGATCGATTGTTTCATGATAGGGATGTATTCTCCGAGTTTCATGGTAGGGATATTCTCTCAGTGTTTCGCGATAGGGATATTCTAAGTGTTTCATGATAGGGATATTCTTAGTGTTTCATGATAGTGATATTCTCTCAGTGTTTCATGATAGGGATGATCCTTCTGCGTTTCATGATAGGGGTATTCTCTTAGAGTTTCATGGTAGGAATATTCTGTTTAATAATAGGGATATTCTAAGTGTTTCATGATAGGGATATTCTCTCGGTGTTTCAGGATAGGTACATTCTCATTTTTTCATGATAGGGATGATCATTCAATGTTTCCTGATAGGGATATTCTGTCAGTGTTTCATGATAGGGATATTCTCTCACTTTCATGATGAGGATATTCTCTCACTTTCATAATAGGGTTATTCTCAGTGTTTCATGATAGGGATAATATCTTTGTTTCATGGTGGTGATATCTGTTTCACACGAGATGTTCTCTCAGTGTTTCATGATAGGGATATTCACTTATGTTTCATGGTAGGTATAATCTCATTGTTTCATGATACAGACATTTTCAGTGTTTCATGATAGGGATATTTTCTCAATGTTTCATTATCCAGATATTCTCTCAGTGTTTCATTATAGGGACTTTCTCAATTTCATGATAGTGATATTCTCTGTTTCATGATAGGGTTGATTCTTCACTGTTTTATGATAGGGGTAGTCTCTGTTTTATAATAGGGATATATTCTCAGTGTTTCATGATAGGGATATTCTCATTGTTTCATGATAGGGATATTCTCATTGTTTCATGATTGAGATGATCATTCATTGTTTCCTGATAGGGATATTCTCTGTGTTTCATGATAGGGATATTCTCATTGTTTCATGATTGAGATGATCATTCATTGTTTCCTGATAGGGATATTCTCTGTGTTTCATGATAGGGATATTCTCATTGTTTCATGATTGAGATGATCATTCATTGTTTCCTGATAGGGATATTCTCTGTGTTTCATGATAGAGATATTATCAGTTTCATGATAGTGATATTCCTCCAGTGTTTCATAATAGGGATGATCCTTAAGTATTTTATGATAGGGATATTCTCAGTGTTTGATAATAGGGATATTCTATGTTTAATAGGGATATTCTTAGTGTTTCATGGTAGGGATATTCTCTGTTTTATGGTTGGGATATTATCAGTATTTCATAATATGGATATTCTCTCTGTCTCATGATAGGTCTATTCTCTCAGTGTTTCATGGTAGGGATATCATTGTTTCATAATAGGGATATTCTCTGTTTCATGGTAGGGATATTCTTTTTGTTTCATGTTAGGGATATCCTCTTAGTGTATCATGGTAAGGATATTGTCAGTATTTCATGATAGGGTTATTCTCTGTGGTTCATGGGGTATTCTTTCATTGTGTGATAGGGATATACTCTGTGTTTCATGGTAAGAATATTCTGTTTTTCATGATAGATATGACGCTTCAGTGTTTCATGGTAGGGATATTCTCTGTGTTTTACGATAGGGATGATCCTCCAGTGTTTCATGATAGTGATATTCTCAGTGCTTCATTGTAGGGATTATTCTTTCACTGTTTCGTGGTAGGAATGTTCTCAATATTTTATGATATGGATATTCTCAGTGTTTCATGGTAGGGGTATTCTCAATGAGTCATGGTATTGATATTCTATAGTGTGTCATGGTAGGAATACTCTGTGTTCCATGATAGGGATGATTCTTCACTGTTTTATAATAGTGATTTTGTTTGAGTGTTTCATGGCAGGAATATTCTGTTTCATAGTAGGGATATTCTCTACTTCATAATAGGGATATTGTCTGTGTTTCATGGTAAGGATATTCTCAGGGTTTCATGGTAGGGGAATTCTCTGTTTCATGATACGGATATTATCTGTCTTTCATGATAGTGATGTTCTGTCTTTCATGATAAGGATATTCTCTTGGTGTTTCATGATAGGGATATTCTCTGTTTTGTGATAGGGATATTCTGTATGTTTCATGATAAGAATAATCCTTCAGTGTTTCATGAAAGTCATGTTCTCTGTGTTTCATGATATGGATGATCCTTCAGTGTTTCACGATGGATATTCTCAGTGTTTCATGGTAGTGATATTCTTACAGTCTTTCATGATAGGAATGATCCTTCAATGTTTCATGATAGTGATATTCACTCAGTGTTTCATGGTAGGGATATTCATCATTGTTTCATTGTAGGGATATTCTCAGTGTTTCATGATAGGGATGATCCTTCATTGTTTCATGATAGGGATATTCTCTCTGTTTCTTGATATGGTTATTCCCTCACTGTTTCATGAATGGGATGATCCTTCGGTGTTTCATGATAGGGGTATTCTCTCTGTTTCATGGTAGGTGTATTCTCGGTGTTCCATGGTAGGGATATTCTTTCAGTTTTTCACGGTAGGGATATTTTCTTTCATGGTAGGATATTTTGTTTTGTGATAAGAATATTCTCAGTGTTTCATGATAGGGATATTCTTTCAGTTTCATGATAGGGATATTCTCACTTTTGTGATTGGGATATTCTCTGCTTCATGATAGGGCTATTCTCTCAGTGTTTCATGATATCGATTTTCTCGGTGTTTCGTGTTAGGGATATTACTTCAGTTTTTCATGATCGAGATACTCTCTGTGTTTCATGATAGGGATATTCTCATAGTTTCATGATATGGTTATTCCCTCAGTGTTTAATCATAGAGATATTTGTCTCAGTGTTTCATGACAGGGATATTCTCAGTGTTTCATGATAGGGATATGCTCTCAGTGTTTCAAGATAGTGATAATCTCTGTTTTCATGATAAGGATATTCTCAGTGTTTCATGATAGGTGATATTCTCTCAGTGTTCCATGATAGGGATATTATCTCAAGTGTTTCATGATAGGGATTATCTGTCAGTGTTTCATGATAGAAATGATCCAATGTTTCATTATAGGGGTTATTGTTTTGTGATAGGGATATTCTCAATGTTTCATAGGATTTTCCCTTAGCGTTTCATAATATGGATATTTTCTCTTTCATGGTAAGGATATTGTCTCAGTGTTTCATTGTAGGTACATTCTCAGTGTTTCATGGTAGGGAAATTCTATCAGCTTCATAATAGGAATATTCTGTCAGTCTCATGACGGATATTTTCTCAGTGTTTCATGATAGGGATACTCTCTCACTGTTTCATGATAGGGATATTCTCTCTCTGTTTCACGTTAGAGACCATCCTTCAGCATTTCATGATAATGATATTATCTCAGTGTTTCATGATAGGGATATTTTCTGTGTTTCATGATAGAGATATTATAGGAATATTCTGTTTCATGATAAGGGCTTTTTTGTCAGTTTTTCTTGATAGGAATGATTCTTCAATGTTTCATGATGTGGATATTCTTTCAGTGTTTCATGATAGGGATACTCTCAGTGTTTCTTGGTAAGAATACTCAGTGTATCATAATAGGGATATTTCCTCAATGTCTCAGGGATATTCTCGGTGTTTCTTGATAGGGATATTCTCTCCGTTTTTCATGGTAGGGATGATCTTTCAGTGTTTCATGATAATGATAATCTCTCAGAGTTTCATGGTAGGGACATTCTCAATTTCGTCATAGAGATATTGTCTCAGTGTTTCAGGATAGGGATATTCTCTTTGTATTTCATAAAAGGGACATTTTCTTAGCATCTCATTGTAGGGAAATTCAGTGTTTCATGATTGGGGTATTCTCTCAGTGTTTCATGATAGGAACATTCTGTGTTTCATGATAGATATGATCCTTCAGCGTTTGACAGTAATATTCTCAGTGTTTCATAATAGGGATGATCCTTCAGTGTTTCATTACAGGGATATTCTCAGCATTTCATGGTAGGGATATTCTGTGTGTTTCATGGTAGAGAAATTGTCAGTGTTCCATGATAGAGATTCTCTCGGTATCTCATGATAGGTATATTCTCAGTATTTTATGTTAGCGGTATTATCTGTTTCACGATAGGGATATTCTCTCTGTTTCATGATAGGGATGATAAGTCAATGTTTTATGATAGTGACATTCTATTTCATGGTAGGAAAATTCTCTGTTTCATTGTAGGAATATTATCTCTGTTTCATGATAGGGATGATCCTTCAATGTTTCACGATATGGATATTCTCTCAGAGTTCATGATAGGGATATTCTCTCAGTGTTTCATGGTAGGCATATTCTCCATTTCATGATAGGGTTATCCCCTGTTTCATGATATGGATATTCCCCGAGTGTTTGTAAGATTGTTCTCAGTGTTTCATGATAGAAATATTCAGTTTCATGGTAGGGATATTCTCCGTTTCCTTATTGTGACATTTTCATTGTTTCATGATTAGGAAATTCTTTCAGTATTTCATGATAGAGATATTCTCGCTTTCATGATAGGGATATTCTCTGTGCAGATATTCTCAGCGTACCGTTGTAGGGGTATTCTGTTTTATGGTAATGATATTCTGTGTTTCATTGTAGGGATATTCTCAATGTTTCATGGTAGGGAAATTCTTTTTCATGATAGGGATATTCTCTGTTCCATGATATTGATATTCTGTGTTTCACGATAGGGATGTTCTGTTTCATGATAGGGATAATCTCTCTGAGTTTCATGATAGGGTTGATCTTCCAGTGTTTTATGATAGGGATATTGTCTGTTTTGTGATAGGGATATTGTCTGTTTTGTGACAGGGATATTCTGTCTGTTTCATGATAGGAATACTCCTTCAGTGTTTTATGAAAGTGATATTCTCTGTTTCATGATAGGGATGATCCTTTAGTGTTTCATGTTAGGGATATTCTCAGTGTTTCATGGTAGAGATATTCTTTCGGTTTTTCATGATTGGAATGATCCTTCAATGTTTCATGATAATGATATTTACTCAGTGTTTCATGTTAGGGATATTCTCTCATTATTTCATTGTAGGGATATTCTCAGTGTTTCATGATTGGGATGATCATTCATTGTTTCATGATAGGATTATTCTCTTTGTTTCATGATATGGTTATTCCCTCACTGCTTCATGGATGGGATGATCCTTCGGTGTTTCATGAAAGGGATATTCTCTCAGTGTTTTAAGGTAGGTTTGTTCTCAGTGTTTCATGGTAGGGATATTCTTTCAGGATTTAATGGTAGGGATATTCTCTTTCATGGTAGGATATTCTCACTTTTGTGATATGAATATTCTGTTTCATGGTAGGATATTCTCACTTTTGTGATATGAATATTCTGTTTCATGGTAAGGATATTCTTTCAGTGTTTCATGATAGGGATATTCTCAGTGTTCCATGATTGGGATATTCTCTCTGTTTCATGATAGGGCTATTTTCTCAGTGTTTCATGATATGGATATTCTCTCAGTGTTTCGTGTTAGGGATATTACTTAAGTTTTTCATGATAGGGATATTCTCAATGTTTTATGATAGGGATATTCTCTGTGATTTATGATAGGGATATTCTCATAGTTTCATGATATGGTTATTCCCTCAGTGTTTTATCATAGAGATATTCTCACAATGTTTCATGACTGGGATATTCATAGTGTTTCATGATAGGGACATTCTCTCTGTTTCAAGACAGTGATATTCTCTCTTTTTCATGATAAGGATATTCTCAGTGTTTCATGATAGGGGATATTCTCTCAGTGTTTCATGATAGGGACATCATCTCAGTGTTTCATGATAGGGATAGTCTGTCAGTGTTTCATGATAGGAATGATCCAATGCTTCATGATAGGGGTTATTGTATCATGATAGCAATATTCTCAATGCTTCATAGTAGGAATATTTTCAGAGTTTCATGATACGGATATTTTTTCTTTCATGGTAGGGATATTGTATCTGTTTCATTATAGGAATATTCTCAGTGTTTCATGGTAGGGAAATTCTATCAGTTTCATAATAGGGATATTCTGTCAGTCTCATGACAGGGATATTCTCTCGTTTCACGCTAGGGATACTCTCTCAGTGTTTCATGATAGGGATATTCTCTCAGTGTTTCATGTTAGAGATGATTCTTCAGCGTTTCATGATAATGATATTCTCTCAGTGTTTCATGATAGGGATATTCTCTCAGTGTTTCATGATAGAGATATTCTCTCAGTGTTTCATGATAGGGATATTATAGGAACATTTTGTGTTTAATGATATGAGTATTTTTTCAGTTTTTCTTGATAAGAATGATTCTTCAGTGTTTCATGATGTGGATATTCTTTCAGTGTTTCATAGTAGGAATACTCTTAGTGTTTCATGGTAAGGATAGTCTCAGTGTATCATAATAGGGATATTTCCTCAATATATCAGGGATATTCTCAGTGTTTCATGATAGGGATATTCTCTCTGTCTTTCATGATAGGGATGATCCTTCAGTGTTTCATGATAATGATAATTCTCAGAGTTTCATGGTAGGGATATTCTCAATTTCGTCATAGAGATGTTGTCTCAGTGTTTCATGTCAGGGATATTCTCTTTGTGTTTCATAAAAGGGACATTTTCTTAGCATCTCATTATAGGGAAATTCTCTGTGTTTCATGATACAGGTATTCTCTTTGTGTTTCATGATAGGAATATTCTGTTTCGTGATAGACATGATCCTTCAGCGTTTCATGACAGTAATATTCTCTCAGTGTTTCATGATAGGGGATGATCCTTCAGTGTTTCTTTACAGGAATATTCTCAGCATTTCATGGTAGGGATATTCTGTGTTTCATGTTAGGGATATTGTCAGTGTTCCATAAGAGTTTTCTGTGTTTAATGATAGGGTTGTTCTCTCAGTGTTTTATCATAAGGATATTATCTATGTTTCATGATAGGGATATTCTCATTGTTTCATGATAGGGATATTCTCATTGTTTCATGATAGGGAGATTTTCTCTTTATTGATAGGGATATTCTCATTGTTTCATGATAGAGAGATTTTCTGTTTCATGATAGGGATATTCTCATTGTTTCATGATAGGGATATTCTCATTGTTCATGATAGGGATATTTTCTCTTTCATGGTAGGGATGATCCTTCAGTGTTTCATGATAGGGATGTTCTCTGTGTTTCACGGTAGGGATATTCTTTCAATGTTTCATGGTAGGGATATTCTCATTCATAATAGGGATATTCTTTCAGTGTTTCATGGTAGGGATATTCCTTCAATGTTTCATGATAGGAATGATCCTTCAGTGTTTCATGATAGGGACATTATTAGTGTTTCATTGTAGGAATATTATCTTAGTGTTTCATGTTATGGATATTCTCCATTTCATAAAAGGGATATTCCCTCTTATCATGAGGATATTGTTAGTATTTCATGATAGGGATATTCCCTCAGTGTTTCATGGTAGGAATATTCTCTTTCTTCAAAGGGATATTCTCTCACGACAGGGATATTCTCTGTGTTACATCATAGGGATTTTTCTCAGTATTTCATGTTGGGGATATTCTTTTAGTGTTTCATGATAAGGATATTTTCTCACTGTCTCATGATTGGAATGATCCTTCAGCTTTTCATGAATGATATTCTCTCAGTGTTCCATGATAGGGATATTCTCTCTCTTTTTCATGATAAGGATAATCTTTTTGTTTCATGGTAAGGATATTCTGTCTGTTTCATGATAGGAATATTCTCTTTCTTGATGGGGATGATCCTTTAGTGTTTCATATTTCATAATAGGGATATTCTCTCAGTGTTTAATGGTAGGGATATTTTCTGTGTTTCATGGTAGGCATATTCTCTCGGAGTATCATGATAGGAGTATTCTCTGTTTCATGATAGGAATATTCTCAGTGTTTAGTGATAGGGATATTCTCAGTTTTTCATGATAGGAATATTATTTCAGTATATCATGATAGGGATATTCTTTGTGTTTGGCAATAGGGATATTCTCAGTATTTCATGGGAGGATATTCTTAGTTTTTCATGGAAGTGATATTCTATCAGTGTTTTGTGATAGGGATATTGTTTCATGATAGGGATATTCCCAGTGTTTCATGATAGGTATATTCTCTGTGTTTCATGATAGGGATGATCTTTCAATATTTGATGATAGGGATATTCTGGGTGTTTCATGATAGGGATGATCTTGCAGTATTTGATGATAGGGATATTCTTGATGTTCCATGATTGGGATATTCCATGTTTTATGATAGGGATATTCTCTCAGTGTTTCATGATAGGCATAATCCTACAGAGTTTCATGATAGTGATATTCTCTCTGTGTTCATGATAGGGATGATCCTTCAGTGTTTCATGATAGGGATATTCTCAGTGTTTCATGGTAGAGATATTCTTTCGATGTTTCATGATAATGACATTCTCATGATAAGAATGATCCTTCAGTGTTTCATGAGTGATATTCTCTCAGTGTTTCGTGGTAACGATACTCTCACTTTTTCGAGGTGGAGATATTCTTAGTGTTTCATTATGTGGATGATGCTTCAGTGTTTCATGAAAGGGATATTCACTGTTTCATAAGAGATATACTCTTTCATTAATGGGATGATTCTTCGGTGTTTCATGATAGGGATATTTTCTCATTGTTTCATGTTTCATGAATGGGATGATCCTTTGGTGTTTCATGATAGGGATATTTTCTCAGTGTATCATGATAGGGATCTCCTCAGTGTTTGATGATAGGGATATTTTGTTTCATGGTAGGGATATTCTCTCAGTGTTTCACGGAAGGAATATTTCCTATTTCATAGTAGGGATATTTTATTGCATGTTAGGATGTTCTCAGTGTTTCGTGATAGGGATATTCTGTGTTTTGTGGTAGGGATATTCTCTGTGTTTCACGATAGGGATATTCTCTGTTTCATGACGGATATTCTCTCAGTGTTTCATGATAGGGATATTATGTTGGTTCCATATAAGGGATATTGTGTGTTTCATGATAGGGATATTCTCAGTGTTTCATGATAGGGATACTCTCTCAGTTTTTAACCATAAAGATATTCTCTGTTTTATCATTAGGTTATTCTCTGTTTCATGAAAGGGGTTTTGTCTAAATTTATCGTTTTTATATGTTAGATATGTATTTATCTACCGTCAATATTTCTTGTTGGTTCGAAAGTTTCTCATATTAAGAATGTTATAAAGATCTGAGCACCAGTTGTTGTGACCTTATTTCTTGTTATTGTTACTTTATTTATATAATTTTGAAGACATAATATTTATGTTGGTTATGTTATCATTGGCAGGTCGTGGTGTCCAGCACAAGAATATGATATATGCTTCCAAATGTCCTGTTCGGCGAGCTACGATGTATAGCACCTGTATCAGCAAGAAGGTTATTACAACAACACACAACACTTCTACAAACAACTATGGAGAATAGACATGGTATCAGTGGAATTATCGATGAGGAATAAAACAGTGACAGCAGTATATTGTATCTTAACATCAAGAACGACCATAGACCAAATACAGCAGCATATAATCAAGGACACTTTAAGTAGGAACAGCTGAAGATCATCAAGGACAGTATTAGAACAGCAACAGCAGTAGATCATCAAGGACGGTAATAGAACAGCAACAGCAGTAGATCATCAAGGACAGTATTAGAACAGCAACAGCAGTAGATCATCAAGGATGGTAATAGAACAGCAACAGCAGTAGATCATCAAGGACGGTAATAGAACAGTAACAGCAGTAGATCATCAAGGAATATTAACAGCAACAGCAGTAGATCATCAAGGATGGTATTAGAACAGTAACAGCAGTAGATCAAGGAATATTAACAGCAACAGCAGTAGATCATCAAGGACAGTATTAGAACAGCAACAGCAGTAGATCATCAAGGACAGTATTAGAACAGCAACAGCAGTAGATCATCAAGGACAGTATTAGAACAGCAGCAGCAGTAGATCATCAAGGACAGTATTAGAACAGCAACAGCAGTAGATCATGAAGGACAATATTAGAACAGCAACAGCAGTAGATCATCAAGGACAGTATTAGAACAGCAACAGCAGTAGATCGTCAAGGACAGTATTAGAACAGCAACAGCAGTAGATCATCAAGGACAGTATTAGAACAGCAACAGCAGTAGGTCATCAAGGACAGTATTAGAACAGCAAAAGCAATAGATCACCAAGGACAGTATTAGAACAGCAACAGCAGTAGATCATCAAGGACAGTATTAGAACAGCAGCAGCAGTAGATCATCAAGGACAGTATTAGAACAGGAACAGCAGTAGATCATCAAGGACAGTATTAGAACAGCAACAGCTGTAGATCATCAAGGACAGTATTAGAACAGCAACAGCAGTAGATCATCAAGGACAGTATTAGAACAGTAACAGCAGTAGATCATCAAGGACAGTATTAGAACAGTAACAGCAGTAGATCATCAAGCACAGTATTAGGACCAACAGCAATACATCATCAAGGACAGTATTAGAACAGCAACAGCAATACATCATCAAGGACAGTATTAGAACAGCAACAGCAGTAGATCATCAAGGACAGTATTAGAACAGCAACAGCAGTAGATCATCAAGGACAGTATTAGCAGCAGAATATCATCAAGGACAGTATAAGAATAGCAGTAGATCATCAAGGACAATATTAGAACAGCAACAGCAGTAGATCATCAAGGACAGTATTAGAACAGCAACAGCAGTAGATCATCAAGGACAGTATTTGAACACCAACAGCAATAGATCATCAAGAACAATATAAGAGCAGCAACAGCAGATCATTAAGGACAATATTAGAACAGCAACAGTAGATCAAGGACAGTATGAGAACAGCAACAGCGGTAGATTATCAAGGACAGTATTAGAACAGTAACAGCAGTAGATCATCAAGGGCAGTATTAGAACAGCAACAGCAGTAGATCATCAAGGACAGTATTAGAACAGCAGCAGCAGTAGATCAAGGGCAATATTTGAACAGCAACAGCAGTAGATCATCAAGGACAGTATTAGAACAGCAACAGCAGTAGATCATCAAGGGCAGTATTAGAACAGCAACAGCAGATCATTAAGGACAATATTAGAACAGCAACAGCAGTAGATCAAGGGCAGAATGAGAACAGCAACAGCGGTAGATTATCAAGGACAGTATTAGAACAGTAACAGCAGTAGATCATCAAGGGCAGTATTAGAACAGCAACAGCAGTAGATCATTAAGGACAATATTAGAACAGCAACAGTAGATCAAGGACAGTATGAGAACAGCAACAGCTGGTAGATTATCAAGGACAGTATTAGAACAGTAACAGCAGTAGATCATCAAGGGCAGTATTAGAACAGCAACAGCAGTAGATCACCAAGGACAGTATTAGAACAGTAACAGCTGTAGATCATCAAGGGCAGTATTAGAACAGCAACAGCAGTAGATCATCAAGGACAGTATTAGAACAGTAACAGCAGTAGATCATCAAGGGCAGTATTAGAACAGCAACAGCAGTAGATCATCAAGGACAGTATTAGAACAGCAACAGCAGTAGATCATCAAGGACAGTAATAGAGCAGCAACAGCAGTAGATCATCAAGGACAGTATAAGAATAGTAGTAGATCATCAAGGACAGTATAAGAATAGTAGTAGATCATCAAGGACAGTATAAGAATAGTAGTAGATCATCAAGGACAGTATTAGAACAGCAACAGCAGTAGATCATCAAGGACAGTATTAGAACAGCAACAGCAGTAATCATCAAGGACAGTAATAGAGCAGCAACAGCAGTAGATCATCAAGTACAGTATCAGAACAGCAACAGTAGTAGATCATCAAGGACAGTATTAGAGCTAACAACAGTAGATCATGAAGCACAGTATAAGATCAGTAGTAGAAGATCAAGGACAGTATAGGAACAGTAGTAGATCATCAAGGACAGTATCAGAACAGCAACAGTAGTACATCATCAAGGACAGTATTAGAACAGCAACAGTAGAATATAAAGAACAGTATTAGAACAGTAACAGCAGTAGATCATCAAGGACAGAACAGCAACAGTAGTAGATCATCAAGGTTAGTATTAGAACAGCAACAGCGGTAGATCATCAAAGACTGTTTGAACAGCAACAGGAGATCATCAAGGACATTATTAGAACAGCAACAGCAGTAGATCATCGGACTATCAGAACAGCAACAGCGGTAGATCATCAAGGACAGTTTTAGAACAGTAACAGCAGATCTAGGGCAGTTTTAGAACAGCAACAGCTGTAGATCATCAAGGACAGTATTAGAACAGCAACAGCTGTAGATCATCAAGGACAGTATTAGAACAGCAACAGCTGTAGATCATCAAGGACAGTATTAGAACAGCAACAGCTGTAGATCATCAAGGACAGTATTAGAACAGCAACAGCTGTAGATAATCAAGGACAGTATTAGAACAGCAACAGCTGTAGATCATCAAGGACAGCTTTAGAACAGCAACAGCTGTAGATCATCAAGGACAGTATTAGAACAGCAACAGCTGTAGATCATCAAGGACAGTATTAGAACAGCAACAGCAGTAGGTGAACGACGGTATCAAAACAGCAACAGCGGTAGATAATCAAGGACAGAACAGCAGTAGATCATCAAGGACTGCATTAGAACAGCAACAGTAGTAAATCATCAAGGACAGTATTAGAACAGCAACAGCAGTAGATCATCAAGGATGGTATTAGAACAGTAACAGCAGTAGATCAACAAGGACAGTATTAGAACAGCAACAGCAGTAGATCATCAAGGACAGTATCAGAACAGCAACAGTAGTAGATCATCAAGGACAGTATTAGAACAGCAACAGCAGTAGATCATCAAGGACAGTATTTGAACAGCAACAGCAGTAGATCAAGGACAGTATTAGGACAGCAACAGCAACAGTAGATCATCAAGGACAGTATTTGAACAGTAACAGCAGTAGATCATCAAGGACAGTATTAGAACAGTAACAGCTGTAGATCATCAAGGACAGTACTAGAACAGCAACAGTATTAGATCATCAAGGACAGTATTTGCGCATCAACAGCATTAGATCATCAAGGATAGTATTAGAACAGTAACAGCAGTAGATCATCAAGGACAGTATTAGAACAGCAACAGCAGTAGGTCATCAAGGGCAGTATTAGAACAGCAACAGCAGTAGATCATCAAGGACAGTATTAGAACAGCAACAGCAGTAGATCATCAAGGACAGTATTAGGACAGCAACAGCAGTAGATCATCAAGAAAAGTATTAGAACAGCAACAGCAGTAGATCATCAAGGACAGTATTAGGACAGCAACAACGGTAGATCATCAAGGACAGTATTAGAACAGCAACAGCAGTAGATCATCAAGGACAGTATTAGGACAGCAACAGCAGTAGATCATCAAGGACAGTATTAGAACAGCAACAGCAGTAGATCATCAAGGACAGTACTAGACCGGCTACAACGGTAGATTGTCAAGGACAGTATTAGAACAGCAACAACAGTAGATCATCAAGGACAGTATTAGAACAGTAACAGCAGTAGATCATCAAGGACAGTATTAGAACAGCAACAGCGGTAGATCATCTAGAACAGTATTAGAACAGCAACAGCAGTAGATCATCAAGGACAGTATCAGAACAGCAACAGCAGTAGATCATCAAGGACAGTATTAGAACAGCAACAGCAGTAGATCATTAAGGACAGTATTAGAACAGTAACAGCGGTAGATCATCAACGACAGTAGTAGGAATATCTGACGTTCATTAAAGATAAGAATATATAGCAAGATTAACAACACGAGTCACAACACTGAATACCCCAGTGACTGTGCAAGGATAACGTTGTACTGTTTGATATAATATGTTGTACAGTGTTGTGAAACTTTATGATTCTGGTTGATATAAGATGTTGCACAGTGTAGTGAAACTTTATGAAGTTTTTGTTAATGTTTAGTGTAAATCTACTTAAGATTGTTATATTTCTTTATGACGATGTGGATTGTTGTTAATCATAATATGTTCATGTAAATTATGATGGTCGGTATTGTTCTTCATTATAGTGGTAGTGTTTAACTACGACTACTCAAGGTAATGTACTTATATTTTCAGCAAGCTAATAATGCCAGACTGATTTGTCAAAACATCAATTGTGAACGGATACATCATAAACACAGTCGGAATGTAACAGCTCATAACCAGTCGAAGGTAATTATATATACAGTGTTTATTTTTGCAAGAATTGAACGATTGTTGACATAGGTAGACTTGGACTTGTTATTTTAAGAGATCTTTACAGATGCAGCAAAATTTGTAACTGACAATAATAAAGTCATAAGCAAATCATAAATTGCAAACCACAGGAACTGCTGCAGGTAACCCGCTTTATTGATATTGTGGATGACAATGGAACTGACTGTCTTTACTGGCAAAGTTTACATCCAAACTACGTCCGGCAGTCTGCAACAGGCAAATGTTCTCAGCACTTCATCTTCCTACACTTGACCGTGAGTTGAGAGTAGCACTCAACCACCACCTTTGGTTTCCAATTACAGGCTGTTTCGAGATCTAAGTGTTGACAAGTGAGCAGGCACCATGGAAGATACAGTAGTGCCATGTTCGCCTTGCCAAAAAACATCCTTGAAGAATTGTAACATGAAAATACACATGTTTACGCACACAGGTGAGAAACCATTCAAATGTTCCCAGTGTCAGACAAGTTTTACCAAACGTTATGAACTTAGAAATCACATGAGAGCACACATGAAAAAGAAACCATATAAATGTTCACAGTGTCAAAAGACCTTCTCACAGAAGAGTAATTTTGTTGAACACATGACTGACCACACAGAAGGGAAACCATACCAATGTTCACAGTGCCAAAAGACCTTTGCAGAGAGTAGTCATTTTGTGCAACACATGGCTAATCATACGGAAGGGAGGCCATATGAATGCTCACAGTGCCAAAAGACCTTTTCCCTGAGAAGTACCTTGGTAAGGCACATGAATATTCATACAAAAGAGAAAATATATGAATGCTCACAGTGCCAAAAGACCTTTTCTCAAAGAAGTAATTTAGTACAACACATGGCTATTCATGAAAGAGAGAAGCCACATGAATGTTCCTTCTGCAAAAAGACCTTCTCTCAGAGAAGATATTTAGTGCAACACATGGTAATTCATACAGGAGAGAAGCCGTATGGATGTGCACATTGCCAGAAGACCTTTTCCCAGAGGGGTTATTTAGTGAAGCACATGACTGTTCATACAGGAGAGAAGCGATATGAATGTTCACATTGCAAAAAGGCCTTCTCTCAGAGGAGTAACTTGGTCAAACATTTGACTATTCATACAGGAGAGAAGCCACTTAAATGTGCACATTGGCGAAAGACCTTCTGCCAGAGGATTCAGTTGGTGAAGCATGTGACTGTTCACACAGGAGAAAAGCCATATCATTGTTTACAATGCCAAAAGACCTTTTCCCGTAGGAGTGGCTTATTGCGACATTTGGCAATTCATACAGGAGAAAAGCCATTCAGATGTTCACAATACCAAAGGAACTGCTATGAGGAGAATGGTTTAGTGCAGAATATCATTTCCAGCCAGGACAAAGGTCCGTGTGATAAGATATCTTCCCAGCAGGAGACATCAGAGGATGGAGCCAAGTGTTGTATTTCTGGAGGAGTTAAACAGGAAGTTGATGGTACAGAATTTATTATCTGCAAAGTGGATCCAGATTTGAGCACAGTTATCCCTCAGTCATTGGGACAAACTCAGGTAGATGTTAATGACATTGTTAAAGAAGAATGTTGATCTTTGTCATGTCAGTCTCCAAGCACAAGATACACAAGAATCTTGTTTAAACATGGTATTAAAGATAAGGTGATAACATGGTACACAAGAGTCTTGTTTAAACGTATTAAAGATAAGATGATAACATCAGAAGACAAGCCTTCCATTTTGTTTTTAATGTGAAAAAAACCGGTTTATATAGGCCAGGATGGATACATAGTGTAACACTTTTGTGAAACAAAATATTTCATGAATGACTTAGAATATGATGATGATATTATTGTAAACCAGTTTCATGATAATGATTATTACGTAATTATGGTAAGGTGAAATATTATAGACGATTTTACCGTTGTAATACGTGTACCGATGATAACAAAATGGAAACAGAGAAGCTGAAAAAAAAATTAGAGAAGTTTGTGGTAAAACTTCTTCGTTACCGTGATTATAGGAATCTTCGATATATTTGCTTTCGAGTAGAACTTATGATTCATGTAGATAGTGCACTATGTTATTGATGTTAGTTGATATATGTACAGTATTTTTTTTTCTTCATTTTCATCAATAAAGGTACAAAATTGTAGACTTTGAATTATTTTTCACATATATTAGTTATGACCCACCATAACGTACCTGTGTATTATTACCATACACAACCAACCTACATCAACTACTGCTGAACAAAACCAGTACACTTATATATCATGTGATCACTGGCAACACCAATGTGCAGGAATTATACATATTTACATAAGAAATCTGAAAGTTACAAAAAAGCATATATGTGTGTGTTGCCCACACCCACACACATCTGAACATTTTACGTGTGCTGACCTATGTAGACACATATATACATTATACTAAAGATCAGTACTCGGCAATCTTTATACACATGACTGGTTACTGTCCTAATATAAACCAGCTACATCCAAGCTATACTAACTAGTGTACTGTCCAATCACCCAACATAAACCAGCTACATCTAAGCTATACTAACTAGTGTACTGTCCCATCATCCAACATAAACCAGCTACATCAAGCTATACTAACTAGTTTAATGTCCCATCATTCAACATCAACCAGTTACATCCAAGATATTTTAACTTCTGTACTGACATCATCCAACATAAACCAGCTACATCCAACTTATACTACCTAGTGTAGTAACACATCCATACATTATAAACAAACCATCTACATCCAAGCTATACTAATTAGTGTACTGTCCGATTATCCAACATAAACCTGCTACACCAAGGTATAATGAATAGTGAGTGTACTGACACATCCATCCAACATAAATCAGCTACATCCAAGCTACACTAATTAGTGTATTGTATCATCATCCAACATAAACCAGCTACATCCTAGCTATACTAACTGGAGTATTGTCCAATTATCTAACATAAACCAGCTACATCTAATTTATATTAACTAGTATACTGATACATCATCCAACATAAACCAGCTACATCCAAACTCTAGTAACTAGTGTAATGACACATCCATCCAACATAAACCAGTTACATCGAAGCTGTACTAGCTAGTATACTGTTCCATCATCCAACATAAACCAGCTACCTCCAAGTTAAATCAACCAGTTTACTGACACATCATTCAACATAAACCACCTACATCCAAGCTATACTAACTATTATCCTGACATATCCATCCACTATAAACTAGTTACATCCAAACTATAGAAAATAGTGTACTATCCCATCATCCAACATAAGCTAACTACATCCAAGCTATGTTAGCTAGTGTACTGTCCCATCATCCAACATGAATCAGCTACATTTAAAGTTATACTAACTAGTGTAGTCACATCATCCAATGTAAACCAGCTACATCCAAGCCACACTAACTAGTGCAGTGATACATCATCCATCATAAACCAGGTACATCCAAGCTATTATAACTAGTGTACTGACACATCAGCCAACATAAACCAGCTACATCCAAGCACTACTAAGTACTGTACTACCCCATCATCCAACATAAATCAATTACATCCAAGTTATATTAACTAGTGCACTGATACATCATCCAACATAAACCAGTTTCATCCAAGCTATACTAACTAGTGTACTGACAAATCCATTCATCATAAACCATTTATACTTACTAGTGTATTGTCCTTCATCCAACATAAACCAGCTACATCCAAGCTATACTAACTAATGTAGTGTCCCATCATTCAACATAAACCAGCTATGCATAAACTATAATAACTAGTGTACTGTCCCTTCATCCAACATAAACCAGCTATATCCAAGCCATATTAACTTGTGTACTGTCCCATCATCCAACATAAACCAGTTACATCCAAGCTGTAGAAACTAGTATACTGTCCTATCATCCAACAAATAGCTATATCGAAGCTATACTAACTAGTGTACTGACACTTCATCCAAAATAAACCAGCTACATCCAAGCTATATTAACTAGTGTACTGACATATTATCGAACATAAACCAACTACATCCAGGTTATACTTATTAGTGTACTAACACATCAATTAAACATAAACCAGGTATGTCTAAGCTGTACTAACTAGTGTGCTGTCCCATCATCCAGCATAAACCAGCTATATCCAAGCTATACTAACTAGTCTACGAACACATCATCCAACATAAAACACTAACATCCAAGCTATATTAAGTCGTGTACTGACACATCATCTAACATAAACCAGCTACATCCAAGCTATACTACCTAATGTAGTGACACATTCATCCAACAAAAAACAGGTGCATCCAAGCTGTACTAGTTAGTGTACTGTAGGGATATTCTCTCTGTTTCATGATAGGGATGATCCTTCAGTGTTTTATGATAGGGATGATCCTTCAGTGTTTCATGATAGGGATACTCTCTCAGTGTTTCATGATATGGATAGTCTCTGTGTTTCATGATAGGGATACTCTCTCAGTGTTTCACGATACGGATATTCTCTGTGTTTCATGATAGGGATGATCCTTCAGTGTTTCATGATAGGGATACTCCCTCAGTGTTTCATGATACGGATATTCTCTGTGTTTCACGATAGGGATACTCTCCCAGAGTTTCATGATACGGATATTCTCTGTGTTTCATGATAGGGATGATCCTTCAGTGTTTCATGATAGAGATACTCTCTCAGTGTTTCATGATAGGGATGATCCTTCAGTGTTTCATGATAGGGATACTCTCTCAGTGTTTCACGATACAGATATTCTCTGTGTTTCATGATAGGGATGATGCTTCAGTGTTTCATGATAGGGATGCTCTCCCAGAGTTTCGTGATAGGGATGATCCTTCAGTGTTTCATGATAGGGATACTCTCTCAGTGTTTCATGATATGGATATTCTCTCAGTGTTTCATGATAGGGATGATCCTTCAGTGTTTCATTATAGGGATATTCTCTTAGTGTTTTATGATAGGGATATTCTCTCGGTGTTTCATCGTAAGGATTTTCTGTGTTTAATGATAGGGTTATTCCTTCAGTGTTTTATCATAAGGATGTTATCTATGTTTCATGATACGGATATTCTCAATGTTTTATGATAGGGATATTCTCTGTGTTTCATGGTAGGGATATTCTTTTAATGTTTCATGATAGGGATATTCTCAGTAATTCAAAATAAGGATATTCTTTCAATGTTTTATGGTAGGGATATTCTGTTTCATGATAGGGATATTCCTTCAATGTTTCATGATAGGAATGATCCTTTAGTGTTTCATGATAGGGACATTCTTAGTGTTTCATTGCAGGGATATTCTCTTAGTGTTTCATGGTAGGGCTACTCTCCATTTCATAAAAGGGATATTCCTTCTTTTATCATAAGGTTATTGTCAGTATTTCATGATAGGGATATTCTCTCAGTGTTTCATGGTAGGGATCTCTTTTTTTCACAGGGATATTCTCTTTCGCGATAGGGATATTCTCTCGGTGTTTCATGATATGGATTTTTCTCAGTTTTTCATGTTGGGGATATTCTCTTAGTTTTTCATCATAGGGATATTTTCTCAGTGTTTCATGATTGGAATGATCTTTCAGTTTTTCATGAATGATATTATCTCAGTGTTCCATAATAGGGATATTCTCTCTGTTTCATGATAGGGATAATCCTTTTTTTGTTTCATGGTAAGGATATTCTCTCAATGTCTCATGATAGGAATATTCAGTTTCATGATGGGGATGATCCTTTAGTGTTTCATAATAGGGATATTCTCTCAGTGTTTAATGGTAGGGATATTTTCTGTGTTTCATGGTAGGCATATTCTCTCGGAGTATCATGATGGAGGTGTTCTCTATTTCAGGATAGGAATATTCTCAGTGTTTAGTGATAGGGATGTTCTCTGTTTCATGATAGGAATATTTTTTCAGTATTTCATGATGGATATTCTTTGCATTTGGTAATAGGGATATTCTCAGTGTTTCATGGTAGAATATTCTCAGTATTTCAGGGTAGTGATATTCTCTGAGTGTTTCGTGATGGGGATATTGTTTCATGATAGGGATACTCCCAGTGTTTCATGATAGGTATATTCTCTTTATTTCATGATATGGATGATCTTTCAGTATTTGATGATAAGGATATTCTCGGTGTTTCATGATTGGGATATTCCTTGTTTTAGATAGGGATGTTATCTCAATGTTTCGTAATAGGAATAATCCTTCAGCGTTTCATGGTAGTGATATTCTGTCAGTGTTTCATGATAGGGATGATCCTTCCTTTTTTCATGATAGGAATATTCTCAGTGTTTCATGGTAGAGATATTCTTTCGGTGTTTCATGATAGGGATATTTTCTCATTGTTACATGTTTCATGAATGGGATGATCCTTCAATGTTTCATGAGTGATATTCTCTCAGTGTTTCGTGGTAACGATACTCTCACTTTTTCGAGGTGGAGATATTCTTAGTGTTTCATTATGTGGATGATGCTTCAGTGTTTCATGAAAGGGATATACGCTGTTTCATAAGAGATATTCTCTTTCATTAATGGGATGATTCTTCGGTGTTTCATGATAGGGATATTTTCTCATTGTTTCATGTTTCATGAATGGGATGATCCTTCGGTGTATCATGATAGGGATATTTTCTCAGTGTATCATGATAGGGATCTCCTCAGTGTTTGATGATAGGGATATTCTGTTTCATGGTAGGGATATTCCCTCAGTGTTTCACGGTAGGAATATTTCCTATTTCATAGTAGGGATATTTTATTGCATGTTAGGATGTTCTCAGTGTTTCGTGATAGGGATATTCTGTGTTTTGTGGTAGGGATATTCTCAGTGTTTCATGATAGGGATGCTCCTCAGTTTTTAACCCTAAAGATATTCTCTGTTTTATCATTAGGATATTCTCTGTTTCATGAAAGGGGTTTTGTCTAAATTTATCGTTTTTATATGTTAGATATGTATTTATCTACCGTCAATATTTCTTGTTGGTTCGAAAGTTTCTCATATTAAGAATGTTATAAAGATCTGAGCACCAGTTGTTGTGACCTTATTTCCTGTTATTGTTACTTTATTTATATAATTTTGAAGACATAATATTTATGTTGGTTATGTTGTCAGTGGCAGGTCGTGGTGTCCAGCACAAGAATATGATATATGCTTCCAAATGTCCTGCTCGGCGAGCTACGATGTATAGCACCTGTATCAGCAAGAAGGTTATTACAACAACACACAACACTTCTTCAACCAACTATGGAGAATAGAAATGGTATCAGTGGAATTATCGATGAGGAATAAAACAGCGACAGCAGTACATTGTATCTTAACATCAAGAACGACCGTAGACCAAATACAGCAGCATATAATCAAGGACACTTAAAGTTAGAACAGCTGTAGATCATCAAGGACAGTATTAGAACAGCAACAGCAGTAGATCATCAAGGACAGTAATAGAACAGCAACAGCAGTAGATCATCAAGGACAGTATTAGAACAGCAACAGCAGTAGATCATCAAGGACAGTATTAGAAAAACAACAGCAGTAGATCATCAAGGATGGTAATAGAACAGCAACAGCAGTAGATCATCAAGGACGGTATTAGAACAGTAACAGCAGTAGATCATCAAGGACAGTATTAGAACAGCAACAGCAGTAGATCATCAAGGACGGTAATAGAACAGCAACAGCAGTAGATCATCAAGGACGGTATTAGAACAGTAACAGCAGTAGATCAAGGAATATTAACAGCAACAGCAGTAGGTCATCAAGGACAGTATTAGAACAGCAACAGCAGTAGTTCATCAAGGACAGTATTAGAACAGCAACAGCAGTAGATCATCAAGGACGGTAATAGAACAGCAACAGCAGTAGTTCATCAAGGACAGTATTAGAACAGCAACAGCAGTAGATCATCAAGGACGGTAATAGAACAGCAACAGCAGTAGATCATCAAGGATGGTATTAGAACAGGAACAGCAGCAGTAGATCATCAAGGATAGTATTAGAACAGCGACAGCAGTAGATCATCAAGGACAGTATTAGAACAGCAACAGCAGTAGATCATCAAGGACGGTAATAGAACAGCAACAGCAGTAGATCATCAAGGATGGTATTCGAACAGTAACAGCAGTAGATCAAGGAATATTAACAGCAACAGCAGTAGGTCATCAAGGACAGTATGAGAACAGCAACAGCAGTAGATCATCAAGGACAGTATTATAACAGCAACAGCAGTAGTTCATCAAGGACAGTATTAAAACAGCAACAGCAGTAGATCAACAAGGATGGTATTAGAACAGCAACAGCAGTAGATCATCAAGGATGGTATTAGAACAGTAACAGCAGTAGATCAAGGAATATTAACAGCAACAGCAGTAGGTCATCAAGGACAGTATGAGAACAGCAACAGCAGTAGATCATCAAGGACAGTATTAGAACAGCAACACCAGTAGATCATCAAGGACAGTATTAGAACAGCAACAGCAGTAGATCATCAAGGACAGTATGAGAACAGCAACAGCAGTAGATCATCAAGGACAGTATTAGAACAGCAACAGCAGTAGATCATCAAGTACAGTATTAGAACAGCAACAGCAGTAGATCATCAAGGATGGTAATAGAAAAGCAACAGCAGTAGATCATCAAGGAGAGTATTAGAACAGCAACAGCAGTAGTTCATCAAGGACAGTATTAGAACAGCAGCAGCGGTAGATCATCAAGGACAGTATTAGAATAAAAACAGCAGTAGATCATCAAGGACAGTATGAGAACAGCAAGAGCAGTAGATCATCAAGAACGGTAATAGAACAGCAACAGCAGTAGATCATAAAGCACAGTATTAGAACAGCAACAGCAGTAGATCAAGGACAGTATGAGAACAGCAACAGCAGTAGATCATCAAGGACAGTATTAGAACAGCAACAGCAGTAGATCATCAAGGACGGTATTAGGACAGGAACAGAAGTAGATCATCAAGGACGGTAGTAGGACAGCAACAGCAGTAGATCATCAAGGACGGTATTAGAACAGCAACAGCAGTAGATCTTCAATGACAGTATTAGAACAGGAACAGCAGCAGTAGATCATCAAGGACAGTATTAGAACAGCAACAGAAGTAGATCATCAAGGACGGTATTAGGACAGCAACAGCAATATATCATCAAGGACGGTATAAGGACAGCAACAGCAGTAGATCTTCAAGGACAGTATTAGAACAGCAACAGTAGATCATCAAGGACAGTATTAGAACAGGAACAGACAGTAGATCATCAAGGACAGTATTAGAACAGGAACAGCAGCAGTAGATCATCAAGTGCAGTATTAGAACAGCAACAGCAGTAGATCATCAAGGATAGTATTAGAATAGCAGCAGCAGTAGATCATCAAGGACAGTATTAGGACAGCAACAGCAGTAGATCATCAAGGACAGGATTAGAACAGTAACAGCAGTAGATCATCAAGGACAGTATGAGAACAGCAACAGCAGTAGATCATCAAGGACGGTATTAGAACAGCAACAGCAGTAGATCATCAAGGACAGTATTAGACAGCAACAGCAGTAGATCATCAAGGACAGTATTAGAACAGCAACAGCAGTAGATCATCAAGGACAGTATTAGAACAGCAACAGCAGTAGATCATCAAGGACAGTATTAGAACAGCAACAGCAGTAGATCATCAAGGACAGTATTAGAACAGGCAGCAGCAGTAGATCATCAAGGACGAGTATTAGAACAGCAACAGCAGTAGATCATCAAGGACGGTATTAGAACAGCAACAGCAGTAGATCATCAAGGACAGTATTAGAACAGCAACAGCAGTAGATCATCAAGGACGGTATTAGAACAGCAACAGCAGTAGATCATCAAGGACAGTATTAGAACAGCAACAGCAGTAGATCATCAAGGACAGTATTAGAACAGCAACAGCAGTAGATCATCAAGGACGGTATTAGAACAGCAACAGCAGTAGATCATCAAGGACAGTATTAGAACAGCAACAGCAGTAGATCATCAAGGACAGTATTAGAACAGCAACAGCAGTAGATCATCAAGGACAGTATTAGAACAGCAACAGCAGTAGATCATCAAGGACAGTATTAGAACAGCAACAGCAGTAGATCATCAAGGACAGTATTAGAACAGCAACAGCAGTAGATCATCAAGGACAGTATTAGAACAGCAACAGCAGTAGATCATCAAGGACAGTATTAGAACAGCAACAGCAGTAGATCATCAAGGACAGTATTAGAACAGCAACAGCAGTAGATCATCAAGGACAGTATTAGAACAGCAACAGCAGTAGATCATCAAGGACAGTATTAGAACAGCAACAGCAGTAGATCATCAAGGACAGTATTAGAACAGCAACAGCAGTAGATCATCAAGAACAATATAAGACAGCAACAGCAGTAGATCATCAAGGACAGTATTAGAACAGCAACAGCAGTAGATCATCAAGGACAGTATTAGAACAGCAACAGCAGTAGATCATCAAGGACAGTATTAGAACAGCAACAGCAGTAGATCATCAAGGACAGTATTAGAACAGCAACAGCAGTAGATCATCAAGGACAGTATTAGACAGGAACAGCAGTAGATCATCAAGGACAGTATTAGACAGCAACAGCAGTAGATCATCAAGGACAGTATTAGAACAGCAACAGCAGTAGATCATCAAGGACGGTATTAGACAGCAACAGCAGTAGATCATCAAGGACGGTATTAGGACAGCAACAGCAGTAGATCATCAAGGACAGTATTAGAACAGCAACAGCAGTAGATCATCAAGGACAGTATTAGGAACAGCAACAGCAGTAGATCATCAAGGACAGTATTAGGACAGCAACAGCAGTAGATCATCAAGGACAGTATTAGAACAGCAACAGCAGTAGATCATCAAGGACTGTATTAGAACAGCAACAGCAGTATCATCAAGGACAGTATTAGAACAGCAACAGCAGTAGATCATCAAGGACAGTATTAGAACAGCAACAGCAGTAGATCATCAAGGACGGTATTAGGACAGCAACAGCAGTAGATCATCAAGGACGGTATTAGGACAGCAACAGCAGTAGATCATCAAGGACAGGTATTAGAACAGCAACAGCAGTAGATCATCAAGGACAGTATTAGAACAGCAACAGCAGTAGATCATCAAGGACAGTATTAGAACAGCAACAGCAGTAGATCATCAAGGACTGTATTAGGACAGCAACAGCAGTAGATCATCAAGGACAGTATTAGAACAGCAACAGCAGTAGATCATCAAGGACAGTATTAGGACAGCAACAGCAGTAGATCATCAAGGACGGTATTAGGACAGCAACAGCAGTAGATCACGTGGCGTCAACCTTCCTTTACCTCCATGTATCGTCAACCTTCCCGTACTCACGTGGCGTCAACATTCTTCTACCTCAAAGTGGCATCAACCTTGTTCTACCTCCACGTGGCGTCAACATTCTTCTACCTCAAAGTGGCATCAACCTTGTTCTACCTCCACGTGGCGTCAACCTTCCTCTACCTTAATGTGGAAGTAGAGGAAGGTTGACGCTGCGTGGAGGTAGAAGAAGGTTGACGCTTTGTGGAGGTAAATGAAAGTTAACGCCAAATGGAGGTAGAGGAAGGTTGACGCCACGTGGAGGTAGAGGAAGGTTGACGCCACGTGGAGGTAGAGGAAGGTTGACGCCACGTGGAGGAAGAGGAAGGTTGACGCCACGTGGAGGTAGAGGAAAGGGTTGACGCCACGTGGAGGTAGAGGAAGGTTGACGCCACGTGGAGGTAGAGGAAGGTTGACGCCACGTGGAGGTAGAGGAAGGTTGACGCCACGTGGAGGTAGAGGAAGGTTGACGCCACGTGGAGGTAGAGGAAGGTTTGACGCCACGTGGAGGTAGAGGAAGGTTGACGCCACGTGGAGGTAGAGGAAGGTTGACGCCACGTGGAGGTAGAGGAAGGTTGACGCCACGTGGAGGTAGAGGAAGGTTGACGCCACGTGGAGGTAGAGGAAGGTTGACGCCACGTGGAGGTAGAGGAAGGTTGACGCCACGTGGAGGTAGAGGAGGTTGACGCCACGTGGAGGTAGAGGAAGGTTGACGCCACGTGGAGGTAGAGGAAGGTTGACGCCACGTGGAGGTAGAGGAAGGTTGACGCCACGTGGAGGTAGAGGAAGGTTGACGCCACGTGGAGGTAGAGGAAGGTTGACGCCACGTGGAGGTAGAAGGCTACAGTAGTGGAAAGGAAGACTGCTGGGTTGTGGTAACAGCACTAGAGAAGAAGACTATTGGATTGTGGCAACAGTACTAGAGAGGAAGACTGCTGGGTTGTGGTAACAGCACTAGAGAGGAAGACTACTGGATTGTGGTAACAGTACTGGAGAGGAAGACTGCTGGGTTGTGGTAACAGTACTAGAGAGGAAGACTGCTGGGTTGTGGTAACAGAACTAGAGAAAAACACTATTGGATTGTGGTAACAGTACTAGAGAGGAAGACTGCTGGGTTGCGGTAACAGTACTAGAGAGGAAGACTGCTGGGTTGTGGTAACAGCACTAGAGAGGAAGACTACTGGATTGTGGTAACAGCACTAGAGAGGAAGACTGCTGGATTGTGGTAACAGCACTAGAGAGGAAGACTGCTGGGTTGTGGTAACAGCACTAGAGAGGAAGACTGCTGGGTTGTGGTAACAGCACTAGAGAGGAAGACTGCTGGGTTGTGGTAACAGCACTAGAGAGGAAGACTGCTGGGTTGTGGTAACAGCACTAGAGAGGAAGACTGCTGGGTTGTGGTAACAGCACTAGAGAGGAAGACTGCTGGGTTGTGGTAACAGCACTAGAGAGGAAGACTGCTGGGTTGTGGTAACAGTACTAGAGAGGAAGACTGCTGGGTTTTGGTAACAGTACTAGAGAGGAAGACTGCTGGGTTGTGGTAACAGTACTAGAGAGGAAGACTGCTGGGTTGTGGTAACAGCACTAGAGAGGAAGACTGCTGGGTTGTGGTAACAGTACTAGAGAGGAAGACTGCTGGGTTGTGGTAACAGCACTAGAGAGGAAGACTGCTGGGTTGTGGTAACAGCACTAGAGAGGAAGACTGCTGGGTTGTGGTAACAGCACTAGAGAGGAAGACTGCTGGGTTGTGGTAACAGCACTAGAGAGGAAGACTGCTGGGTTGTGGTAACAGCACTAGAGAGGAAGACTGCTGGGTTGTGGTAACAGCACTAGAGAGGAAGACTGCTGGGTTGTGGTAACAGCACTAGAGAGGAAGACTGCTGGGTTGTGGTAACAGCACTAGAGAGGAAGACTGCTGGGTTGTGGTAACAGCACTAGAGAGGAAGACTGCTGGGTTGTGGTAACAGCACTAGAGAGGAAGACTGCTGGGTTTTGGTAACAGTACTAGAGAGGAAGACTGCTGGGTTGTGGTAACAGCACTAGAGAGGAAGACTGCTGGGTTGTGGTAACAGCACTAGAGAGGAAGACTGCTGGGTTGTGGTAACAGTACTAGAGAGGAAGACTGCTGGGTTGTGGTAACAGCACTAGAGAGGAAGACTGCTGGGTTATGGTAACAGTACTAAGAGAGGAAGACTGCTGGGTTGTGGTAACATCACTAGAGAGGAAGACTGCTGGGTTGTGGTAATAGCACTAGAGAGGAAGACTGCTGGGTTGTGTTAACAGCACTAGAGAGGAAGACTGCTGGGTTGTGGTAACAGCACTAGAGAGGAAGACTTCTGGGTTGTGGTAACAGTACTAGAGAGGAAGACTGCTGGGTTGTGGTAACAGCACTAGAGAGGAAGACTGCTGGGTTGTGGTAACAGCACTAGAGAGGAAGACTGCTGGGTTGTGGTAACTGTACTGGAGAGGAAGACTGCTGGGTTGTGGTAACAGCACTAGAGAGGAAGACTACTGGGTTGTGGTAACTGTACTGGAGAGGAAGACTGCTGGGTTGTGGTAACAGCACTAGAGAGGAAGACTGCTGGGTTGTGGTAACAGTACTAGAGAGGAAGACTGCTGGGTTGTGGTAACAGCACTAGAGAGGAAGACTGCTGGGTTGTGGTAACAGTACTAGAGAGGAAGACTGCTGGGTTGTTGTAACAGCACTAGAGAGGAAGACTGCTGGGTTGTGGTAACAGCACTAGAGAGGAAGACTGCTGGGTTGTGGTAACTGTACTGGAGAGGAAGACTGCTGGGTTGTGGTAACAGTACTAGAGAGGAAGACTGCTGGGTTGTGGTAACAGTACTAGAGAGGAAGACTGCTGGGTTGTGGTAACAGTACTAGAGAGGAAGACTGCTGGGTTGTGGTAACAGCACTAGAGAGGAAGACTGCTGGGTTGTGGTAACTGTACTGGAGAGGAAGACTGCTGGGTTGTGGTAACAGCACTAGAGAGGAAGACTGCTGGGTTGTGGTAACTGTACTGGAGAGGAAGACTGCTGGGTTGTGGTAACAGCACTAGAGAGGAAGACTGCTGGGTTGTGGTAACAGTACTAGAGAGGAATACTGCTGGGTTGTGGTAACAGCACTAGAGAGGAAGACTGCTTGGTTGTGGTAACAGTACTAGAGCTGAAGACTGCTGGGTTGTGGTAACAGCACTAGAGAGGAAGACTGCTGGGTTGTGGTAAGAGCACTAGAGAGGAAGACTGCTGGGTTGTGGTAACTGTACTGGAGAGGAAGACTGCTGGGTTTTGGTAACAGTACTAGAGAGGGAAACTGCTGGGTTGTGGTAACAGTACTAGAGAGGAAGACTGCTGGGTTGTGGTAACAGCACTAGAGAGGAAGACTCTTGGGTTGTGGTAATAGCACTAGAGAGGAAGACTGTTGGGTTGTGGTAACAGTACTAGAGAGGAAGACTTCTGGGTTGTGGTAACAGTACTAGAGAGGAAGACTGCTGGGTTGTGGTGACAGCACTAGAGAGGAAGACTGCTGGGTTGTGGTAAGAGCACTAGAGAGGAAGACTGCTGGGTTGTGGTAACTGTACTGGAGAGGAAGACTGCTGGGTTGTGGTAACAGCACTAGAGAGGAAGACTGCTGGGTTGTGGTAACAGCAATAGAGAGGAAGACTGCTGGGTTGTGGTAACTGTACTAGAGAGGAAGACTGCTGGTTTGTGGTGACAGCACTAGAGAGGAAGACTGCTGGGTTGTGGTAACAGCACTAGAGAGGAAGACTGCTGGATTGTGGTAACAGCACTAGAGAGGAAGACTGCTGGGTTGTGGTAACTGTACTGGAGAGGAAGACTGCTGGGTTGTGGTAACAGCACTAGAGAGGAAGACTGCTGGATTGTGGTAACAGCACTAGAGAGGAAGACTGCTGGGTTGTGGTAACTGTACTGGAGAGGAAGACTGCTGGGTTGTGGCAACAGCACTAGAGAGGAAGACTACTGGATTGTGGTAACAGTACTAGAGAGGAAGACTGCTGGGTTGTGGTAACTGTACTGGAGAGGATGACTGCTCGGTTGTGGTAACAGCACTAGAGAGGAAGACTGCTAGGTTGTGGTAACTGTACTGGAGAGGAAGACTGCTGGGTTGTGGTAACAGCACTAAAGAGGAAGACTGCTAGGTTGTGGTAACTGTACTGGACAGGAAGACTGCTGGGTTGTGGTAACAGCACTAGAGAGGAAGACTGCTGGGTTGTGGTAACAGGACTGGAGAGGAAGACTGCTAGGTTTTGGTAACACTACTGGAGAGGAAGACTGCTGGGTTGTGGTAACAGCACTGGAGAGGAAGACTGCTGGGTTGTGGTAATAGGACTGGAGAGGAAGACTGCTGGGTTGTGGTAACAGTACTGGAGAGGAAGGCTGCAGGGTTGTGGTAATAGGACTGGAGAGGAAGACTGCTGGGTTGTGGTAACAGCACTGGAGAGGAAGACTGCTGGGTTGTGGTAATAGGACTGGAGAGGAAGACTGCTGGGTTGTGGTAACAGTACTGGAGAGGAAGACTGCTGGGTTGTGGTAATAGGACTGGAGAGGAAGACTGCTGGGTTATGGTAACAGTACTGGAGAGGAAGACTGCTGGGTTGTGGTAAAAGTACTGGAGAGGAAGACTGCTGGGTTGTAGTAAAAGTACTTCAGCGGAAGACTGCAACAACCTAGCAGTCTTCCTCTCCAGTTTTGTAGCCACAACGCAGGAGTCTTCCTCTCCCGTAATTTACCCACAACCCAGCAGTCTTCCTCTCCAGTACAGTTACCACAATTCAGCAGTCTTCCTCTCCAGTACTGAAACCACAACCCAGCAGTCTTCCTCTCCAGTACTGTAGCCAAGACAATCTTCTTTTCCAGTGCTGTAGCCACAACCAAGCAGTCTTCCTCTCCAGTACTGAAACCACAACCCAGCAGTCTTCCTCTCCAGTACTGTTACCACAACCCAGCAGTCTTCCTCTCCAGTACTGTAACGCAAACCCAGCAGTCTTCCTCTCTAGTACTGTTACCACAACCCAGCAGTCTTCCTCTCCAGTACTGTTACCATAACCCAGCAGTCTTCCTCTCTAGTACTGTTACCACAACCCAGCAGTCTTCCTCTCCAGTCCTATTACCACAACCCTGCAGCCTTCCTCTCCAGTACTGTTACCACAACCCAGCAGTCTTCCTCTCCAGTCCTATTACCACAACCCAGCAGTCTTCCTCTCCAGTGCTGTTACCACAACCCAGCAGTCTTCCTCTCCAGTACTGTAACGCAAACCCAGCAGTCTTCCTCTCTAGTACTGTTACCACAACCCAGCAGTCTTCCTCTCCAGTACTGTAACGCAAACCCAGCAGTCTTCCTCTCTAGTACTGTTACCACAACCCAGCAGTCTTCCTCTCCAGTACTGTAACGCAAACCCAGCAGTCTTCCTCTCTAGTACTGTTACCACAACCCAGCAGTCTTCCTCTCCAGTACTGTAACGCAAACCCAGCAGTCTTCCTCTCCAGTACTGTTACCACAACCTAACAGTCTTCCTCTCCAGTACTGTAACGCAAACCCAGCAGTCTTCCTCTCCAGTACTGTTACCACAACCTAACAGTCTTCCTCTCTAGTACTATTACCACAACCCATCAGTCTTTCTCTACAGTACTGTTACAACTCAGCAGTCTTCCTCTCCGGTAAAGTTTCCATAACCCAGCAGAATTCCTCTCCAGTACCGATACCACAACCCAGCAGTCTTCCTTTCCAGTATCGTATCCACAATCTAGAAGTCTTCCTTTCCAGTACTATAGCCAAAACCCAGCAGTCTTCCTCTAGTACTGTCATCACAACCCAGCAGTCTTCCTCTAGTACTGTTATCACAATCCAGCAGTCTTCCTCTAGTACTGTTATCACAACCCAGCAGTCTTCCTCTAGTACTGTTATCACAATCCAGCAGTCTTCCTCTCCAGTAGCGTAGCAAAAACACAGCAATCTTCCTCGCTAGTACTCTTACTACAACCCAGGAGTCTTCCCCTCTTGTACCGTTACCACAACACAGAAGACTTCCTCTCCAGGACTGTAGCCATAACCGAGCAATCTTCCTCTCCTGTACTATAGACACAATCCAGCACTCTCTCTCCAGAACTGTTTCCACAACCCAACTGCCTTCCTCTCCAGCACTGTTACCACAACCCAGCAGTCTGTCTCTCCAGTACTGTTACCACAACCCATCAGCCTTCCTCTCCAGTATTGTTACCACAACCTAGCGGCCATCCTCTCGAGTACTGTAGCCACAACCCAGCAGTCTGTCTCTAAGGTACGGATACCACAACCCATCAGTCTTCCTCTCCACTTCTGCTACCACAACCCAGCAGTCTTCCTCTCAAGTCCTGTAGCCACAACCCAGCATTCATCCTCTCTAGTTCTATAGCCACAAACCAGCAACCTTCCTCTCCAGTACTGTATCCACAACCCAGCAAGCTTCCTCTCAACAACACAGTCATCTTCCTTCCCAGTACCGTTACCAAAACCCAACAGACCTCCTCTCCAGTACTATAGCCACAACACAACAGTCTTCATCTCTAGTACTCTAGCCACAACCCAGCTTGCTTCCTTTCCAGTACTGTGGCCACATTCCATCAGACTTCAACTCTAGTACTGTAGCCACAACCCAGCAGCCTTCCTCTCCAGTACTATTACCACAACCCAGCAACCTTCCTCTCCAGTACTGTAGCCACAACCCTGAAGTCTTCCTCTCAAGCACTGTTACCACAACTCAGCATTCATCCTCTCCAGTACTGTTACCACAACACAGCAGCCTTCCTCTCCAGTACTGTTACCACAACGCAGCAGTCTTCCTCTCCACTACCGTTACCACAACCCAGCAGTCTTCCTCTCCAGAACCGATACCAAAACCCAGCAGTCTTCCTCTCCACTACCGTTACCACAACCCAGCAGTCTTCCTCTACAGTAGCGTAGCCACAACTCAGCAGTCTTCCTCTCCAGTACTTTTACCACAACCCACAGCCTTCCTCTCCGGTCATATGTACGAATAGCAAGAAAGGAAAGTGATGATTCCCAGTGAATGTCGGTTTGCGGCAGGGGTGCATAGTGTCTCTTTGATTGTTTAATTTGTTTATGGTTGGGGTGGTTAGGGAGGTGAATGCATGAGTTTTGGAGAGAGGGGCAAGTATGCAGTTTGTTGTGGATGGGAGGGCTTGGGAAATAAGTCAGTTGTTGTTCACTGATGATACAGCGCTGATGGCTCATTCGGGTGAGAAACTGCAGAAGCTGGTGACTGAGTTTGGTACAGTGTGTGAAAGAAGAAAGTTGAGAGTAATGTGAATAAGAGCAAGGTTATTAGGTTCAGTAGGGTTGAGGGACAAATCAACTGGGAGGTAAGTTTGAATGGAGAACTGAAGGAAGTTTGCGTTTGCGAGGTAGCGCAAGGAAACAGACGAAAGAAATGGCCCAACCCACCCCCATACACATGTATATACATACGTCCACACACGCAAATATACATACCTACACAGCTTTCCATGGTTTACCCCAGACGCTTCACATGCCCTGATTCAATCCATTGACAGCACGTCAACCCCGGTATACCACATCGCTCCAATTCACTCTATTCCTTGCCCTCCTTTCACCCTCCTGCATGTTCAGGCCCCGATCACACAAAATCTTTTTCACTCCATCTTTCCACCTCCAATTTGGTCTCCCACTTCTCCTCGTTCCCTCCACCTCTGACACATATATCCTCTTGGTCAATCTTTCCTCACTCATTCTCTCCATGTGACCAAACCATTTCAAAACATCCTCTTCTGCTCTCTCAACCACACTCTTTTTATTACCACATATCTCTCTTACTCTATTATTACTTACTCGATCAAACCATCTCACACCACATATTGTCCTCAAACATCTCATTTCCAGCACATCCACCCTCCCCCGCACAACTCTATCCATAGCCCACGCCTTGCAACCATATAACATTGTTAGAACCACTATTCCTTCAAACATACCCATTTTTGCTTTCTGAGATAATGTTTTCGACTTCCACACATTCTTCAACGCTCTCAGAACTTTCGCCCCCTCCCCAACCCTATGATTCACTTCCGTTTCCATGGCTCCTTCCGCTGCCAAATCCACTCCCAGATATCTAAAACACTTCACTTCTTCCAGTTTTTCTCCATTCAAACGTACCTCCCAAATGACTTGACCCTCAACCCTACTGTACCTAATAACCTTGCTTTTATTCACATTTACTCTCAACTTTCTTCTTTCACACACTTTACCAAACTCAGTCACCAGCTTCTGCAGTTTCTCACATGAATCAGCCACCAGCGCTGTATCATCAGCGAACAACAACTGACTCACTTCCCAAGCTCTTTCATCCATAAGACTGCATACTTGCCCCTCTTTTCAAAACTCTTGCATTCACCTCCCTAACAACCCCATCCATAAACAAATTAAACAAACATGGAGACATCACACACCCTTGCCGCAAACCTACATTCACTGAGAACCAATCACTTTCCTCTCTTCCTACACGTACACATACCTTACATCCTCGATAAACACTTTTCTCTGCTTCTAACAACTTGCCTCCCACACCATATATTCTTAATACCTTCCACAGAGCATCTCTATCAACTCTATCATATGCCTTCTCCAGATCCATAAATGCTACATACAAATCCATTTGCTTTTCTAAGTATTTCTTACATACATTCCTCAAAGTAAACACCTGATCCACACATCCTCTACCACTTCTAAAACCACACTGCTCTTCTCCAATCTGATGCTCTGTACATGCCTTCACCCTCTCAATCAATACCCTCCCACATAGTTTACCAGGAATACTCAACAAACTTTACCTTTGTAATATATATTGTAGAAAAAAAATACGTAGAACATGGATTTTAATGTGAGAAAATTAGAAGGAATTATGGGATTTAAATACTCGCCAGTGTCGTAAGCTACATTGAACTTTAACAGATGGCGCTCATGTTAGATAGCACATCTTATACTTAGGTAGGGGCACTCGCTTTCCTATCTTGCTTATTAGGGTCCTTGGTTACCAGCCTCACACTACGAGACACCCGCTTTCCTATCGTGCATTATTAGCGTCTTTGCACCGGATAGTCTATTGTACACCTTATGCTCATCCTGTGAGCGGTAGCGCAAAAGGATTGCAGGGGTCACAAAGGATCTTAATCAGACTCCATTGGAGTGATATTACATAGGAGTTACAATTCATAACAGGTAATCCATTATATAATTTCATATGGTAAGTTTTTTTTCGAGTAGATGCAAAAAGTGGATACAAACTTAAAATTTCAAGTATCTTGTTATCAACAATAAGGTGTTGTGACACTTCTTCTGGGGTTTATTTACACCTATCCCTAAAGGGCTCTTTTTTCACATTCTAAGACATAATGTTCTAGTTTGTAACCAAATCTTTGGCCACAAACTTTACAATTTACATGATTTACACTCCATGTAGGTCAAGTCTGCTGATCTTATTACTTTCTTCATATAATACATGTTTTACTTTACACATCTCACTGTTATGGAAAATGTTTCTACTTGTGCTTATCTGAATTCGTTTTCGTTGTTCATACAGGCCTGTCAGTTCATTTCTAATTACAGTTTTGAGGCTTCTGGCTGACAACCCATTTTTACTTAGTGCAAACTTGGCTAAAGCATCAGCTTTGTCATGCTCACGGAGGCCTATATGAGAGGAAATCTATAACAATTTGATTTGAATCCCTTGAGCAATAATGTCTGAGTATTTGTGTCTGGCTTCAAAAACCAGCAGGGAACATTCTAATCTCAGGGTGTTAAGGGCAATTACTGAAGATAAAGAATCGGAGATAATCAAAGTCCGTGTCAGCGATTCCTGCTGCTCAAGAGAAGTTTGTAGGATAGATGCACAGTTGTATATCCTAACATTTTGATCTAATCTATTACCATTGGGCTGGACCACAATGGCAGCACTGCCTGCCCTCCCAGTGCAGGCAGAGTCGCGAGAACCGTCAGTATAGATGCACTGGGTTAGGTTGTTATCATTGTGGAGTTTCTGTATATGATCATTGCCTAAGTGATGAAGGTGAAGACTATAAGTAATCAGTGTCGTAGGTGAATAAGTAGGAGTAGTTATAACAAAGTGAGTTATTTGCCAGAAGGCAGGAAATGCTGCTGCTGCTTCCTAATTCCATACAAATTATACATCCTAAACACTGTCATGTGGTTAGCTGTTATTTGGATCCATTTAGATGCACTTGTGCTATGACATATAAGGCTTGAAATTTTTTAGACGATAATGAAGTATCTGGGTCACCGGGCAGAAGTTTCAGTCCTATCATAACATGGAATTCAAGTGTTCTGTTTTCACTGATAGCAACAGAAAGTTTTTTTCTGCATAACGTGACACGTCTGCGGCTCAGTCGTTGTTAATACACGACGGAGGAACACTCCCTGACACGTCTACACGACGGAGGAACACTCCCTGACACGTCTACACGACGGAGGAACACTCCCTGACACGTCTACACGACGGAGGAACACTCCCTGACACGTCTACACGACGGCGTCACACTCTGGCAAGGACGCGGTGTAGTCGTAGTTTCAAACGTCGCTGTGTCACACTCCTTAATACGTTAACGTCTCAGTCGGTGGCTTGCTTGGTGACCTACGAACTAATATCCATCTCCTCTTGCTACTGTTGCCTTATTCTTAAACACCTTTGGTTCACGCCTCCATTGCTTTTTAAAGATGTGGCTATAAATTCAATAAGATCTATACTGTGGTTTTATAATATGTATCTCTAAGTTTATTAATATTTCTCTGTCTTTTGTAGCGACTGTATCCTTTATCTATGACAAATCATCGTCTCATCACAAAAATGACACTGACCAAGATGATTTTAGTGTCAGCCATCATTTTTCTGTGTACATGCTGACTGATGAAGTTAAACATCGTATAAATCATCGTAATGACGTTATATCGAAATTACTGATGGACATCTATATTTTCGATTGTCTATAGATTTTACCTACGTGTACACAAATAAATAAATCATAAACATGGTACTGTTGATTGTTCGACCATCACTCAACTATAAAATTTGCTAAACCAACCACAAACATCAAAATAAAATCCAATATACCTCATATATCGTATATATATATAGTGCAACAGTAGCAGGAGCAGGAGGGGACGAATCATCAGTAGGGGCTGCTTCGTCGGTAAGTGATCACCAAACTGACCTAGCATTACCCTCAGAGGTCACCCACCAACGATACACGTCATATAAGGCATTGGTGGAGAAAGATACTTTGATCACAGAGATGACCTAGAATATCCTAAAGAGAGTCCGACGCCTAAAGAACAAGATTATTGTTATCCCGTTACCATATGGTTAACACGCCCTTAAGGGGGAAAAAAATCCTATAACAAGAATGCAGTAGTTCTATTGTCCACTACTTCTGAATACTCGCCCAAAGTTTTCCGAATACAGTATCACCGAAAATTCCAAACATTCTTAATGAATTACTTTTTTCCGGGATAATGCATTAGAACACAGTTTATAGCAACCCAGTTTGGATACAAGTATTGAAAGCATCACAAAATCATCTCGAGGGTCGCATATGATAGATAAAAGGTAGGGTGGTGACCCTTGCTGAATATGGACGTCTCCAGTGGCTGGCTGCTCCACATCTCACTCACTCGTCCGTCAGCTGCTGAACTGAGTGGGCTGGATGGCTATACCACAGGAATGGGTAATACTAACCTTGGTGCTTATTAGTCGGGATGGTTAGTAATACCTAACTTATGGCCGTTATTTGCCTCCCTACATTTCCAACAAATTTGACCACACCTGACCATAAAGGATGTTATGTCATGACAACTATATCTAAGCAATCCTGCTTTTAGGTGTCTAAATTCGGTGGCGTTATATTTTACGCAATGAAATCATATTAACTTCAGTTTCAGTAAAATGATAAATCTGGATTGATAGGTAAGATTTTCACGGCTTCTGTTGACTTTTTCTACATGTTTTACCTATTTATTAACACCTGGCAGAACTAAATGGAGATGTATACAAAGCACAAAGTGGTCATCCACAAAGACTTCATCGTTATCCAAGCTGACAGTATTTTGGGTAAGCCTACCAAACGTATGTAAATCATGTGAAACACGAAAGTGGACTGCAAAGTTTGGTGAGGTTTTCAGTTTTTTTTTTCTTTTTACAAGTGTATTACCCATCTACCAACACCTAACAACAAAACTTTGCATGACATGATTAGCCACAAATAATTCGTCGATCCAGATAACCATATCAATAATATTCAAAGTATGTGGATGCCATTCAAACGTTTTCAGAAGAGAAGAGAGAATGTTGGGGTGAAGAGAGTGGTGAGAGTAAGTGAGCTTGGGAAGGAGACGTGTGAGGAAGCACCAGGAGAGACTGAGTACAGAATGGAAAAAGTTGAAAACAAAGGAGGTAAGGGGAGTGGGGGAGGAATGGGATGTATTTAGGGAAGCAGTGATGGCTTCCGTATAAGATGCTTGTGGCATGAGAAGCGTGGGAGGTGGGCAGATTAGAAAGGGTAGTGAGTGGAGAGACGAAAAAGTAAGATTATTAGTGAAAGAGAAGAGAGAGGCATTTGGACGATTTTTGCAGGGAAATAATGTAAATGACTGGGAAATGTATAAAAGAAAGAGGCATGAGGTCAAGAGAAAGGTGCAAGAGGTGAAAAAGAGAGAAATGAGAGTTGGGGGTGAGAGAGTATCAATAAATCTTAATGAAGAAAAAAAAACGGGATGTTTTGGAAGGAGGTAAATAAGTGCATAAGACAAGGGAACAAATGGGAACTTCAGTGAAAGGGGCTAGTGGGGAGGTGATAACAAGAAGTGGTGATGTGAGAAGGAGATGGAATGAGTATTTTGAAGGTTTATTCAATGTGTTTGATGACGAAGTGGCAGATATAGGGTGTTATGGTCGAGGTGGTGTGCAAAGTGAGAGGGTTAGGGAGAATGATTTGGTAAACAGAGAAGAGGAAGTAAAAGCTTTGCGGAAGATGAAAGCAGGCAAGTCAGCAGGTTTGCATGGTATTCCAGTGGAATTTATGAAAAAAGGGGGTGATTGTATTGTTGAGTACTTGGTAAGGTTATTTAATGTATGTATGAGTCATGGTGAGGTTTGTTGAGCATTCCTGTGAAACTATATTGGAGGGTATTGATTGAGAGGGTGAAGACATGTACAGAGCATCAGATTGGGGAAGAGCAGTGTGGTTTCAGAAGTGGTAGAGGATGTGTGGATCAGGTGTTTGCTTTGAAGAATGTATGTGAGAAATACTTAGAGAAGCAAATGGATTTGTGTGTAGCATTTATGGATCTGGAGAAGGTATATGATACAGATGCTCTGTGGGACGTATTAAGAATATATGGTGTGGGAGGAAAGTTGTTAAAAGCAGTGAAAAGTTTTTATCAAGGATGTAAGGCATGTGTACCTATAGGAAAAGAGGAAAGTGATTGGTTCTAAGTGAATGTAGGTTTGCAGCAGGGGTGTCTGATGTCTCCATGGTCGTTTAATTTGTGTATGGATGGGGTTGTTAGGGAGGTGAATGCAAGAGTTTTGGAAAGAGCAACAAGTATGCAGTCTGTTGCGGATGAAAGAGCTTGGGTAGTGAGTAAGTTGTTGTTCACTAATGATAAAGCGCTGGTGGCTGATTCGTGTGCGAAACTGCAGAAGTTGGTGACTGAGTTTGGTAAAGTGCGTGAAAGAAGAACGCTAAGAGTAAATGTGAATAAGAGCAAGGTTATTAGGTACAGTAGGGTTCAGAGATGTGTCAATTGGGAGGTAAGTTTGAATGAAGAAAAACTGGAGGAAGTGAAGTGTTTTAGATACCTGGGAGTGGATTTGGCAGCAGATGGAAGCATGGAAGCAGAAGGGAATCATAGGGTGGGGAAGGGGGCGAAAATTCTGGGAGCATTGAAGAATGCGTAGAAGTCGAGAATATTATCTCGGAAAGCAAAAATGGGTATGTTTGAAGGAATAGTGGTTCCAACAATGTTATATGGTTGCAAGACGTGGTGTATAGATACAGTTGTGCGGAGGAGGGTGGATGTGCTGGAAATGAGATGTTTGAGGACAATATGTGTGTGAGGTGGTTTGATCGAGTAAGTAATAATAGGGTAAGAGAGATGCGTGGTAATAAAAAGAGTGTGTTTGAAAGAGCAGAAGAGGGTGTTTTGAAATGGTCTGGTCACATGAAGAGAATGACTGAGAAAAGATTGACCAAGAGGATATATGTGTCAGAGGTGGAGGGAATGAGGAGAAATGAGAGACCAAATTGGGGGTGGAAAGATGGAGTGAAAAAGATTTTGAGTGATCAAGGCATGAACATGCAGTAGAGTGAAAGGCGTGCAAGGAATAGAGTGAATTGGAACGATATGGTATATCGGGGTCGAGATGCTATCAACGGGTTGAACCAGGGCATGTGAAGCTTCTGGGGTAAACCATAGAAAGTTTTATGGGGCCTGGACGTGGAAAGGGAACTGTGGTTTCGGTGCATTATTACATGACAGCTAGAGATTGAGTGTGAACGAATGTGGCGTTTGTTGTCTTTTCCTAGCGATACCTCACACACATGAGGGTGGAGGGGGTTGTTATTTCATGTGTGGCGCGGTAGTGATGAAAACGGAAAAAAGGCAGACAGTATGAATCATGTACATGTGTATATATGTATATGTCTCTGTGTGTATATATAAGTATACGTTGAGATGTATAGGTATGTATATTTGCGTGTGTGGACGTTTATGTATATACATGTGTATGTGGGTGGGTTGGGCGATTCTTTCATTTGTTTTCTTACGCAACCTCGCTAACACGGGAGACAGCGAGAATGCAAAATAAATAAATAGAATATATATATATATATATATATATATATATATATATTTTATTTTTCTCATTTTGTTTTATTTTGCTTTGTCGCTGTCTCCCGCGTTAGCGAGGTAGCGCAAGGAAACAGACGAAAGAATGGCCCAACCCGCCCACATACACATGTATATACATACACGTCCACACACGCAAATATACATACCTATACATCTCAATGTACACACATATATACACACACAGACATATACATATATACACATGTCGATAAATCATACTGTCTGCCTTTATTTGTTCCCATCGCCACCTCGCCACACATGGAATAACAACCCCCTCCCCCTCATGTGTGCAAGGTAGCGCTAGGAAAAGATAACAAAGGCCCCATTCGTTCACACTCAGTCTCTAGCTGTCATGTAATAATGCACCGAAACCATAGCTCCCTTTCCACATCCAGGCCCCACACAACTTTCCATGGTTTACCGCAAACGCTTCACATACCCTGGTTCAATCCATTGACAGAACGTCGACCCCGGTATACCACATCGTTCCAATTCACTCTATTCCTTCCACACCTTTCACCCTCCTGCATGCTCAGGCCCCGATCACTCAAAATCTTGTTCACTCCATCATTCCACCTCCAATTTGGTCTCCCACTTCTCCTCGTTCCCTCCACCTCTGACATATATATCGTCTTGGTCAATCTCTCCTCACTCATTCTCTCTATGTGACCAAACCATTTCAAAACACCCTCTTCTGCTCTCTCAACCATACTCTTTTTATTTCCACACATCTCTCTTACCCTTACATCACTTACTCGATCAAACCACCTCACACCACATATTGTCCTCAAACGTCTCATTTCCAGCACATCCACCTTCCTGCGCACAACTCTATCCATAGCCCACGCCTCGCAACCATACAACATTGTTGGAACCACTATTCCTTCAAACATACCCATTTTTGCTTTCCGAGATAATGTTCTCGACTTCCACACATTCTTCAAGACTCCCAGAATTTTCGTCCCCTCCCCCACCCTATGATTCACTTCCGCTTCCATGGTTCCATCCGCTGCCAAATCCACTCCCAGATATCTAAAACACTTTACTTCCTCCAGTTTTTCTCCATTCAAACTTACCTCCCAATTGACTTGACCCTCAACCCTACTGTACCTAATAACCTTGCTCTTATTCACATTTACTCTTAACTTTCTTCTTTCACACACTTTACCAAACTCAGTCACCAGCTTCTGCAGTTTCTTACATGAATCAGCAACCAGCGCTGTATCATCAGCGAACAACAACTGACTCACTTCCCAAGCTCTCTCATCCAGAACAGACTGCATACTTGCCCCTCTTTCCAAAACTCTTGCATTCACCTCCCTAACAACCCCATCCATAAACAAATCAAACAACCATGGACACATCACACACCCCTGCCACAAACCTACATTCACTGAGAACCAATCACTTTCCTCTCTTCCTACACGTACACATGCCTTACATCCTCGATAAAAACTTTTCACTGCTTCTAACAACTTGCCTCCCACACCATATATTCTTAATACCTTCCACAGAGCGTCTCTATCAACTCTATCATATGCCTTCTCCAGATCCATAAATGCTACATACAAATCCATTTGTTTTTCTAAGTATTTCTCACATACATTCTTCAAAGCAAACACCTGATCCACACATCCTCTACCACTTCTGAAACCACACTGCTCTTCCCCAGTCTGATGCTCTGTACATGCCTTCACCCTCTCAATCAATACCCTCCCATATAATTTACCAGGAATACTCAACAAACTTATACCTCTGTAATTTGAGCACTCACTTTTATCCCCTTTCCCTTTGTACAATGGTACTATGCAAGCATTCCGCCAATCCTCAGGCACCTCACCATGAGTCATACATACATTAAATAACCTTACCAACCAGTCAACAATACAGTCACCCCCTTTTTTAATAAATTCCACTGCAATACCATCCAAACCTGCTGCCTTGCCGGCTTTCATCTTCCGTAAAGCTTTTACTACCTCTTCTCTATTTACCAAATCATTTTCCCTAACCCTCTCACTTTGCACACCACCTCGACCAAAACACCCTATGTCTGCCACTCTATCATCAAACACATTCAACAAACCTTCAAAATACTCATTCCATCTCCTTCTCACATCACCACTACTTGTTATCACCTCCCCATTAGCCCCCTTCACTGAAGTTCCCATTTGCTCCCTTGTCTTACGCACTTTATTTACCTCCTTCCAAAACATCTTTTTATTCTCCCTGAAATTTAATGATAATCTCTCACCCCAACTCTCATTTACCCTCTTTTTCACCTCTTGCACCTTTCTCTTGACCTCCTGCCTCTTTCCTTTATTCCTCTCCCACTCATTTGCATTTTTTCCCTGCAAAAATCATCCAAACCTCTCTCTTCTCTTTAACTAATAATCTTACTTCTTCATCCCACCACCCACTACCTTTTCTAATCAACCCACCTCCCACGCTTCTCATGCCACAAGCTTCTTTTGCGCAAGCCATCACTGCTTCCCTAAATACATCCCATTCCTCCCCCACTCCCCTTACCTCCTTTGTTCTCACCTTTTTCCATTCTGTACTCAGTCTCTCCTGGTACTTCCTCACACAAGTCTCCTTCCCAAGCTCACTTACTCTCACCACTCTCTTCACCCCAACATTCTCTCTTCTTTTCTGAAAACCCCTACAAATCTTCACCTTCGCCTCCACAAGATAAAGATCAGACATCCCTTCAGTTGCACCTCTCAGCACATTAACATCCAAAAGTCTCTCTTTCGTACGTCTATCAATTAACACGTAATCCAATAACGCTCTCTGGCCATCTCTCCTACTTACATACGTATACTTATGTATATCTCGCTTTTTAAACCAGGTATTCCCAATCACCAGTCCTTTTTCAGCACATAAATCTACATGCTCTTCACCATTTCCTTTTCCAACACTGAACACTCCATGTATAACAATTATTCCCTCAACTGCTACAGTACTCACCTTTGCATTCAAATCACCCATCACTATATCCCGGTCTCGTGCATCAAAATCACTAACACAATCATTCAGCTGCTCCCAAAACACTTGCCTCTCATGATCTTTCTTCTCATGCCCAGGTGCATATGCACCAATAATCACCCATCTCTCTCCATCAACTTTCAGTTTTACCCATATCAATCTAGAATTTACTTTCTTACACTCTATCACATACTCCCACAACTCCTGATTCAGGAGCAGTGCTACTCCTTCCCTTGCTCTTGTCCTCTCACTAACCCCTGACTTTACTCCCAAGACATTCCCAAACCACTCTTCCCCTTTACCCTTGAGCTTCGTTTCACTCAGAGCCAAAACATCCAGGTTCCTATCCTCAAACATACTAACTATCTCTCCTTTTTTCTCATCTTGGTTACATCCACACACATTTAGACACCCCAATCTGAGCCTTCGAGGAGGATGAGCACTCCTCGCATGACTCCTTCTGTTTCCCCTTTTAGGAAGTTAAACTACAAGGAGGGGAGGGTTTTGGGCCCTCGCTCCCGTCCCCTGTAGTCGCCTTCTACGACACGTAAGGAATGCGTGGGAGGTATTCTTTCTCCCCTATCCCCAGGGATATATTTTTTTTTTTGTTTTGTCGCTGTCTCCCGCGTTTGCGAGGTAGCGCAAGGAAACAGACGAAAGAAATGGCCCAACCCACCCCCATACACATGTATATACATACGTGCACACACACAAATATACATACCTACACAGCTTTCCATGGTTTACCCCAGATGCTTCACATGCCCTGATTCAATCCACTGACAGCATGTCAACCCCACTATACCACATCGATCCAATTCACTCTATTCCTTGCCCTCCTTTCACCCTCCTGCATGTTCAGGCCCCGATCACACAAAATCTTTTTCACTCCATCTTTCCACCTCCAATTTGGTCTCCCACTTCTCCTCGTTCCCTCCACCTCCGACACATATATCCTCTTGGTCAATCTCTCCTCACTCATTCTCTCCATGTGCCCAAACCATTTCAAAACACCCTCTTCTGCTCTCTCAACCACGCTCTATTTATTTCCACACATCTCTCTTACCCTTACGTTACTTACTCGATCAAACCACCTCACACCACACATTGTCCTCAAACATCTCATTTCCAGCACATCCATCCTCCTGCGCACAACTCTAGCCATAGCCCACGCCTCGCAACCATACAACACTGTTGGAACCACTATTCCTTCAGACATACCCATTTTTGCTTTCCGAGATAATGTTCTCGACTTCCACACATTCTTCAAGGCTCCCAGAATTTTCGCCCCCTCCCCCACCCTATGATCCACTTCCGCTTCCATGGTTCCATCTGCTGCGAGATCCACTCCCAGATATCTAAAACACTTTACTTCCTCCAGTTTTTCTCCATTCAAACTTACCTCCCAATTGACTTGACCCTCAACTCTACTGTACCTAATAACCTTGCTCTTATTCACATTTACTCTTAACTTTCTTCTTTCACACACTTTACCAAACTAAGTCACCAGCTTCTGCAGTTGCTCACATGAATCAGCCACCAGCGCTGTATCATCAGCGAACAACAACTGACTCACCTCCCAAGCTCTCTCATCCACAACAGACTTCATACTTGCCCCTCTTTCCAAAACTCTTGCATTTACCTCCCTAACAACCCCATCCATAAACAAATTAAACAACCATGGAGACATCACACACCCCTGCCGCAAACCTACATTCACTGAGAACCAATCACTTTCCTCTCTTCCTACACGTACACATGCCTTACATCCTCGATAAAAACTTTTCACTGCTTCTAACAACTTGCCTCCCACACCATATATTCTTAATACCTTCCACAGAGAATCTCTATCATATGCCTTCTCCAGATCCATAAATGCTACATACAAATCCATTTGCTTTTCTAAGTATTTCTCACATACATTCTTCAAAGCAAACACCTGATCGACACCTGATCCTCTACCACTTCTGAAACCACACTGCTCTTCCCCAATCTGATGCTCTGTACATGCCTTCACCCTCTCTTAATGTGCTGAGAGGTGCAACTGGAGGGATGTCTGATCATTATCTTGTGGAGGCTAAGGTGAAGATTTGTATGGGTTTTCAGAAAAGAAGAGTGAATGTTGGGGTGAAGAGGGTGGTGAGAGTAAGTGAGCTTGAGAAGGAGACCTGTGTGAGGAAGTACCAGGAGAGACTGAGTACAGAATGGAAAAAGGTGAGAACAATGGAAGCAAGGGGAGTGGGGGAGGAATGGGATGTATTTAGGGAATCAGTGATGGAGTGCGCAAAAGATGCTTGTGGCATGAGAAGAGTGGGAGGTGGGTTGATTAGAAAGGGTAGTGAGTGGTGGGATGAAGAAGTAAGAGTATTAGTGAAAGAGAAGAGAGAGGCATTTGGACGATTTTTGCAGGGAAAAAATGCAATTGAGTGGGAGATGTATAAAAGAAAGAGACAGGAGGTCAAGAGAAAGGTGCAAGAGGTGAAAAAAAGGGCAAATGAGAGTTGGGGTGAGAGAGTATCATTAAATTTTAGGGAGAATAAAAAGATGTTCTGGAAGGAGGTAAATAAAGTGCGTAAGACAAGGGAGCAAATGGGACCTTCAGTGAAGGGCGCAAATGGGGAGGTGATAACAAGTAGTGGTGATGTGAGAAGGAGATGGAGTGAGTATTTTGAAGGTTTGTTGAATGTGTTTGATGATAGAGTGGCAGATATAGGGTGTTTTGGTCGAGGTGGTGTGCAAAGTGAGAGGGTTAGGGAAAATGATTTGGTAAACAGAGAAGAGGTAGTGAAAGCTTTGCGGAAGATGAAAGCCGGAAAGGCAGCAGGTTTGGATGGTATTGCAGTGGAATTTATTAAAAAAGGGGGTGACTGTATTGTTGGCTGGTTGGTAAGGTTATTTAATGTATGTATGACTCATGGTGAGGTGCCTGAGGATTGGCGGAATGCGTGCATAGTGCCATTGTATAAAGGCAAAGGGGATAAGAGTAAGTGCTCAAATTACAGAGGTATAAGTCTGTTGAGTATTCCTGGTAAATTATATGGGAGGGTATTGATTGAGAGGGTGAAGGCATGTACAGACCATCAGATTGGGGAAGAGCAGTGTGGTTTCAGAAGTGGTAGAGGATGTGTGGATCAGGTGTTTGCTTTGAAGAATGTATGTGAGAAATACTTAGAAAAGCAAATGGATTTGTATGTAGCATTTATGGATCTGGAGAAGGCATATGATAGAGTTGATAGAGATGCTCTGTGGAAGGTATTAAGAATATATGGTGTGGGAGGAAAGTTGTTAGAAGCAGTGAAAAGTTTTTATCGAGGATGTAAGGCATGTGTACGTGTAGGAAGAGAGGAAAGTGATTGGTTCTCAGTGAATGTAGGTTTGCGGCAGGGGTGTGTGATGTCTCCATGGTTGTTCAATTTGTTTATGGATGGGGTTGTTAGGGAGGTAAATGCAAGAGTTTTGGAAAGAGGGGCAAGTATGAAGTCTGTTGGGGATGAGAAAGCTTGGGAAGTGAGTCAGTTGTTGTTCGCTGATGATACAGCGCTGGTGGCTGATTCATGTGAGAAACTGCAGAAGCTGGTGACTGAGTTTGGTAAAGTGTGTGGAAGAAGAAAGTTAAGAGTAAATGTGAATAAGAGCAAGGTTATTAGGTACAGTAGGGTTGAGGGTCAAGTCAATTGGGAGGTGAGTTTGAATGGAGGAAAACTGGAGGAAGTGAAGTGTTTTAGATATCTGGGAGTGGATCTGTCAGCGGATGGAACCATGGAAGCGGAAGTGGATCATAGGGTGGGGGAGGGGGCGAAAATTCTGGGGGCCTTGAAGAATGTGTGGAAGTCGAGAACATTATCTCGGAAAGCAAAAATGGGTATGTTTGAAGGAATAGTGGTTCCAACAATGTTGTATGGTTGCGAGGCGTGGGCTATGGATAGAGTTGTGCGCAGGAGGATGGATGTGCTGGAAATGAGATGTTTGAGGACAATGTGTGGTGTGAGGTGGTTTGATCGAGTGAGTAACGTAAGGGTAAGAGAGATGTGTGGAAATAAAAAGAGCGTGGTTGAGAGAGCAGAAGAGGGTGTTTTGAAGTGGTTTGGGCACATGGAGAGAATGAGTGAGGAAAGATTGACCAAGAGGATATATGTGTTGGAGGTGGAGGGAACGAGGAGAAGAGGGAGACCAAATTGGAGGTGGAAAGATGGAGTGAAAAAGATTTTGTGTGATCGAGGCCTGAACATGCAGGAGGGTGAAAGGAGGGCAAGGAATAGGGTGAATTGGAGCGATGTGGTATACCGGGGTTGACGTGCTGTCAGTGGATTGAATCAGGGCGTGTGAGGCGTCTGGGGTAAACCATGGAAAGCTGTGTAAGTATGTATATTTGCGTGTGTGGACGTATGTATATACATGTGTATGGGGGGGGGTTGGGCCATTTCTTTCGTCTGTTTCCTTGCGCTACCTCGCAAACGCGGAAGACAGCGACAAAGTATAAAAAAAAAAAAAAAAGAAAAAAAAATAATTTACCAGGAATACTCAACAAACTTATACCTCTGTAATTTAAGCACTCACTCTTATCCCCTTTGCCTTCGTACAATGGCACTATGCACGCATTCCACCAGTCCTCAGGCACCTCACCATGAGTCATACATACATTAAATAACCTTACCAACCAGTCAATAATACAGTCACCCCCTTTTTTAATAAATTCCACTGCAATATGTCGTAACCTGCTGCCTTGCCGGCTTTCATCTTCCGTAAAGCTTTTACTACCTCTTCTCTGTTTACCAAATTATTTTCCCTAACCCTCTCACTTTGCACACTACCTCGACCAAAACACCCTATATCTGCCACTCTATCATCAAACACATTCAACAAACCTTCAAAATACTCACTCCATCTCCTTCTCACATCACCACTACTTGTTATCACCTCCCCATTTGCACCCTTCACTGAAGTTCCCATTTGTTCCCTTGTCTTACGCACTTTATTTACCTCCTTCCAGAACATCTTTTTATTCTCCCTAAAATTTAATGATACTCTCTCACCCCAACTCTCATTTGCCCTCTTTTTCACCTCTTGCACCTTTCTCTTGACCTCCTGTCTCTTTCTTTTATACATCTCCCACTCAACTGCATTTTTTCCCTGCAAAAATCATCCAAATGCCTCTCTCTTCTCTTTCACTAATAATCTTACTTCTTCATCCCGCCACTCACTACCCTTTCTAATCAACCCACCTCCCACTCTTCTCATGCCACAAGCATCTTTTGCGTAATCCATCACTGATTCCCTAAATACATCCCATTCCTCCCCCTGTCCCCTAATTCCATTGTTCTCACCTTTTCCATTCTGTACTCAGCCTCTCCTGGTACTTCCTCACACAAGTCTCCTTCCCAAGCTCACTTACTCTCACCACCCTCTTCACCCCAACATTCACTCTTTTTTTCAGAAAACCCATACAAATCTTCACCTTAGCCTCCACAAGATAATGATCAGACATCCCTCCCGTTGCACCTCTCAGCACATTAACATCCAAAGGTCTCTCTTTCGCGGGCCTGTCAATTAACACGTAATCCAATAACACTCTCTGGCCATCTCTCCTACTTACATATGTATACTTATGTATATCTCGCTTTTTAAACCAGGTATTCCCAAAATATATATATATATATTTTTTTTTTTTAATTTTTTTTTTTTTTTTTAATTTTCCAAAAGAAGGAACAGAGAAGGGGGCCAGGTGAGGATGTTCCCTCAAAGGCCCAGTTCTCTGTTCTTTACGCTACCTCGCTAACGCGGGAAATGGCGAATAGTTTGAAAGAAAGATATATATATATATATATATATATATATATATATATATATATATATATATTTCGGGGGGCCAGAAATCGGGAGCGGGGGGCCAGAAATCCTCCCCTCCTTGTATTAACTCTCTAAAATGGGAAACAGAAGAAGGAGTCACGCGGGGAGTGCTCATCCTCCTCGAAGGCTCAGAGTGGGGTGCCTAAATGTGTGTGGATGTAACCAAGATGTGAAAAAAGGAGAGATAGGTAGTATGTTTGAGGAAAGGAACCTGGATGTTTTGGCTCTGAGTGAAACGAAGCTCAAGGGTAAAGGGGAAGAGTGGTTTGGGAATGTCTGGGGAGTAAAGTCAGGGGTTAGTGAGAGGACAAGAGCAAGGGAAGGAGTAGCAATACTCCTGTAACAGGAGTTGTGGGAGTATGTGATAGAGTGTAAGAAAGTAAATTCTCGATTAATATGGGTAAAACTGAAAGTTGATGGAGAGAGGTGGGTGATTATTGGTGCATATGCACCTGGGCATGAGAAGAAAGATCAAGAGAGGCAAGTGTTTTGGGAGCAGCTGAATGAGTGTGTTAGTGGTTTTGATGCACGAGACCGGGTTATAGTGATGGGTGATTTGAATGCAAAGGTGAGTAATGTGGCAGTTGAGGGAATAATTGGTATACATGGGGTGTTCAGTGTTGTAAATGGAAATGGTGAAGAGCTTGTAGATTTATGTGCTGAAAAAGGACTGATGATTGGGAATACCTGGTTTAAAAAGAGAGATATACATAAGTATACTTATGTAAGTAGGAGAGATGGCCAGAGAGCGTTATTGGATTACGTGTTAATTGACAGGCGTGCGAAAGAGAGACTTTTGGATGTTAATGTGCTGAGAGGTGCAACTGGAGGGATGTCTGATCATTATCTTGTGGAGGCTAAGGTGAAGATCTGTATGGGTTTTCAGAAAAGAAGAGTGAATGTTGGGGTGAAGAGGGTGGTGAGAGTAAGTGAGCTTGAGAAGGAGACCTGTGTGAGGAAGTACCAGGAGAGACTGAGTACAGAATGGAAAAAGGTGAGAACAATGGAAGCAAGGGGAGTGGGGGAGGAATGGGATGTATTTAGGGAATCAGTGATGGATTGCGCAAAAGATGCTTGTGGCATGAGAAGAGTGGGAGGTGGGTTGATTAGAAAGGGTAGTGAGTGGTGGGATGAAGAAGTAAGAGTATTAGTGAAAGAGAAGAGAGAGGCATTTGGACGATTTTTGCAGGGAAAAAATGCAATTGAGTGGGAGATGTATAAAAGAAAGAGACAGGAGGTCAAGAGAAAGGTGCAAGAGGTGAAAAAAAGGGCAAATGAGAGTTGGGGTGAGAGAGTATCATTAAATTTTAGGGAGAATAAAAAGATGTTCTGGAAGGAGGTAAATAAAGTGCGTAAGACAAGGGAGCAAATGGGAACTTCAGTGAAGGGCGCAAATGGGGAGGTGATAACAAGTAGTGGTGATGTGAGAAGGAGATGGAGTGAGTATTTTAAAGGTTTGTTGAATGTGTTTGATGATAGAGTGGCAGATATAGGGTGTTTTAGTCGAGGTGGTGTGCAAAGTGAGAGGGTTAGGGAAAATGATTTGGTAAACAGAGAAGAGGTAGTGAAAGCTTTGCGGAAGATGAAAGCCGGCAAGGCAGCAGGTTTGGATGGTATTGCAGTGGAATTTATTAAAAAAGGGGGTGACTATATTGTTGACTGGTTGGTAAGGTTATTTAATGTATGTATGACTCATGGTGAGGTGCCTGAGGATTGGCGGAATGCGTGCATAGTGCCATTGTACAAAGGCAAAGGGGATAAGAGTGAGTGCTCAAATTACAGAGTTATAAGTTTGTTGAGTATTCCTGGTAAATTATATGGGAGGGTATTGATTGAGAGGGTGAAGGCATGTACAGAGCATCAGATTGGGGAAGAGCAGTGTGGTTTCAGAAGTGGTAGAGGATGTGTGGATCAGGTGTTTGCTTTGAAGAATGTATGTGAGAAATACTTAGAAAAGCAAATGGATTTGTATGTAGCATTTATGGATCTAGAGAAGGCATATGATAGAGATGATAGAGATGCTCTGTGGAAGGTATTAAGAATATATGGTGTGGGAGGAAAGTTGTTAGAAGCAGTGAAAAGTTTTTATCGAGGATGTAAGGCATGTGTACGTGTAGGAAGAGAGGAAAGTGATTGGTTCTCAGTGAATGTAGGTTTGCGGCAGGGGTGTGTGATGTCTCCATGGTTGTTTAATTTGTTTATGGATGGGGTTGTTAGGGAGGTAAATGCAAGAGTTTTGGAAAGAGGGGCAAGTATGAAGTCTGTTGGGGATGAGAGAGCTTGGGAAGTGAGTCAGTTGTTGTTCGCTGATGATACAGCGCTGGTGGCTGATTCATGTGAGAAACTGCAGAAGCTGGTGACTGAGTTTGGTAAAGTGTGTGGAAGAAGAAAGTTAAGAGTAAATGTGAATAAGAGCAAGGTTATTAGGTACAGTAGGGTTGAGGGTCAAGTCAATTGGGAGGTGAGTTTGAATGGAGAAAAACTGGAGGAAGTGAAGTGTTTTAGATATCTGGGAGTGGATCTGGCAGCGGATGGAACCATGGAAGTGGAAGTGGATCATAGGGTGAGGGAGGGGGCGAAAATTCTGGGGGCCTTGAAGAATGTGTGGAAGTCGAGAACATTATCTCGGAAAGCAAAAATGGGTATGTTTGAAGGAATAGTGGTTCCAACAATGTTGTATGGTTGCGAGGCGTGGGCTATGGATAGAGTTGTGCGCAGGAGGATGGATGTGCTGGAAATGAGATGTTTGAGGACAATGTGTGGTGTGAGGTGGTTTGATCGAGTGAGTAACGTAAGGGTAAGAGAGATGTGTGGAAATAAAAAGAGCGTGGTTGAGAGAGCAGAAGAGGGTGTTTTGAAGTGGTTTGGGCACATGGAGAGAATGAGTGAGGAAAGATTGACCAAGAGGATATATGTGTCGGAGGTGGAGGGAACGAGGAGAAGAGGGAGACCAAATTGGAGGTGGAAAGATGGAGTGAAAAAGATTTTGTGTGATCGGGGCCTGAACATGCAGGAGGGTGACAGGAGGGCAAGGAATAGAGTGAATTGGAGCAATGTGGTATACCGGGGTTGACGTGCTGTCAGTGGATTGAATCAAGGCATGTGAAGCGTCTGGGGTAAACCATGGAAAGCTGTGTGGGTATGTATATTTGCGTGTGTGGACGTATGTATATACATGTGTATGGGGGGAGTTGGGCCATTTCTTTCGTCTGTTTCCTTGCGCTACCTCGCAAACGCGGGAGACAGCGACAAAGTATAATAAAAAAAAAAAATAATATATACATGTAGGTTTGCGGCAGAGGTGTGTGATGTCTCCATGGTTGTTTAATTTGTTTATGGATGGGGTTGTTAGGGAGGTAAATGCAAGAGTTTTGGAAAGAGGGGCAAGTATGAAGTCTGTTGGGGATGAGAGAGCTTGGGAAGTGAGTCAATTGTTGTTCGCTGATGATACAGCGCTGGTGGCTGATTCATGTGAGAAACTGCAGAAGCTGGTGACTGAGTTTGGTAAAGTGTGTGGAAGAAGAAAGTTAAGAGTAAATGTGAATAAGAGCAAGGTTATTAGGTACAGTAGGGTTGAGGGTCAAGTCAATTGGGAGGTGAGTTTGAATGGAGAAAAACTGGAGGAAGTGAAGTGTTTTAGATATCTGGGAGTGGATCTGGCAGCGGATGGAACCATGGAAGCAGAAGTGGATCATAGGGTGGGGGAGGGGGCGAAAATTCTGGGGGCCTTGAAGAATGTGTGGAAGTCGAGAACATTATCTCGGAAAGCAAAAATGGGTATGTTTGAAGGAATAGTGGTTCCAACAATGTTGTATGGTTGCGAGGCGTGGGCTATGGATAGAGTTGTGCGCAGGAGGATTGATGTGCTGGAAATGAGATGTTTGAGGACAATGTGTGGTGTGAGGTGGTTTGATCGAGTGAGTAACGTAAGGGTAAGAGAGATGTGTGGAAATAAAAAGAGCGTGGTTGAGAGAGCAGAAGAGGGTGTTTTGAAGTGGTTTGGGCACATGGAGAGGATGAGTGAGGAAAGATTGACCAAGAGGATATATGTGTCGGAGGTGGAGGGAACAAGGAGAAGAGGGAAACCAAATTGGAGGTGGAATGATGGAGTGAAAAAGATTTTGTGTGATCGGGGCCTGAACATGCAGGAGGGTGAAAGGAGGGCAAGGAATAGAGTGAATTGGAGCGATGTGGTATACCGGGATTGACGTGCTGTCAGTGGATTGAATCAAGGCATGTGAAGCGTCTGGGGTAAGCCATGGAAAGCTGTGTAGGTATGTATATTTGCGTGTGTGGACGTATGTATATACATGTATATGGGGGGGTTGGGCCATTTCTTTCGTCTGTTTCCTTGCGCTACCTCGCAAACGCGGGAGACAGCGACAAAGTATAATAATAATATAAAAAATATATATATATGATAGAGTTGATAGAGATGCTCTGTGGAAGGTATTAAGAATATATGGTGTGGGAGGCAAGTTGATAGAAGCAGTGAAAAGTTTTTATCGAGGATGTAAGGCATGTGTACATGTAGGAAGAGAGGAAAGCGATTGGTTTTCAGTGAATGTAGGTTTGCGGCAGGGGTGTGTGATGTCTCCATGGTTGTTTAATTTGTTTATGGATGGGGTTGTTAGGGAGATGAATGCAAGAGTTTTGGAAAGAGGGGCAAGTATGCAGTCTGTTGTGGATGAGAGAGCTTGCGAAGTGAGTCACTTGTTGTTCGCTGATGTTACAGTGCTGGTGGCTGATTCATGTGAGAAACTGCAGAAGCTGGTGACTGAGTTTGGTAAAGTGTGTGAAAGAAGAAAGTTAAGAGTAAATGTGAATAAGAGTAAGGTTATTGGGTACAGTAGGGATGAGAGTCAAGTCAATTGGGAGGTAAGTTTGAATGGAGAAAAACTGGAGGAAGTAAAGTGTTTTAGATATCTGGGAGTGGATCTGGCAGCGGATGGAACCATAGAAGCAGAAGTGAATTATAAGGTGGGGAGAGGGGGCGAAAATTCTGGGAGCCTTGAAGAATGTTTGGAAGTCGAGAACATTATCTTGGAAAGCAAAAATAGGTATGTTTGAAGGAATAGTGGTTCCAACAATGTTGTATGGTTGCAAGGCGTGGGCTATGGATAGAGTTGTGCGCAGGAGGGTGGATGTGCTGGAAATGAGATGTTTGAGGACAATATGTGGTGTGAGGTGGTTTGATCGAGTAAGTAATGTAAGGGTAAGAGAGATGTGTGGAAATAAAAAGAGTATGGTTGAGAGAGCAGAAGAGGGTATTTTGAAATGGTTTGGCCACATGGAGAGAATGAGTGAGGAAAGATTGACAAAGAGGATATATGTGTCAGAGGTGGAGGGAACGAGGAGAAGTGGGAGACCAAATTGGAGGTGGAAAGATGGAGTGAAAAAGATTTTGAGTGATCGGGTTCTGAACATGGAGGAGGGTGAAAGGCGTGCAAGGAATAGAGTGAATTGAAACGATGTGGTATACTGGGGTCGACGTGCTGTCAATGGATTGAACCAGGGCATGTGAAGCGTCTGCGGGTAAACCATGGTAAGTTCTGTGGGGCCTGGATGTGGAAAGGGAGCTGTGGTTTCGGTGCATTATTACATGACAGCTATAGACTGAGTGTGAACGAATGGGGCCTTTTTTGTCTTTCCCTAGCGCTACCTCGCACACATGAGGGGGGAAGGGGGTTGTTATTCCATGTGTATTGGGGTGGCGATGGGAATAAATAAAGGCAGACAGTATGAATTAATATGTATATGCGTATATATGTATATGTCTGTGTGTGTATATATATATGTGTACATTGAGATGTATAGGTATGTATATTTGCATGTGTGGATGTGTATGTATATACATGTGTATGTGGGTGGGTTGGGCCATTTATTTCGTCTGTTTCCTTGCGCTACCTCGCTAACACGGGAGACAGCGAGAAAGCAAAATAAATAAAATACACTTTCGTGTAATAATCACATCATCAGGGGAGACACAAGTGACACAAGTGTTTTGAGAGGAGCTGAGTGAGTGTGTTGGTAGTTTTGATGCACGAGACCGGGTTATAGTGATGGGTGATTTCAATGCAAAGGTGAGTAATGTGGCAGTTGAGGGAATAATTGGTGTAAATGGGGTGTTCAGTGTTGTAAATGGAAGTGGTGGAGAGTTTATAGATTTATGTGCCAAAAAAGGATTGGTGATTGGAGATACCTGCATTAAAAAGAGAGATACACATAAGTATATGTATGTAAGTAGGAGAGACGGCCAGAGAGCGTTACTGGATTACGTGTTAATTGATAGGCGCGAGAAAGAGAGGCTTTTGGAGGTTAATGTGCTGAGAGGTGCAACTGGAGGGATGTCTAATCATTATCTTGTGGAGGCGAAGGTGAAGATTTGGGTGAAGAGAGTGGTGAGAGTAAGTGAGCTTGGGAAGGAGACTTGTGTGAGGAAGTACCAGCAGAGACTGAGTACAGAATGGAAAATTTCTGACACATATATCCTCTTGGTCAATCTTTCCTCACTCATTCTCTCCATGTGACCAAACCATTTCGAAAAACCCTCTTCTGCTCTCTCAACCACTCTTTTTATTACCAGATATCTCTTTTACCCTTTCATTACTTACTCGATCAAACCACCTAACACCACAAATTGTCCTCAAACATCTCATTCTCAGCTCATCCACCCTCCTCCGCACAACTCCACCTATAGCCCACACCTCGCAACCATATAACATTGTTGGAACCACTATTCCTTCAAACATACCCATTTTTGCTTTCCAAGATAACGTTCTCGACATCCACACATTTTTCAATGCTCCCAGAACTTTCGCCCCCTCCCCCACCCTATGATTTGCTTCCGCTTCCATGATTCCATCCGCTGCCAAATCCACTCCCAGATATCTAAAACACTTCACTTCATCCAGTTTTTCTCCACTCAAACTTACCTCCCAATTGACATGTCCCTCAACCCTACTGTAACTAATAACCTTGCTCTTATTCACATTTACTCTGAGCTTTCTTCTTTCACACACTTTACCAAACTCAGTCACCAGCTTCTGCAGTTTCTCACCCGAATCAGCCACCAGCGCTGTATCATCAGCGAACAACAACTGACTTACTTCCCAAGCTCTCTCAACCACAACAGACTGCATACTTGCCCCTCTTTCCAAAACTCTTGCATTCACCTCCCTAACAACCCCATCCATAAACAAATCAAACAACCATGGAGACATCACGAACCCCTGCCGCAAACCAATATTCACTGAGAACCAATCACTTTCCTCTCTTCCTACATGTACACATGCTTTACATCCTCAATAAAAACTTTTCACTGCTTCTAATAACTTACCTCCCACACTATATACTCTTAATACCTTCCACAGAGGATCTCTATCAACTATATCATATGCCTTCTCCAGATCCATAAATGCTACATACATATCCATTTGCTTTTCAAAGTATTTCTCACATACATTCTTCAAAGCAAACACCTGATCCACACACTCCTCTACCACTTCTGAAACCACACTGCCCTTCCCCAATCTGATGCTCTGTACATGCCTTCACCCTCTCAATCAATACCCTCCCATATAATTTACCAGGAATACTCAACAAACTTATACCTCTGTAATTTGAGCACACTCTCTTGTACAGTGGCACTATGCAAGCATTCCGCCAATCCTTAGGCACCTCACCATGAGTCATACATACATTAAATAACCTTAACAACCAGTCAACAATACAGTCACCCCCTTTTTTAATAAATTCCACTGCAATGCCATCCAAACCCACTGCCTTGCCGGCTTTCAACTTCCACAAAGCTTTTACTATCTCTTCTCTGTTTACCGAATCATTCTCCCTAACCCTCTCACTTTGCAAACCACCTCGACGAAAACACCCTATATCTGCCATTCTATTATCAAACACATTCAACAAACCTTCAAAATTCTTACTCCATCTCCTTTACACATCATGACTACTTGTTATCACCTCCCCATTAGCCCCCTTCACTGATGTTCCCATTTGTTCTCCCATCTTATGCACTTTATTTACCTCTTATCAAAATATCTTTTTATTCCCCCTAAAATTTAATGATACTCTCTCACCCCAACTCTCATTTGCCCTCTTTTTCACCTCTTGCACCTTTTTCTTGACCTCCTGCCTCTTTCTTTTATAAATCTCCCACTCATTTGCATTATTTCCCTGCAAAAAACATCCAAAGGCCTCTCTCTTCTCTTTCAGTAATAGTCTTACTTCTTCATCCCACTTTTCACTACCCTTTCTAATCTGCCCACCTCCCACGCTTCTCATGCCACAAGCATCTTTTGCACAAACCATCACTGCTTCCCTAAATACATCCCATTCCTCCCCCACTCCCCTTACCTACTTTGTGTTCATCTTTTTCCATTCTGTACTCAGTTTCTCCTGGTAGTTCCTCACACAAGTCTCCTTCCCTAGCTCACTTACTCTCACCACTCTCTTCACCCTAACATTCTCTCTTCTTTTCTGAAAACCTCTACAAATCTTCACCTTCGCCTCCACAAGATAATGATCAGACATCCCTCCAGTTGCACCTCTCAGCACATTAACATCCAAAAGTCTCTATTTTGCACGCCCATCAATTAACATGTAATCCAATAACCCTCTCTGGCCATCTCTCCTACTTACATACGCATACTTGTGTATGTCTCTTTTTAAACCAGGTATTCCCAATCACCAGTCCTTTTTCAGCACATAGATCTACAAGCTCTTAACCATTTGCATTTACTACAATGAACACCCCATGTACACCAATTATTCCCTCAACTGCCACATTACTCACCTTTGCATTTAAATCACCCATCACTATAACCCGGTTTCGTGCAACAAAACTACTAACACACTCACTCAGCTTCTCCCAAAGCATTTGCCTCTCATGATCTTTCTTCTCATGCCCAGGTGCATATGCACCAATAATCACCAATCTCTCTCCATCCACTTTCAGTTTTACCCATATCAATGGAGAGTTTACTTTCTTACACTCTATCAGATACTCCCATCACTCCTGTTTCAGGAGGAGTGCTACTCCTTTCCTTACTCTTGTCCTCTCACTAACCCCTGTCTTTACTCCCAAGATATTCCTAAACCATTCTTCCCCTTTACCCTTGAGCTTCGTTTCACTCAAAGCCAAAACTTCCAGGTTCCTTTCCTCAAACATACTACCTATCTCTCCTTTTTTCTCATCTTGATTACATCCACACACATTTAGTCACCCAATCTGAGCCTTCGAGGAGGATGAGCACTCCCCGCGTGCCTCCTTCTTCTGTTTCCCCATTTACAAAGTTAAATGACGAAGGGAGGGTTTCTAGCCCTCCACTCCCATCGCCTTTGGTCTCTTTCTATGACATGTGAGGAATGCATGGGAAGTATTCTTTCTCCCCTATCCCCAGGGATATATATGTTAATGTGCTGAGAGGTGCAACTGGAGGGATGTCTGATCATTATCTTGTGGAGGCGAAGGTGAAGATTTGTAGAGGTTTTCAGAAAAGATGAGAGAATGTTGGGGTGAAGAGAATGGTGAGAGTAAGTGAGCTTGGGAAGGAGACTTGTGGGAGGAAGTACCAGGAGAGACTGAGTACAGAATGGAAAAAGGTGAGAACAAAGGAGGTAAGGGGAGTGGGAGAGGAATGGGATATATTTAGGGAAGCAGTGATGGATTGTGCAAAAGATGCTTGTGGCATGAGAAGCGTGGGAGGTGGGCAGATTAGAAAGGGTAGTGAGTGGTGGGATGAAGAAGTAAGATTATTAGTGAAAGAGAAGAGAGAGGCATTTGGATGATTTTTGCATGGGAATAATGCAAATGAGTGGGAGATGTATAAAAGAAAGAGGCAGGAGGTCAAGAGAAAGGTGCAAGAGGTGAAAAAGAGGGCAAATGAGAGATGGGGTGAGAGAGTATCATTAAGTTTTAGGGAGAATAAAAAGATGTTTTGGAAGGAGGTAAATAAAGTGTGTAAGACATGGGAGCAAATGGGAACTTCAGTCAAGGGGGTTAATGGGGAGGTGATAACAAGTATTGGTGATGTGTAAAGGAGATGGAGTGAGTATTTTGAAGGTCTGTTGAATGTGTTTGATGATAGAGTGGCAGATATAGGGTGTTTTGGTCAAGGTGGTGTGCTAAGTGAGAGGGTTAGGAAAAATAACTTGGTAAACAGAGAAGAGGTTGTAAAAGCATTGTGGAAGATGAAAGCTGGCAAGGCAGCGGGTTTGGATGGTATTGCAGTGGAATTTATTAAAAAAGGGGGTGACTGTATTGTTGACTGGTTGGTAAGGGTATTTAATGTATGTATGATTCATGGTGAGGTGCCCGAGGATTGGCGGAATGCTTGCATAGTGCCACTGTACAAAGGCAAAGGGGATAAGAGTGAGTGCTCGAATTACAGAGGTATAAGTTTGTTGAGTATTCCTGGTAAATTATATGGGAGGGTATTGATTGAGAGGGTGAAGGCATGTACAAAGCATCAGATTGGTGAAGAGCAGTGTGGTTTCAGAAGTGGTAGAGGATGTGTGGATCAGGTGTTTGCTTTGAAGAATGTATGTGAGAAATACTTAGAAAAGCAAATGGATTTGTATGTAGCATTTATGGATCTGGAGAAGGCATATGATAAGAGTTGATAGAGATCCTCTGTGGAAGGTATTAAGAATATATGGTGTGGGAGGCAAGTTGTTAGAAGCAGTGAAAAGTTTTTATTGAGGATGTAAGGCATGTGTACGTGTAGGAAGAGGGGAAAGTGATTGGTTCTCAGTAAATGTGGGTTTGCGGCCCCGATCACTCAAAATCTTTTTCACTCCATCTTTCCACCTCCAATTTGGTCTCCCACTTCTCTCTGTTCCCTCCACCTCTGACACATATATCCTCTATGTCAATCTTTCCTCACTCATTCTCTCCATGTGACCAAACCATTTCAAAACACCCTCTTCTGCTCTCTCAACCACACTCTTTATTACCACACATCTCTCTTACCCTTTCATTACTTACTGGATCAAACCACCTCACACCACATATTGTCCTCAAACATCTCATTTCCAGCACATCCACGCTCCTCAGCACAACTCTATCTATAGGTCACGCCTTGCAACTATATAACATTGTTGGAACCACTATTCCTTCAAACACACCCATTTTTGCTTTCCAAGATAATGTTCTCGACTTCAACACATTTTTCAATGCACCCAGAACTTTCACCCCCTCCCCCACCCTGTGACTCATTTCTGCTTCCATGGTTCCATCCACTGCCAAATCCACTCCCAGGTATCTAAAACACTTCACTTCTTCCAGTTTTTATCCATTCAAACTTACCTCCCAATTGACTTGTCCCTCAACCCTACTGCACCTAATAACCTTGCTCTTATTCACATTTACTCTCAGCTCTCTTCTTTCACACACTTATCCAAACTCAGTCACCAGCTTCTGCACTTTCTCACCCAAATCAGCCATCAGCGCTCTATCATCAGTGAACAACAACTGACTCACTTCCCAAGCTCTCTCATCCACAACAGACTGCATACTTGCCCCTCTTTCCAAGACTCTTGCATTCTCCTCCCTAACAACTCCATCCATAAACAAATTAAACAACCATGGAGACATCACACACCCCTGCCGCAAACCAACATTCAATGAGAACCAATCACTTTCCCCTCTTCCTACACGTACACATGCCTTACATCCTCGATAAAAACTTTTCACTGTTTCTAACAATTTACGTCGCACATCATATATTCTTAATACCTTCCACAGAGCATCTCTATCAACTCTATCATATGCCTCCTCCAGATCCATGAATGCTACATACAAATCCATTTGCTTTTCTAAGTATTTCTCACATACATTCTTCAAAGCAAACACCTGATCCACACATCCTCTACCACTTCTGAAACCACACTGCTCTTCCCCAATCTGATGCTCTGTACATGCCTTCACCCTCTCAATCAATACCCTCCCATATATTTTCCCAGGAATACTCAACAAACTTATATCTTTGTAGTTTGAGCACTCACTCCCCTTTGCCTTTGTACAATGGCACTATGCAAGCATTTCTTTTTTTTTATACATACTTGCCATTTCCTGCATAAGCAAGGTAGCGTATAAAAAAGTATATGAAAAAGTACATACTTATTATATCCTACAATGGAACAGTAAAAGTTCTTTTTCAAAGGCTTATTTGCTTTAAGGAAATGTCAGATACATTACTCAAAGCACATATCCCAATTTCTTGATTTTAATTGCCTTCATGCTGGAAGTCTTACTCAATGAAATGTAATATTCTCAAGTTTAATGTAGTCTCATAAATTCTGATATCTTAAACTACTCCCCCATAATTATCTTTCTCCTGATATAATCTTTTTTACATTTATTTTCAAATAATGTATTTCTTATTTTACAAACAAAAGAAATCTATTTCAAAAGGAAGTATTTAAACCTTATGTAAAATTTACTATTACAATGCAGAGATATAATACCAAAATTCTGATAAATGATCGTGTCCTTAGTCATGTTACAGATTACAAAAATAAAACTTCTTTTGGATAATATTTAACTGTAAAATACAGTTTTAGATGGCCACGACAACAAAGTCTCCATAACTAATGAACTCCAGTGGCACTTCTTAGCCTTTAGTGCCTCACTCTTGACAGGCTACTGGCAGAGCTCCTACCTAATGTTTCTACTGACTACTTCTACCTAATGCCCCTGCCTAAATCTTCTGAACGACGCACAGCTTCTATCTATTGCTCCTACCATTTTGCCAAAAGGCAGGGGTAGTGCACAGGGCTCATTGCAGGAAAGTCTAGTTAAGAGGAATAAGCTATGTGAATGAGTGATGTCATATATTACGTATGACAAGAACAAATTGTATATTTGTGGACAGAATGCCAGTAGTCCATGTGTCGGTGAAGCAGAAAAAAAAGACAACTACTGGAGTCAGAGGAGTGCTGTTGGCTGCCTACCAAGTACTACCTACTAAAAATATAACCTGAAACATGATTAACAGCTTTGCATTTTACATGTGTACTTCTCTTTCATCATGAGAATAGAACTTGTAATGCTAATGCGAAATACAAGAAATGAGTACTTTCTTTTCACTAAGATGGCATCATCTTACTTTCTGCTGATTTGAATAATCTTTATATAAAAAAGATATAGGGTGTTTTGGTCGAGGTGGTGTGCAAAGTGAGAAGGTTAGGGAAAATGATTTGGTAAACAGAGAAGAGGTAGTAAAAGCTTTTCGGAAGATGAAAGCCGGCAAGGCAGCAGGTTTGGATGGTATTGCAGTGGAATTTATTAAAAAAGGGGGTGAGTGTATTATTGACTGGATGGTAAGGTTATTTAATGTATGTATGACTCATGGTGAGGTGCCTGAGGATTGGTGGAATGCGTGCATAGTGCCATTGTACAAAGGCAAAGGGGATAAGAGTGAGTGCTCAAATTTCAGAGTTATAAGTTTGTTGAGTATTCTGGTAAATTATACGGGAGGGTACTGATTGAGAGGGTGAAGGCATGTACAGAGCATCAGATTGGGGAAGAGCAGTGTGGTTTCAGAAGTGGTAGAGGATGTGTGGATCAGGTGTTTGCTTTCAAGAATGTATGTGAGAAATACTTAGAAAAGCAAATGGATTTGTATGTAGCATTTATGGATCTGGAGAAGGCATATGATAGAGTTGATAGAGATGCTCTGTGGAAGGTATTAAGAATATATGGTGTGGGAGGCAAGTTGTTAGAAGCAGTGAAAAGTTTTTATCGAGGATGTAAGGCATGTGTATGTGTAGGAAGAGAGGAAAGTGATTGGTTCTCAGTGAATGTAGGTTTGCGGCAGGGGTGTGTGATGTCTCCATGGTTGTTTAATTTGTTTATGGATGGCGTTGTTAGGGAGGTGAATGCAAGAGTTTTGGAAAGAGGGGCAAGTATGAAGTCTGTTGTGGATGAGAGAGCTTGGGAAGTGAGTCAGTTGTTGTTCGCTGATGATACAGCGCTGGTGGCTGATTCATGTGAGAAACTGCAGAAGCTGTTGACTGAGTTTGGTAAAGTGTGTGAAAGAAGAAAGTTAAGAGTAAATGTGAATAAGAGCAAGGTTATTAGGTACAGTAGGGTTGAGGGTCAAGTCAATTGGGAGGTAAGTCTGAATGGAGAAAAACTGGAGGAAGTAAAGTGTTTTAGATATCTGGGAGTGGATCTGGCAGCGGATGGAACCATGGAAGCGGAAGTGGATCATAGGGTGGGGGAGGGGGCGAAAATCCTGGGAGCCTTGAAGAATGTGTGGAAGTCGAGAACATTATCTCGGAAAGCAAAAATGGGTATGTTTGAAGGAATAGTGGTTCCAACAATGTTGTATGGTTGCGAGGCGTGGGCTATGGATAGAGTTGTGCGCAGGAGGGTGGATGTGCTGGAAATGAGATGTTTGAGGACAATGTGTGGTGTGAGGTGGTTTGATCGAGTAAGTAACGTAAGGGTAAGAGAGATGTGTGGAAATAAAAAGAGCGTGGTTGAGAGAGCAGAAGAGGGTGTTTTGAAATGGTTTGGGCACATGGAGAGAAAGAGTGAGGAAAGATTGACCAAGAGGATATATGTGTCGGAGGTGGAGGGAACGAGGAGAAGTGGGAGACCAAATTGGAGGTGGAAAGATGGAGTGAAAAAGATTTTGTGTGATCGGGGCCTGAACATGCAGGAGGGTGAAAGGAGGGCAAGGAATAGAGTGAATTGGATCGATGTGGTATACCGGGGTTGACGTGCTGTCAGTGGATTGAATCAGGGCATGTGAAGCGTCTGGGGTAAACCATGGAAAGCTGTGTAGGTATGTATATTTGCATGTGTGGACGTGTATGTATATACATGTGTATGGGGGTGGGTTGGGCCATTTCTTTCGTCTGTTTCCTTGCGCTACCTTGCAAACGCGGGAGACAGCGGCAAAAAAAAAAAATAAAAAAAAAAAATAACTAGCAATGTTATTTCTCTGCGTAAGTGATGCTAAATTCCATCTTCTAGTTCAACAAAATTGACATATTCCAATAAACATTACTGCCATCCTAACTCTTGCTATCAATAATTGGACTGTATGAAAAAATATGGGAAATATCCATTGGTATATCAAAAATTATAGTATTACTATATCTTTAATACTTGGCAGTTTACAAAATCCTCAGAAAAAGTAAATACATGGACTTCATTTTAAATGTATGTACTTAAAATTACTGTATTATAGTACCAGATTAATCAACACATTTTTTCTTAAGTTTTCAAGTAATATTTCCAACCAGTATAATCAATTTCAATGCACTATAACAAATATGTCATGACACAAAACTAGTCTTGAGACATAGAATTCTATGATGATATGAATTTAACAAGGATTTTCCTTCATTTGTCAATGAAAATCATGTTCAGATTTTTTCTATCATTCAAGGAAGAATACTTCATAAAAACAACTGCAAAAGCAGTTGTCAGTTACTCTTATCCACATTTTTACTCTGGACATTGGTTATCTATAAATATAGTAACAAAGCTGAATATCATTAATATAAAAAATAAAAACTCATAAGAAAATAAGGCTTCCAAAAATCACCGTCATGAAGAACTTCATCTCATTTCAAGGATATGAAAAGCTGAAAAGACAGGGAAAAATACATATCATATTTGAGTAATCACAAATTACTTCATCTACACCAGTTTTCTTTAATAAGTAGCACAATATTTTGTATTTTCTAAACTACTTTATCATATTCTCAAAGTCATTATTATATTATGAACTACCTGAACACTAATTGTGCAGTCTACAAAATGAATCAGATCATAGCGCAATAAACACCTTGGATATTCATTACAAATTAATTATGGAAAAGTAAGCTTGGGTGAGATACTAGTTTCTACACTAAGCAGAAGAAGCTTGAAAGACATACAATATACTTAATTTTGTCCAGTCAAAGCTAAAGAAAGCTCAACATCCCAAGTCAAAATTCCCCAACAAGATGTCGATCATGTGCCTGCAAATCACTAACCTTAAAAAAGGAAACTGTTATCAAATGGTTATCCCTTCAAACCTAGATAACACTAGTCCTGAACAAAAGCCTAATGCCAGAAAATTACTACTCACAGGAAGGTCAGAATCACCAAAACCTGTCAACATAGTGGTTTATTGATTTAGGAGTTTTTCAAGTCACCTGGATCAAATACAAAAAACTTTCTGTAAAGCTTATCATCTGTGCTGCTTGACAGCTGGAAGGATATGTGCTTCATTCCACACAGAGTTACTCTCATTCACAGGGAAGCAGATCCAAGCCGTTCTATAGATTGAGCGCATACATATGATAGCTGTTCACATACCCTCACTAAATCAGTCAGCAAGAATTAGCATAGAAGGAGGCAAAAGAGCATTTTTAACTAATATACTAATAGATTTGAATAACATATTCCAAATAATCAAGGACATTGATTCTATCCCTGTGAACATAGCATGAATCGATGCTTGTAACATCTTTCCTCCCACACCAAATATTGTAACATCTTCCACAAAGAAACGCCATCAACACTATCATTCCTATCTCAATGCTAATAAATGTCACACACAAACCCTGTTTCTCCAAGTATTTCCCACATTATTCAAAACAAACATCTTATACCATTCCTGCAACCACAATGTCCCTCCCCAGTCTGACGCCTGGTCAGTGTATGCCACCACCCCTCTCAATCGCCACTCCCATACAAATTATCAGGAACAAATGGTAAAACTACTATCTTCCACAATGGATCCAATGAATTTCAAAATAATCCTACAAGATTCATGCTGTCTTGGTAGGGATGGTAAGCATAAATGAGGCAAATTTCCTTATATTTGTGGTAGTCCTAATTTATAGTTATTTCAATCGAAAGATGAAATCAATAAAACATTTATGGCAAATCAGAAAATGACTCTAGCAATCAATGTCTTACAATATCATGAAAGCAGGGCTACAAATGAGTAATTCTCAAAATTCTTCATCTGTGGTGTCATGTTGTTTCACACCAATACTGGTAAGATACTTTTTTACCATGTGTACATTTAACAAACTTATACATCTGTAAGTTGAACAATTACCTTTGTTTCCCTTGCTTTTATTCAATGGTCTATGTAAGCATTCTACCAATCCTCAGGCTCCTTGCCCTGATCCATATATGCTCCGAAAATCCTAAATAACCAGTCAACAATGCAGTCACCCCCTCTCCCAAGAGACTCAACTGCAATACCATCTATTCTAGCTGCCTTAACACATTTCATCTCACACAGGCTTTCAACACCTCTTCTCTTTCACCAAACCACTTTCCATGACTTTCACTTTACAAACCTCCCCAACCCCAACAATCTACATCTGCCATCCAATCATTAAACACATTCAACAATCATTCAAAGTACTCACTCCAATCTTCATCTCATTGCAGTCTTTTATCACGTACCCATTTGCCCTTTTACTAATGTTCTCATTTCTTCTCTTGTTTTTCTCATACTTCTAACCTCTTTCCAAAACATTTTCTTATTCTCTGAAGTTTGTTGACACTCACTCACCCTAACTCTCATTTGCCCTCTTTTTCAGCCTCTGCACCTTCCTCTTGACCTCCTCTAGCTTTCTCTTATACATCTCTCAATGACTCACACTCCTCTCCTGTAAGCAACTGGCAACTTTACTAATCTTTATCATCCCACAACTCACTACCCTTTCTCATATAATTACCTCCCATGATTTGGTAAACAGAGAAGAGGTAGTAAAAGCTTTGCGGAAGATGAAAGCCGGCAAGGCAGCAGGTTTGGATGGTATTGCAGTGGAATTTATTAAAAAAGGGGGTGACTGTATTGTTGACTGGTTGGTAAGGTTATTTAATGTATGTATGACTCATGGTGAGGTGCCTGAGGATTGGCGGAATGCTTGCATAGTGCCATTGTACAAAGGCAAAGGGGATAAGAGTGAGTGCTCAAATTACAGAGGTATAAGTTTGTTGAGTATTCCTGGTAAATTATATGGGAGGGTATTGATTGAGAGGGTGAAGGCATGTACAGAGCATCAGATTGGGGAAGAGCAGTGTGGTTTCAGAAGTGGTAGAGGATGTGTGGATCAGGTGTTTGCTTTGAAGAATGTATGTGAGAAATACTTAGAAAAGCAAATGGATTTGTATGTAGCATTTATGGATCTGGAGAAGGCATATGATAGAGTTGATAGAGATGCTCTGTGGAAGGTATTAAGAATATATGGTGTGGGAGGCAAGTTGTTAGAAGCAGTGAAAAGTTTTTATCGAGGATGTAAGGCATGTGTACGTGTAGGAAGAGAGGAAAGTGATTGGTTCTCAGTGAATGTAGGTTTGCGGCAGGGGTGTGTGATGTCTCCATGGTTGTTTAATTTGTTTATGGATGGGGTTGTTAGGGAGGTAAATGCAAGAGTTTTGGAAAGAGGGGCAAGTATGAAGTCTGTTGGGGATGAGAGAGCTTGGGAAGTGAGTCAGTTGTTGTTCGCTGATGATACAGCGCTGGTGGCGGATTCATGTGAGAAACTGCAGAAGCTGGTGACGGAGTTTGGTAAAGTGTGTGGAAGAAGAAAGTTAAGAGTAAATGTCAATAAGAGCAAGGTTATTAGGTACAGTAGGGTTGAGGGTCAAGTCAATTGGGAGGTGAGTTTGAATGGTGAGAGGCTGGAGGAAGTGAAGTGTTTTAGATATCTGGGAGTGGATCTGTCAGCGGATGGAACCATGGAAGCGGAAGTGGATCATAGGGTGGGGGAGGGGGCGAAAATTTTGGGAGCCTTGAAAAATGTGTGGAAGTCGAGAACATTATCCCGGAAAGCAAAAATGGGTATGTTTGAAGGAATAGTGGTTCCAACAATGTTGTATGGTTGCGAGGCATGGGCTATGGATAGAGTTGTGCGCAGGAGGATGGATGTGCTGGAAATGAGATGTTTGAGGACAATGTGTGGTGTGAGGTGGTTTGATCGAGTAAGTAACGTAAGGGTAAGAGGGATGTGTGGAAATAAAAAGAGCGTGGTTGAGAGAGCAGAAGAGGGTGTTTTGAAGTGGTTTGGGCACATGGAGAGAATGAGTGAGGAAAGATTGACCAAGAGGATATATGTGTCGGAGGTGGAGGGAACGAGGAGAAGAGGGAGACCAAATTGGAGGTGGAAAGATGGAGTGAAAAGGATTTTGTGTGATCGGGGCCTGAACATGCAGGAGGGTGAAAGGAGGGCAAGGAATAGAGTGAATTGGAGCGATGTGGTATACAGGGGTTGACGTGCTGTCAGTGGATTGAATCAAGGCATGTGAAGCGTCTGGGGTAAACCATGGAAAGCTGTGTAGGTATGTATATTGCGTGTGTGGACGTATGTATGTACATGTGTATGGGGGGGGTTGGGCCATTTCTTTCGTCTGTTTCCTTGCGCTACCTCGCAAACGCGGGAGACAGCGACAAAGTATAAAAAAAGAAAAAAAAAAAAAAAAACCTTCTGCATGCCACATATCTATCTTACAAATGTCTGCACTGCTTCCCTATATACCTCTCATTCCACATTACCCTAGCCTCATTTACTCTCATACTTTGCCATTCTACATCCAATGTTTCCCGGTATCTCTTCATACAAGCCACTTTTCCAAACTCATACTTTCACCATCTTCATCTCATCCATAACATTTCCTCTTTTCTGGAAGCTTTTACAAAACTTCACTCTCACCTCCATCAAGTAATCATAATTTCCCATCCACTGCCTTTCTTAGCACAGTAACATCCAAGAGTCTCTCTTTTGCATTTCTATTAATTTGCATGTAACTGAACAATGCTCATTCAAAAAATTTCCTACTCCTGGTATACACATTCAAAAGCAGATATTCCTAATTACCACTCCTTTTTCAGCACACTACTCCACAAGCTGTTCACCACTTCCATTCACCTTACTGAATACTCCAAGCTCCATAATTACTCACTTTTGCATTTAAATCACCCATCACTAATAACCAATCTCTTACATCAAATCTTCCAACACACTCAATCAGCTCCTCCCAAAACACTCATCACTCTTCATCAGGCCTCTTGTGGCCAGATGCATAAGTACTAATAATCACCCACCTCTCATAATCCACTTTCACTTTTACACACATATCCACAACTCCTTCGGCAGAAGTGTAGTCCCTTCCTTTGCTCTCGCCCTCACACTAACCCGAACTTTACCCATAAGACATTCCCAATCCATTCTTCCCCAATACATTGGAGCTTTTTTCTCACTCAGAGGTTCCTTTCCTCAAAACTATATTTTGAATGGTCAGGGCCTGAACATGTACAAGGGTAAGAGGCATGCAAGGGATAAAGTGAATAGGAGGAACATAATATATAGGGGATGACGTGCTGTCAATGGACAGAATGAAAAAATATATCATTCTGCCAGGGGCCTGGGTGTGGATAAAGGACTGTGGTTTCTGTGCACTACACATGACAGTTAGACATTGGATGTAAGCAAATAAGCCTTTTCTTCAGCTGTTCCTAGTGTTATCATGCTAATGGAGAAAACAGTAAACAGTGTGGTAGTGCCAGAAAACAGATAAAGAAAGGCCCATCCACTCATATATATATATTCATTTACTTATTTACTTTCCTTTGTTGCTGTCTCCCACGTTAGCGAGGTGGCGCAAGGAAACAGACGAAAGAATGGCCCAACCCACCCACATACACATGTATATACATACACGTCCACTCAAGCAAACATACATACCTATACATCTCAATGTACACGTATATATACACACACAGACATATACATATATACATATGTACATAATTCACAATTTATGCCTTTATTCATTCCAATCTCCAACACTCCGCACACGGAATAACAACACCCTCCCCTCTCATGTGTGCGAGGTAGCGCTAGGAAAAGACAACAAAGGCCCCATTCGTTCACATTCAGTCTATAGCTGTCATGTAATAATACATCGAGACCACAGCTCCCTTTCCACATCCAGGCCCCAGAGAACTTTCCATGGTTTACCCCAGATGCTTCACATGCCCTGGTTCAATCCATTGACAGATCGTCGACCCCGGTATACCACATCGTTCCAATTCACTCTATTCCTTGCACGCCTTTCACCCTCTTCCATGTTCAGGCCCCGATCACTCAAAATCTTTTTCACTCCAATTTTCCACCTCCAATTTGGTCTCCCACTTCTCCTCGTTCCCTCCACCTCTGACACATATATCCTCTTGGTCAATCTTTCCTCAATCATTCTCTCCATGTGACCAAACCACTTCAAAACACCCTCTTCTGCTCTCTCAACCACACTCTTTTTATTTCATCACATCTCTCTTACCCTTACATTACTTACTCAATCAAACCATCTCACACCACATATTGTCCTCAAACATCTCATTTCCAGCACATCCACCCTCCTGTGCACAACTCTATCCATAGCCCACGCCTCGCAGCCATACAACATTGTTGGAACCACTATTCCTTCAAACATACCCATTTTTGCTTTCCGAGATAATGTTCTCACCTTCCAAACATTCTTCAAGGCTCCCAGAATTTTCGCCCCCTCCCCCACCCTGTGATTCACTTCCGCTTCCATGGTTCCATCCGCTGCCAGATCCACTCCCAGATATCTAAAACACTTTACTTCCTCCAGTTTTTCTCCATTCAAACTTACCTCCCAATTGACTTGACCCTCAACCCTACTGTACCTAATAACCTTCCTCTTATTCACATTTACCCTTAAATTTCTTCTTTCACACACTTTAACAAACTCAGTCACGAGCTTCTGCAGTTTCTCACATGAATCAGCCACCAGCGTTGTATCATCAGCGAACAACAACTGACTCACTTCCCAAGCTCTCTCATCCATAACAGACTGCATACTTGCCCCTCTTTCCAAAACTCTTGCATTCACCTCCCTAACAACCCCATCCATAAACAAATTAAACAACCATGGAGACATCACACACCCCTGCTGCAAACCTACATTCACTGAGAACCAATCACTTTCCTCTCTTCCTATATGTACACATGCCTTACATCCTCAATAAAAACTTTTCACTGCTTCTAACAACTTGCCTCCCACATCATATATTCTTAATACCTTCCACAGAGCATCTCTATCAACTCTATCATATGCCTCCTCCAGATCCATAAATGCTACATACAAATCCATTTGCTTTTCTAAGTATTTCTCACATACATTCTTCAAAGCAAACACCTTATCCACACATCCTGTACCACTTCTGAAACCACACTGCTCTTCCCGAATCTGATGCTCTGTACATGCCTTTACCCTCTCAATCAATACCCTCCCATATAATTTACCAGGAATACGCAACAAACTTATACCTCTGTAATTTGAGCACTCACTCTTATCCCCTTTGCTTTTGTACAATGGCACTATGCAAGCATTCCGCCAATCCTCAGGCACCTCACCATGAATCATACATACATTAAATAACCTTACCAACCAGTCAACAATACAGTCACCCCCATTTTTAGTAAATTCCACTGCAATACCATCCAAACCTGCTGCCTTGCCGGCTTCCATCTTCCGCAAAGCTTTTACTACCTCTTCTCTGTTTACCAAATCATTTTCACTAACCCTCTCACTTTGCACACCGCCTCAAACAAAACACCCTACATCTGCCACTCTATCATCAAACACATTCAACAAACCCCCCTTAGCCCCCTTCACTGAAGTTCCCATTTGCTCCCTTGTCTTACACACTTTATTTACCTCCTTCCAAAACATCTTTTTATTCCCCCTAAAATTTAATGATACTCTCTCACCCCATCTCTCATTTGCCCTCTTTTTCACCTCTTGCACCTTTCTCTTGACCTCCTGTCTCTTTCTTTTATACATCTCCCACTCACTTGCATTTTTTCCCGGCAAAAATAGTCCAAATGCCTCTTTCTTCTCTTTCACTAATAATCTTACTTCTTCATCCCACCACTCACTACCCTTTCTAATCAACCCACCTCCCATGCTTCTCATGCCAAAGCATCTTTTGCGCAAGCCATCACTGCTTCCCTAAATATATCCCATTCCTCCCCCACACCCCTTACCTCCTTTGATCTCACCTTTTTCCATTCTGTACTCAATCTCTCCTGGTACTTCCTCACACAAGTCTCCTTCCCAAGCTCACTTACTCTCACCATCCTCTTCACCCCAACATTCTCTCTTCTATTCTGAAAACCCCTGTAAATCTTCACCTTCGTCTCCACAAGATAATGATCAGACATCCCTTCAGTTGCACCTCTCAGCACATTAACATCCAAAAGTCTCTCTTTCGCGCCCCTATCAATTGACACGTAATCCAATAACGCTCTCTGGCCATCTCTCCTACTTACATACGTATACTTATGTATATCTCACTTTTTAAACCAGGTATTCCCAATCACCAGTCCTTTTTCAGCTCATAAACCTACAAGCTCTTCACCATTTCCATTTACAACACGGAACACCCCATGTGTACCAATTATTCCCTAAACTGTCACATTACTCACCTATGCAAATCACCCATCACTATAACCCAGGAATGTGCATTAAAACGACTAACACACTCATTTAGCTGCTCCCAAAACACTTGCCTCTCATGATCTTTCTTCTCATGCCCAGGTGCATATGCACCAATAATCACCCATCTCTCTCCATCAACTTTCAGTTTTACCCATATCAATCTAGAATTTACATTCTTACACTATCACATACTCCCACAACTCCTGTTTCAGGAGTACTGCTACTCCTTCCCTTGCTCTTGTCCTCTCACTAACCCTTGACTTTACTCCCAAGACATTCCCAAACCACTCTTCCCCTTTACCCTTGAGCTTCGTTTCACTCAGAGCCAAAACATCCAGGTTCCTTTCCTCTAGCATACTACTTATCTGTCCTTTTTTCTCATCTTGGATACATCCACACACATTTAGACACCCATATCTGAGCCTTCGAGGAGGATGAGCACTCCCCGCGTGACTCCTTCTGTTTCCCCTTTTAGAAAGTTAAAATACAAGGAGGGGAGGTTTTCTGGCACCTTGCTCCTGTCCCCTTTAGTCGCCTTCTACAACACGTGAGGAATGAGTGGGAAGAATTCTTTCTCCCCTATCCCCAGGGATATATATATATCTTTCTTTTTTTTCTTTTAAACTATTCGCCACTTCCCGCGTTAGCGAGGTAGCGTTAAGAACAGAGGCCAGATGAGGTGGGGATGAGAGAGCTTGGGAAGTGAGTCAGTTGTTGTTCGCTGATGATACAGCGCTGGTGGCTGATTCATGTGAGAAACTGCAGAAGCTGGTGACTGAGTTTGGTAAAGTGTGTGGAAGAAGAAAGTTAAGAGTAAATGTGAATAAGAGCAAGGTTATTAGGTACAGGAGGGTTGAGGGTCAAGTCAATTGGGAGGTGAGTTTGAATGGAGAAAAACTGGAGGAAGTGAAGTGTTTTAGATATCTGGGAGTGGATCTGGCAGCGGATGGAAACATGGAAGCGGAAGTGGATCATAGGGTGGGGGAGGGGGCGAAAATTCTGGGGGCCTTCAAGAATGTGTGGAAGTCGAGAACATTATCTCGGAAAGCAAAAATGGGTATGTTTGAAGGAATAGTGGTTCCAACAATGTTGTATGGTTGCGAGGCGTGGGCTATGGATAGAGTTGTGCGCAGGAGGATGGATGTGCTGGAAATGAGATGTTTGAGGACAATGTGTGGTGTGAGGTGGTTTGATCGAGTGAGTAACGTAAGAGTAAGAGAGATGTGTGGAAATAAAAAGAGCGTGGTTGAGAGAGCAGAAGAGGGTGTTTTGAGGTGGTTTGGGCACATGGAGAGAATGAGTGAGGAAATATTGACCAAGAGGATATATGTGTTGGAGGTGGAGGGAACGAGGAGAAGAGGGAGACCAAATTGGAGGTGGAAAGATGGAGTGAAAAAGATTTTGTGTGATCAGGGCCTGAACATACAGGAGGGTGAAAGGAAGGCATGGAATAGAGTGAATTGGAGCGATGTGGTATACCGGGGTTAACGTGTTGTCAGTGGATTGAATCAAGGCATGTGAAGCGTCTGGGGTAAACCATGGAAAGCTGTGTAGGTATGTATATTTGTGTGTGTGGGCGTGTGTATATACATGTGTATGGGGGGGTTGGGCCATTTCTTTCGTCTGTTTCCTTGCGCTACCTCGCAGACGCGGGAGACAGCGACAAAGTATAATAATAAAAAATATATATATATATATATATATATATATATATATATATATATTTTTTTTTTGCTTTGTCACTGTCTCCCGCGTTTGAGAGGCAGCACAAGGAAACAGACGAAAGAAATGGCACAACCCACTTCCATACACAATGTACATACACACACGCAAATATACATACCTATACATCTCAATGTACACATATATGTACACACACAGACACATACATATATACCCATGCACACAATTCACACTGTCTGCCCCTATTCATTCCCATCGCCAACTCGCCACACATGGAATACCATCCCCCTCCCCCCTCATGTGTGTGAGGTAGCACTAGGAAAAGACAACAAAGGCCCTATTCGTTCACACTCAGTCTCCAGCTGTCATGCAATAATGCCAGAAACCATAGCTCCCTTTCCACATCCAGGCCCCACACAACTTTCCATGGTTTACCCCAGATGCTTCACATGCCTTGATTCAATCCACTGACAGCACGTCAACCCCGGTATACCATATCGATCCAATTCACTCTATTCCTTGCCCACCTTTCACCCTCCTGCATGTTCAGGCTCCGATCACAAAAAATCTTTTTCACTCCATCTTTCCACTTCCAATTTGGTCTCCCACTTCTCCTCGTTCCCTTCACCTCCGACGCATATATCCTCTTGGTCAATCTTTTCTCACTCATTCTCTCCATGTGCCCAAACCATTTCAAAACACCCTCTTCTGCTCTCTCAACCATGCTCTTTTTATTTCGACATCTCTCTTACCCTTACATTACTTACTCGATCAAACCACCTCACACCACACATTGTCCTCAAACATCTCATTTCCAGCACATCCACCCTCCTGCGCACAACTCTATCCATAGCCCACGCCTCGCAACCATACAACATTGTTGGAACCACTATTCCTTCAAATATACCCAATTTTGCTTTCCGAGATAATGTTCTCGACTTCCACACATTCTTCAAGGCTCCCAGGATTTTCGCACCCTCCCCCACCCTATGATTCACTTCCGCTTCCATGGTTCCATCCGCTGCCAAATCCACTCCCAGATATCTAAAACACTTCACTTCCTCCAGTTTTTCTCCATTCAAACTTACCTCCCAATTGACTTGACCCTCAACCCTACTGTACCTAATAACCTTGGCTTATTCACATTTACTCTTAACTTTCTTCTTTCACACACTTTACCAAACTCAGTCACCAGCTTCTGCAGTTTCTCACATGAATCAGCCACCAGCGCTGTATCATCAGCGAACAACACCTGCCTCACTTCCCAAGCTCTCTCATCCACAACAGACTTGATACTTGCCCTTCTTTCCAAAACTCTTGCATTCACCTCCCTAACAACCCCATCCATAAACAAATTAAACAACCATGGAGACATCACACACCCCTGCCGCAAACCTACATTCACTGAAACCAATCACTTTCCTCTCTTCCTACACGTACACATGCCTTACATCCTCGATAAAAATATATATATATATATATATATTATATTTATTTTTCTATTTTGTTTTGTTGCTGTCTCCCGCGTTATCGAGGTAGTGCAAGGAAACACAAGAAAGAATGGCCCAACCCACCCACATACACATGTATATACATACACATCCACACAAGCAAATATACATACCTGTTCATCTCAATGTACACATATATATACACACACAGACATATACAGAAATACACATGTACATCATTCATACTGTCTGCCTTTATTTATTACCATCACCACCTCGCCACACATGGAATAACAACACCCTCCCCCCTCATGTGTGCGAGGTAGTGCTAGGAAAAGACAACAAAGGCCCCATTCGTTCACACTCAGTCTCTAGCTGTCATGTAATAATGCAGCGAAACCACAGCTCCCTTTCCACATCCAGGCCCCACACAACTTTCCATGGTTTACCCCAGATGCTTCACATGCCCTGGTTCAATCCACTGACAGCACGTCAACCCCGGTATACCCCGGTATACCACATCGTTCCAATTCACTCTATTCCTTGCACGCCTTTCACCCTCCTGCATGTTCAGGCCCCGATCACTCAAATTCTTTTTCACTCAATCTTTCCACCTCCAATTTGGTCTCCCACTTCTCCTCGTTCCCTCCACCTCCGACACATATATCCTCTTGGTCAATCTTTCCTCAATCATTCTCTCCATGTGACCAAACCATTTCAAAACACCCTCTTCTGCTCTCTCAACCACACTCTTTTTATTTCCACACATCTCTCTTACCCTTACATTACTTACTCGATCAATCCACCTCACAGCACATATAGTCCTCAAACATCTCATTTCCAGCACAATCACCCTCCTGCACACAGCTCTATCCATAGCCCATGTCTCGCAACCACACAACATTGTTGGAACCACTATTCCTTCAAACATACTCATTTTTGCTTTTTGAGATAATGTTCTCGATATACATACCTATACATCTCAATGTATACATATATATACCCACACAGACATATATATATACCCATGTACATAATTCATACTGTCTGCCTTTATTCATTCCCATTGCCACCCCGCCAGACATTCAATAACAACACCCTCCCCCTTCATGTGTGCGGTGTAGCGCTAGGAAAAGACAACAAAGGACCCATTCGTTCACACTCAGTCTCTAGCTGTCATGTAATAATGCGCTGAAACCACAGCTCCCTTTCCACATCCAGGCTCCACAGAACTTTCCATGGTTTACCCCAGATGCTTCACATGCCCTGGTTCAATCCATTGACAGCACATCGACCCCGGTATACCACATCGTTCCAATTCACTCTATTCCTTGCACGTCTTTCACCCTCTTGCGTGTTCAGGCCCCGATAACTCAAAATCTTTTTCACTCCATCTTTCCACCTCCAATTTGGTCTCCCACTTCTCCTCGTTCCCTCCACCTCTGACACATATATCCTCTTGGTCAATCTTTCCTCACTCATTCTCTCCATGTGACCAAACCATTTCAAAACACCCTCTTCTGCTCTCTCAACCACTCTCTTTTTATTACCACACATCTCAATTACCCTATTATCACTTACTCGATCAAACCACCTCACACCACATATTGTCCTCAAACATCTCATTTCCAGCACATCCACCCTCCTGAACACAACTCTATCCATAGCCCACGCTTCGCAACCATATAACATTGTTGGAACCCCTATTCCTTCAAAAATAACCATTTTTGCTTTCCGAGATAATGTTCTTGACTTCCAAACACTCTTCAAGTCTCCCAGAATTTTCGCCCCCTCCCCCACCCTATGATTCACTTCCGCTTCCATGGTTCCATCCACTGCCAAATCCACTCCCAAATATCTAAAACACTTCACTTCCTCCAATTTCTCTCCATTCTAACTTACCTCCCAATTTACTTGACCCTCAACCCTACTGTACCTAATAACCTTACTCTTATTCACATTTACTCTCAACTTTCTTCTTTCACACACTTTACCAAACTCAGTCACCAGCTTTCGCAGTTTCTCACATGAATCAGCCACCAGTGCTGTATCATCAGCGAACAACAACTGACTCACTTCCCAAGCTCTCTCATCCCCAACAGACTTCATACTTGCCCCTCTTTCCAAAACTCTTGCATTCACCTCCCTAACAACCCCATCCATAAACAAATTAAACAACCATGGAGACATCACACACCCCTGCCGCAAACCTACATTCACTGAGAACCAATCACTTTCCTCTCTTCCTACACGTACACAAGCCTTACATCCTCGATAAAAACTTTTCACTGCTTCTAACAATTTGCCTCCCACACCATATATTCTTAATACCTTCCACAGAGCATCTCTATCAACTCTATCATATGCCTTCTCCAGATCCATAAATGCTACATACAAATCCATTTGCTTTTCTAAGTATTTCTCACATACATTCTTCAAAGCAAACACCTGATCCACACATCCTCTACCACTTCTGAAACCACACTGCTCTTCCCCAATCTGATGCTCTGTACATGCCTTCACCCTCTCAATCAATATCCTCCCATATAATTTACCAGGAATACTCAACAAACTTATACCTCTGTAATTTGAGCACTCACTCTTATCCCCTTTGCCTTTGTACAATGGCACTATGCACGCATTCCGCCAATATATATAATTTTTTATTTATTTATTTTGCTTTGTTGCTGTCTCCCGCATTTGCGAGGTAGCGCAAGGAAACAGACAAAAGAAATGGCCCAACCCACTCCATACACAATGTATATACATACACGTCCACACATGCAAATATACATACCTATATATCTCAATGTACACATATATATATACACACACAGACACATATATATATACCCATGCACACAATTCACACTGTCTGCCTTTATTCATTCCCATTGCCACCTCGCCACACATGGAATACCATCCCCCTCCCCCCTCATGTGTGCGAGGTAGCACTAGGAAAAGACAACAAAGGCCCCATTCGTTCACACTCATTCTCTAGCTGTCATGCAATAATGCCCGAAACCACAGCTCCCTTTCCACATCCAGGCCCCACACAACTTTCCATGGTTTACCCCAGACGCTTTACATGCCCTGATTCAATCCACTGACAGCACGTCAACCCCGGTATACCACATCGATCCAATTCACTCTATTCCTTGCCCGCCTTTCACCCTCCTGCATGTTCAGGCCCCGATCACACAAAATCTTTTTCACTCCATCTTTCCACCTCCAATTTGGTCTCCCACTTCTCCTCGTTCCCTCCACCTCCGACACATATATCCTCTTGGTCAATCTTTCCTCACTCATTCTCTCCATGTGCCCAAACCATTTCAAAACACCCTCTTCTGCTCTCTCAACCACGCTCTTTTTATTTCCACACATCTCTCTTACCCTTACATTACTTACTCGATCAAACCACCTCACACCACACATTGTCCTCAAACATCTCATTTCCAGCACATCCACCCTCCTGCGCACAACTCTATCCATAGCCCACGCCTCGCAACCATACAACATTGTTGGAACCACTATTCCTTCAAACATACCCATTTTTGCTTTCCGAGATAATGTTCTCGACTTCCACACATTCTTCAAGGTTCCTAGGATTTTCGCCCCCTCCCCCACCCTATGATTTACTTTCACTTCCATGGTTCCATCCGCTGCCAGATCCACTCCCAGATATCTAAAACACTTTACTTCCTCCAGTTTTTCTCCATTCAAACTTATCTCCCAATTGACTTGACACTCAACCCTACTGTACCTAATAACCTTGCTCTTATTCACATTTACTCTTAACTTTCTTCTTTCACACACTTTACCAAACTCAGTCACCAGCTTCTGCAGTTTCTCACATGAATCAGCCACCAGCGCTGTATCATCAGCGAACAACAACTGACTCACTTCCCAAGCTCTGTCATCCACAACAGACTTCATACTTCATATATATATATATATATATATATATATATATATATATATATATATATTTTTTTTTTTTTTTTTGCTTTGTCGCTGTCTCCCGCGTTTGCGAGGTAGTGATATATATATATATATATATATATATATATATATATATATATATATATATATATATATATATATATGTATTTAGGGAATCAGTGATGGATTGCTCAGAAGATGCTTGTGGCATGAGAAGCGTGGGAGGTGGGTTGATTAGAAAGGGTAGTGAGTGGTGGGATGAAGAAGTAAGATTATTAGTGAAAGAGAAGAGAGAGGCATTTGGACGATTTTTGCAGGGAAAAAATGCAATTGAGTGTGAGATGTATAAAAGAAAGAGACAGGAGGTCAAGAGAATGGTGCAAGAGGTGAAAAAGAGGGCAAATGAGAGTTGGGGTGAGAGAATATCGTTAAATTTTAGGGAGAATAAAAAGATGTTCTGGAAGGATGTAAATAAAGTGCGTAAGACAAGGGAGCAAATGGGAACTTCAGTGAAGGGCGCTAATGGGGAGATGATAACAAGTAGTGGTGATGTGAGAAGATGGAGTGAGTATCTTGAAGGTTTGTTGAATGTGGTTGATGATAGAGTGGTAGATATAGGGTGTTTTGGTCGAGGTGGTGTGCAAATTGAGAGGGTTAGGGAAAATGATTTGGTAAACAGAAAAGAGGTAGTAAGAGCTTTGCGGAAGCTGAAAGCCGGCAAGGCAGCAGGTTTGGATGGTATTGCAGTGGAATCTATAAAAAAAGGGGGTGACTGTATTGTTGACTGGTTTGTAAGGATATTTAATGTATGTATGACTCATGGTGAGGTGCCTGAGGATTGGCGGAATGCATCCATAGTGCCATTGTACAAAGGCAAAGGGGATAAGAGTGAGTGCTCAAATTACAGAGGTATAAGTTTGTTGAGTATTCCTGGTAAATTATATGGGAGGTTATTGATTGAGAGGGTGAAGGCATGTACAGAGCATCAGGTTGGGGAAGAGCAGTGTGGTTTCAGAAGAGGTACAGGATGTGTGGATCAGGTGTTTGCTTTGAAGAATGTATGTAAGAAATACTTAGAAAAGCAAATGGATTTGTATGTAGCATTTATGGATCTGGAGAAGGCATATGATAGAGTTGATAGAGATGCTCTGTGGAAGATATTAAGAATATATGGTGTGGGAGGCAAGTTGTTAGAAGCAGTGAAAAGTTTTTATCGAGGATGTAAGGCATGAGTATGTGTAGAAGAGAGGAAAGTGATTGGTTCTCAGTGAATGTAGGTATGCGGCAGGGGTGTGTGATGTCTCCATGGTTGTTTAATTTGTTTATGGATGGGGTTGTTAGGGAGGTGAATGCAAGAGTTTTGGAAAGAGGGGCAAGTATGAAGTCTGTTGTGGATGAGAGAGCTTGGGAAGTGAGTCAGTTGTTGTTCGCTGATGATACAGCACTGGTGGCTGATTCATGTGAGAAACTGCAGAAGCTGGTGACTGAGTTTGGTAAAGAGTGTGAAAGAAGAAAGTTAAGAGTAAATGTGAATAAGAGCAAGGTTATTAGGTACAGTAGGGTTGAGGGTCAAGTCAATTGGGAGGTAAGTTTGAATGGAGAAAAACTGGAGGAAGTAAAGTGTTTTAGATATCTGGGAGTGGATTTGGCAGCGGATGGAACCATGGAAGCGGAAGTGAATTATAGGGTGGGGGAGGGGGCGAAAATCCTGGGAGCCTTGAAGAATGTTTGGAAGTTGAGAACATTATCTCGGAAAGCAAAAATGGGTATGTTTGAAGGAATAGTGGTTCCAACAATGTTGTATGGTTGCGAGGCGTGGGCTATGGATAGAGTTGTGCGCAAGAGGGTGGATGTGCTGGAAATGAGATGGTTGAGGACAATATGTGGTGTGAGGTGGTTTGATCGAGTAAGTAATGTAAGGGTAAGAGAGATGTGTGGAAATAAAAGAGCGTGGTTGAGAGAGCAGAAGAGGGTGTTTTGAAATGGTTTGGGCACATGGAGAGAATGAGTGAGTAAAGATTGACCAAGAGGATATATGTGTCTGAGGTGGAGGGAACGAGGAAAAGTGGGAGACCAAATTGGAGGTGGAAAGATAGAGTGAAAAAGATTTTGAGTGATCGGGGCCTGAACATGCAGGAGGGTGAAAGGCGGGCAAGGAACAGAGTGAATTGGATCGATGTGGTATACCGGGGTTGACGTGCTGTTAGTGGATTGAATCAGGGCATGTGAAGCGTCTGGGGTAAACCATGGAAAGTTGTGTGGGGCCTGGATGTGGAAAGGGAGCTGTGGTTTCGGGCATTATTGCATGACAGCTAGAGACTGAGTGTGAACGAATGGGGCCTTTGTTGCCTTTTACTAGCGCTACCTCGCACACATGAGGGGGGAGGGGGATGGTATTCCATGTGTGGCGAGGTGGCGATGGGAATGAATAAAGGCAGACAGTGTGCATTGTGTGCATGGGTATATATGTATGTGTGTGTGTGTGTATATATATATGTGTACATTGAGATGTATAGGTATGTATATTTGCGTGTGTGGACGTGTATGTATATACATGTGTATGGGGGTGGGTTGGGCTATTTCTTTCGTCTGTTTCCTTGCGCTACCTTGCAAACGCAGGAGACAGCGACAAAGCAAAATATAATAATAAAAAAAATATATATATACGAATAAAGTGCATATGAACGCGCACCTTCATAGAACATACAAACCTCCAACAGCCAGGATCGAGCCTGGGACCCCTGTGCCACAGGCGGTAATGCTACCGCTAGGCTATAGGCCTGGCTAATAGAAAATAACTATTCTAATACTTTGTACTTGAATACACTTCGTCTCACAATGGATTGGGAATGTCATGGGTCTCACAATGAATCATGGCACATAATCTGGTGGTTGGTAACACATGGCATCCTAATTCCTCCATTGGTTCCTTAGTTAAGGAGCAGAAACAAAAATTGACAAGAAGTCAAATGTGAAAACTTTGTCTCAGCTATATGACCTTGACCTTCAAGATAATGTGCTCAAAATTTCATTCCAATCTCTTTTTTGGTTTAAAAGTTATAAAGGAGATATAAAATTATCATGAACAAATCTGTGTCCTTGACCTTGAAACTACAACCAAGAGGGTGTCAGAACACATCATGAGGTGGTGAATAACAAGTGTAAAATATCATCACAGTCCACTCACTAGAAGTGGAATAGACAGGAGTGTGATGGACACAGAAGACTGAGACAACAATTCTTCAAGCTAGGGCCTGATAATGAAAAAAGCCAAGCAGGTGATAATTAAATATATCTTAAGCTTAAAACTCGTACCTACTACTAAGCTGGTAAGGAACAAGTATAAGTGAAAATCTGTCTAATGTTCTGGATTCCTCTCTTCACATCTTCACTAAAAGTCTGTGGTATAACACACATTTCAAAAATCATCTTTGATAACTTGAACACAGAGGATACTTTTTGCCAACACATTCATGCAGTCTTTCTTCATAACTAAATTACTACTTGTCTGTAAAAAACACAATGTAATCCTACATACACTAACTTAGAAATGAATGAGCAATCAACCTGATGTGAATATGGATAATTCCTCTTATAGATGGATAGTACCCATTTATGGCATCAAAGGAATTAATGGCTGAATGACTAATCTGTTTATAAGGGCCCATGACTGGTTGGTCTATAAAAATTAATGTTGGGGAATGTTGACAATTAACTGGGATAGTCAAACTTTTTACCCTGGGACCTACTGTAAAGCAATGTGTTTTTCAAGCTTTCTTAATTACTATTAAGTGATAAAACATATAAAGACATTATAAAAATAACATAACTAACATTAACTCATGCAGCTGTGATAGATAAGAAGACCTAACTGTGTTTACACCAAATAGTTTAATATCTAAACCACAAAATTTCCCATTCTTTAATTATTTTTCATCATCAATTATGCAATTTGATAAGTTTCTTATAAATTTGGATGGGTTATCTCTGGCAAAATCTGGGCTAAAAAAAGAATATAACTATGGTCTAAAAGAAAGTAATCTGATGAGACTGAAGAGAGTTGAACCAGGTATTGTACCGTAATACTATATCAATACATCTAATCATCAAGCCTTACCCCAGAACCACAACTTCACTTCTTTCTTGTTCTTTTAAGGATTTTCTGATCACCTCTACTGAAATAATACATGGTAAGATGTTAGAAAAAATCATAAAATAATGAGGAAATCTTTTTCTAGTGAAGAGATATTAGTTACAAACTACAGATCATTATAAGATTACATAAACAGACATAAATTAATACAACGGTGTATTTACACTAAAACAAATGGGTTAGTCTAAACATATCTAATGAAATATAATAGGTAAGCAAACATAGCAAGTGGTCATATACAACATTACATCAAACATTCATGTTTTAAGGAAAGTCATAAAACAATATGAATGTAGCCCAAAACAAAGTGATAAACCAAAACATTATTTCCCTGAAATGAAACGAATTTAGACCTTCAGGAAAATGATCATTACATTTCCAGTATCATACAAATATCACAAATATCCATAAACAAAATAATATTTACATAATTATTACTTTATTTCACTTCCATACACAGTGCCTGATGATAGTATCAACATACGAATATCTGTAAAGCGACTTTGATTGGGACTGGCAAAACTTTTTGATGACTGATACCGATTTGCTATGCTGCCACATTCATTAACCCTTCATCTGCACAATTCATCTGGCATGGGCAGCTGGTAGGATGTCTGATCACTTCTTGGAAGAGGCAAGAGTGAAAATATGAAGGTACTTTAAGGAAAGAGGAAATGATATGGGTGGGTGGAAGTTGTTGGAAAAGAGTGTAAGCTTGCAAAAGAGGCTTGTGTGAGGAGGTAACAAGAGAAAGGCAAAAGTAAGAGCAACTGAAAGTATGGGATTGGGAAAGGTGTGAAAGGTATTTAGGAAAGCAGTATTCATAAGTGTGGTAAGAGTTAGCATTCAGAAGGTGGGATGTGGTTATGTGAGAAAGGGTAGTGAGTAGTGGCATGAAAAAGTTAAACTGTCTGTGAGAAAGAAAAAAGAAAGGTGTATGGGTGTTACCTGCAGAGGAGTGCAACTAAGTGGGAGATGTAAAAGAAGTACCATGAAGAGACCAAGAGGAAGGGCAGGGGCTGCAAAGAAGGGCAAATGAAAGTTAGGGTGAGAGAGCACTGTAACAGCATACTCCAGCAAGAATAAGAAAATGCTTTGGAAGGAGCTGAATACTGTTAGAACAAGATAACAAAAGGAAGCATAAGAAAAGGCACTGATGGGAAGTGGTAACAGGCAAAGAAGAGGTAAAGATGAGGTGGAGGGAGTATTTTCAAGGACTGATAAATGTGCTAGGTCACAAGCTAGCAGATATAGGGTGTTTGAGATATGGAGGTATGTGAAGCAAGAGTCATGGCAGGTGGTTTGGTGACAAGATATGGGGTAGTGAATGCCTTAAGTATGATGAAGTATAGCAAAACAGATTGAGAGGATGGGACTGATATTGAATTTCTCATGAAAGTTTGACTGGTTAGTCAGGATTTTCGATGAACGTATGATACAAGGTTAAGTGCCTAGGGTCTGGCAGAATGCCTGTATAGTGCCAATATATAAAGCAGAGGGGGTCAAAAAAGAATGTTCAAATTACTGAGGTATAAGCATGTTAAGCATGCCTACTAAACTGTATGGAAGAGTGGAGATTCAAAGGGAAGTGGCATGCACAGAGCATCAGAATGGGGAGGAACAGCAATTCTTCATGAATGGAAGAGGATGTGTAAATCAGGTGTTTGCTATGAAGAATCTGTGTGAAAAATACTTATAGAAAGACAAGGATTTACATTGGGCATATACAGATCCAGAGAAAGAGTATAATAGGAGTGGTTGAAGAGATGGTTTGTGGACGGTGCTATAAATATTTGGTGAATGAAGAAAGCTACTTGAAGCAGAGGAAGTTTCTAGTTTCTTTCAAGAGTGTAAGGCATGTGTTCGCCTACGAAGACAGGAGGGTGAGTGGTTCCAGGTGAAGGTGTGATGCACCATGGCTGTTTCATCTGTTTATGGTGGTGAGGGAGTCTGGTCAATGAGTTTTTGAGGGAGTGTGTGAAAGAAGAAACTTAGGACTTATTGTAAAGAAAAGTACATCAATTAAGTTTAACAAGGTAAAGATGATTAAAGTGTGAGTTTAAATGAGGAGAATCTGGAGGAAAATTATATGTTTTGGATGCCACAGTGGATGAAACTATGGGGGGTGAAGTAAGCCAGAAGGTGGGTGAGGGGTCTAAAATCTTGAGTGCAATGAGGTATGCTTGGAAAGAGAGGTCACTGCCAGGCAAAGAGGAGCACAGACAAACCTTTGTCTGGTGCTCAAGATGTGTTCTTGGTCATTGAGTACATACTTATAAAAAAAAAGTGCTACACAGGGCAATTACAACAGCTTCAATGGAGATGCATACCAACAGCACCACTGATCAATATAGGGAATATAAGAGGGCTGCATTGTGGTAACAGCCTGAATGATGATATTGGAAACATATTTTAAATCAGTTCATTAATAGTAACAATAATTCTTAATAATTTTCAATGATAAAAAAAATAAAGAAAAAACTTGAAACAGTACTCACCAATTGGATCAGAATAAAGTGACACCCACTTTACCAACTCTAACACCTGCAGGCCTTTTTCCAGACACAGCTGTCAGAAACCTCGTCATGTCTTACAAACTACATTTTCACTTCCAAACTGTTGCTTTTCCTTAAATGCCTGCTCACACTACCAACTTTAACATCTGAAAGCTTTTCCAGACATTATTGTTCTCTTGTGCACAAAAAATATGATAAATATATCGAACACAATTCTGGGAATGAAAGTAAGGAGCATCATCATGCTTCATAACCTGAACTTTTTCACACAAATTGTTACTTTTTCATAAACGCTTGCCCAGTTACCAGGTCTTTTTTCAGACGTTATGGGCCTTTTGCACACATAAAAGTAGGTACATGTACAATAAATAAACTGCTACGGTGGAGTAAACATGGCTCCCATGGTGATGGAAATGAACTTTAAGAGGCTTATTAAACCCAATAACCTGCATTTACACACCTAAAGTGTTGCTTTTCCTTAAATGCTTGCCCATAGTACCTACACTAACACCTGCAGGCCTTTATATTAGAGGCCTCTTGCAAACAAAACCAATATATCTATCTATCTATCTATCTATCTATACCTCTGATGCCCATTCCTTCTGGGTACTCCCATCAAGAAATGGCCACAGCAAAAGAGACCACTTATCCCAGTCCTCACATGCTTCCTTTGCTTACATCATTCCATACATTCTTCCAACATTTCTCTCCCTCCAGTGTACTTACACCCTATTTGCCCATATCACAGGTACTCTTCCTCTCACACCAACCCCTTTAATCATGCTATCATACACTCTCTCTTTTAAGTAAACTCCTAGTTTTGCATTCTTTCCTCATGCACAAACCAACTCAAAAGTATTACATTTCACCCACTCTACCACTCCACAATTCATTCCCTTTGCATTCCCAGACATATTGCATCTATCACACACCCTTTATCTATTTATACATTCCATCTAGTCACACTACATCCTTTTCTTTAATAGTTCATTTCCACAGCCTGGATTCTTGACCTCTGTGACTCATTCCATGTCCATGTTTCAGCTGCATAGGTCAGGGTTGGGAGGATTATGCTATTCCTTAATCCCCTCTTCACTTCAATACTTATACCTCTACCCTTCATTATTCTATGAAGGAACCCAATGACTCCTCTACCCAGTACTGCTCTCTCCCTTATCACCAAACTTACCCAAGACACCTCCGAGATACTTAAATTTTCTCAGCTCTTCCAGTCTTTCTCCCTCCATATCTAAAGCACAATTTAGTACACTATTCTTTCACTCTACAGTACATGGTTTCACAAAATCTATGCTTTCACTCTGTTTCCTTACAAACATCATTACTTTCACTTGCCTATGCTTACACACATCATAAAAGACTCTTACAACCTTCTGCAACTCCCCTTCACTCTCAGCTAACAAGACAGAATCATCTGCAAACAGGCTTGCCCCTCACCAACATATCTCACTGCCACATTCTATCTCTACAACCCTTTTCTCTCGGTTTACTTTCATCTATCTTATTACTCAAGTTTTTATTTTTCCAAAAGAAGGCACACAGAAGGGGGCCAAGTGAGGATTTTCCCTCATATGCTCAGTCCTGTGTTTTTAACACTTCCTTGCTAACATGGGAAATGGCAAGTATGTACTCAAAAACATGTATATACATAAACACCCACACACGAACATATACATACCTATATATTTCAACATAAACATACACAGACATATACATACATACACAGCTACATATTCATACTTGCTGCCTTCATCCATTTCCGTCGCCACCCCACCACACATGAAATGGCACCCCCTCCCCCCACGGGTGTGAGGTAGAGCTAGGAAAAGACAACAAAGGCCACATTCATTCACAATCAGTCTCTAGCTGTCATGTGTGAAGCACCGAAACCACAGTTCCCTTTCCATATCCAGGCCCCACAAAACTTTCCATGGTTTACCCTAGACGTTTCATATGCTCTGGTTCAATCCAATGACAGAACATCCACCCGGTATACCACAACGTTCCAATTCACTCTATTCCTTGCACGCCTTTCACCCTCCTGCATGTTCAGGCCCCGATCACTCAAAATCTTTTTCACTCCATCTTTCCACCTCCAATTTGGTCTCCCACTTCTCCTCGTTCCCTCCACCTCCGACACATATATCCTCTTGGTCAATCTTTCCTCACTCATTCTGTCCATGTGACCAAACCATTTCAAAACAGCCTCTTCTGCTCTCTCAACCACACTCTTTTTATTTCCACACATCTCTCTCACCCTTACATTACTTACTCGATCAAACCACCTCACACCACATATTGTCCTCAAACATCTCATTTCCAGCACATCCACCCTCCTGCGCACAACTCTATCCATAGCCCACGCCTCGCAACCATACAACATTGTTGGAACCACTATTCCTTCAAACATACCCATTTTTGCTTTCCGAGATAATGTTCTCGACTTCCACACATTCTTCCAGGCCCCCAGAATTTTCGCCCCCTCCCCCACCCTATGATCCACTTCCGCTTCCATGGTTCCATCCGCTGCCAGATCCACTCCCAGATATCTAAAACACTTCACTTCCTCCAGTTTTTCTCCATTCAAACTCACCTCCCAATTGACTTGACCCTCAACCCTACTGTACCTAATAACCTTGCTCTTATTCACATTTACTCTTAACTTTCTTCTTCCACACACTTTACCAAACTCAGTCACCAGCTTCTGCAGTTTCTCACATGAATCAGCCACCAGCGCTGTATCATCAGCGAACAACAACTGACTCACTTCCCAAGCTCTCTCATCCACAACAGACTTCATACTTGCCCCTCTTTCCAAAACTCTTGCATTCACCTCCCTAACAACCCCATCCATAAACAAATTAAACAACCATGGAGACATCACACACCCCTGCCGCAAACCTACATTCACTGAGAACCAATCACTTTCCTCTCTTCCTACACGTACACATGCCTTACATCCTCGATAAAAACTTTTCACTGCTTCTAACAACTTTCCTCCCACACCATATATTCTTAATACCTTCCACAGAGCATCTCTAGCAACTCTATCATATGCCTTCTCCAGATCCATACTTATGTATATCTCGCTTTTTAAAACAGGTACTCCCAATCACCAGTCCTTTTTCAGCACATAAATCTACAAGCTCTTCACCATTTCCATTTACAACACTGAACACCCCATGTATACCAATTATTCCCTCAACTGCCACATTACTCACCTTTGCATTCAAATCACCCATCACTATAACCCGGTCTCGTGCATCAAAACCACTAACACACTCATTCAGCTGCTCCCAAAACACTTGCCTCTGATGATCTTTCTTCTCATGCCCAGGTTCATATGCACCAATAATCACCTATCTCTCTCCATCAACTTTCAGTTTTACCCATATTAATCGAGAATTTACTTTCTTACATTCTATCACATACTCCCACAACTCCTGTTTCAGGAGTACTGCTACTCCTTCCCTTGCTCTTGTCCTCTCACTAACCCCTGACTTTACTCCCAAGACATTCCTAAACCACTCTTCCCCTTTACCCTTGAGCTTCGTTTCACTCAGAGCCAAAACATCCAGGTTCCTTTCCTCAAACATACTACCTATCTCTCCTTTTTTCACCTCTTGGTTACATCCACACACATTTAGACACCCCAGTCTGAACCTTCGAGGAGGATGAGCACTCCCCGCGTGACTCCTTCTTCTGTTTCCCATTTTAGAAAGTTAAAAAATACAAGGAGTGGAGGATATATATATACACATGTATATACATACACGTCCACACATGTAAGTATACATACCCATACATCTCAATGTACACATATATATACACACACAGACTCATACATATATAAACATGCACACAGTTCACACTGTCTGTCTTTATTCATTCCCATCCCATGGTTTGGACACATGGAGAGAATGAGTGAGGAAAGATTGACCAAGAGGATATATGTGTCGGAGGTGGAGGGAACGAGGAGAAGTGGGAGACCAAATTGGAGGTGGAAAGATGGAGTGAAAAAGATTTTGTGTGATCGAGGCCTGAACATGCAGGAGGGTGAAAGGCGGGCAAGGAATAGAGTGAATTGGATCGATGTGGTATACCGGGGTTGACGTGCTGTTAGTGGATTGAATCAGGGCATGTGAAGCGTCTGGGGTAAACCATGCAAAGTTGTGTGGGGCCTGGATGTGGAAAGGGAGCTGTGGTTTCGGGCATTATTGCGTGACAGCTGGAGACTGAGTGTGAACGAATGGGGCCTTTGTTGTCTTTTCCTAGTGCTACCTCGCACACATGAGGGGGGAGGGGGATGGTATTCCATGTGTGGGAAGGTGGCGATGGGAATGAATAGGGGCAGACAGTGTGAATTGTGTGCATGGGTATATATGTATGTGTCTGTGTGTGTATATATATGTGTACATTGAGATGTATAGGTATGTATATTTGCGTGTGTGGGCGTGTGTGTGTGTACATTGTGTATGGGGGAGGGTTGGGCCATTTCTTTCGTCTGTTTCCTTGCGCTACCTTCGCAAACGCGGGAGACAGCGACAAAGCAAAAAAAAAAGAAATATATATATATATATATATATATATATATATATATATATATATATATATATATATATATATATATATGTGTGTGTGTGTTGGAAACCCTGGAAGAATGTGGAACTGTTAAAATCATACCTCCTGAGCTCATTTTTCACTCTACACATGATGCTGTGATGGTGCTCACTCATCCTGATCCAGCTGTTGCTGCAGATAATACATGTACTAGGTTATAGTGACCATTAATGTCTAATAAGATTCATTCAATTATAGAACTTCACATAGTTTTACAGGTATATTCTGTTGAAGAATATTTTTATTGAATAATCATTTTCACTGAAATTGAATAATACTCATGTTGTTGAAGTTGCTGACAGTAAATTTGAATCATTACCTTGATACTGTGCCTTTTTATCTACATAATGTAAAAAAAGTACAGAAATACTTATGCTCTGACAGCTGATTTGTGATATGAATGTAAATCACACTGTAGACCATAGCAGAGCCTTTTTGATATTACTACCCTTGTTTAACACCTCGAAGACAGGTCATGATGTGATTTCTTTGTTTGGTGACACATTAGTGGATTTATGATTAGATAGTACATTACCATTACTCTTGTGAAGTTTTCATTCTTACGGAATAGTTGAAGATTTATTTCTTTTTTTTTTGAAGTAACATTAGTTAATTGCTGGAAGTATTCAGCATGATCTTGGCAGTGAGATAATCTCTAGCAAACTTCTAACCTTTAGTATGTCTTAATTAGTAGTTGTAGAGTAATTTATATTTATATGTATTTTTCCTATCCCTGGGGATAGGGGATTAAGAATACTTCCCACGCATTCCCCATGTGTCGTAGAAGGCGACTAAAGGGGACGGGAGCGGGGGGCCAGAAACCCTCCCCTCCTTGTATTTTATCTTTCTAAAAGGGGAAACAGAAGAAGGAGTCACGCGAGGAGTGCTCATCCTCCTCGAAGGCTCAGATTGGGGTGTCTAAATGTGTGTGGATGTAACCAAGATGAGAAAAAAGGAGAGATAGGTAGTATGTTTGAGGAAAGGAACCTGGATGTTTTGGCTGTGAGTGAAACGAAGCTAAAGGGTAAAGGCGAAAGAGTGGTTTGGGAAGGTCTTGGGAGTAAAGTCAGGGGTTAGTGAGAGGACAAGAGCAAGGGAAGGAGTAGCACTACTCCTGAATCAGGAGTTGTAAGAAAGTAAATTCTAGATTGATATGGGTAAAACTGAAAGTTGATGGAGAGAGATAGGTGATTATTGGGGCATATGCATCTGGGCATGAGAAGAAAGATCATGAGAGGCAAGGGTTTTGGGAGCAGCTGAATGAGTGTGTTAGTGGTTTTGATGCAAAAGACCGGATTATAGTGATGGGTGATTTGAATGCAAAGGTGAGTAATGTGGCAGTTGAGGGAATAATTGGTATACATGGAGTGTTCAGTGTTGTAAATGGAAATGGTGAAGAGATTGTAGATTTATGTGCTGAAAAAGGACTGGTGACTGGGAATACCTGGTTTAAAAAGCGAGATATACATAAGTATACGTATGTAAGTAGGAGAGATGGCCAGACAGCGTTATTGGATTACGTGTTAATTGATAGACGCACGAAAGAGAGACTTTTGGATGTTAATGTGCTGAGAGGTGCAACTGGAGGGATGTCTGATCATTATCTTGTGGAAGCAAAGGTGAAGATTTGTGGGGGTTTTCAGAAAAGAAGAGAGAATGTTGGGGTGAAGAGAGTGGTGAGAGTAAGTGAGCTTGGGAAGGAGACTTGTATGAGGAAGTACCAGGAGAGACTGAGTACAGAATGGAAAAAGGTGAGAACAAAGGAGGTAAGGGGAGTGGGAGAGGAATGGGATGTATTTAGGGAAGCAGTGATGGTTTGTGCAAAAGATGCTTGTGGCATGAGAAGCGTGGGAGGTGGGTTGATTAGAAAAGGTATTGTGGTGGAATGAAGAAGTAAGATTATTAGTGAAAGAGAAGAGAGAGGCATTTGAACGATTTTTGCAGGGAAAAAATGCAAATGAGTGGGAGAGGTATAAAAGAAAGAGGCAGGAGGTCAAGAGAAAGGTGCAAGAGGTGAAAAAGAGGGCAAATGAGAGTTTGGGTGAGAGAGTATCATTAAATTTCAGGGAGGATAAAAATATGTTTTGGAAGAAGGTAAATAAAGTGCGTAAGACAAGGGAGCAAATGGGAACTTCAGTGAAGGGGGCAAATGGGGAGGTGATAACAAGTAGTGGTGATGTGAGGAGATGGAGTGAGTATTTTGAAGGTTTGTTGAATGTGTTTGATAATAGAGTGGCAGATGTAGGATGTCTTGGTCGAGGTGGTGTGCAAAGTGACAGGGTTAGGGAAAATGATTTGGTAAATAGAGAAGAGGTAGTAAAAGCCTTACGGAAGATGAAAGTCGGCAAAGCAGCAGGTTTGGATGGCACTGCAGTGGAATTTATTAAAAAAGGAGGTGACTGTATTGTTGACTGGTTGGTAAGGTTATTTAATGTATGTATGACTCATGGTGAGGTGCCTGAGGATTGGCAGAATGCGTCCATAGTGCCATTGTACAAAGGCAAAGGGGATAAGAGTGAGTGCTCAAATTACAGAGGTATAAGTTTGTTGAGTATTCCTGGTAAATTATATGGGAGGGTATTGATTGAGAGGGTGAAGGCATGTACAGAGCATCAGATTGGGGAAGAGCAGTGTGGTTTCAGAAGTGGTAGAGGATGTGTGGATCAGGTGTTTGCTTTGAAGAATATATGCGAGAAATACTTAGAAAAACAAATGGATTTGTATGTAGCATTTATGGATCTGGAGAAGGCATATGATAGAGTTGATAGAGATGCTCTGTGGAAGGTATTAAGAATATATAGTGTGGGAGGGAAGTTGTTAGAAGCAGTGAAAAGTTTTTATCGAGGATGTAAGGCATGTGTGCGTGTAGGAAGAGAGGAAAGTTATTGGTTCTCAGTGAATGTAGGTTTGCGGCAGGGGTGTGTGATATCTCCATGGTTGTTTAATTTGTTTATGGATGGGGTTGTTAGGGAGGTGAAGGCAAGAGTTTTGGAAAGAGGGGTAAGTATGAAGTCTGTTGTGGATGAGAGAGCTTGGGAAGTGAGTCAGTTGTTGTTTGCTGATGATACAGCGCTGGTAGCTGATTCATGTGAGAAACTGCAGAAGCTGGTGACTGAGTTTGGTAAAGTGTGTGAAAGAAGAAAGTTAAGAGTAAATGTGAATAAGAGCAAGGTTATTAGGTACAGTAGGGTTGAGGGTCAAGTCAATTGGGAGGTAAGTTTGAATGGAGAAAAGCTGGAGGAAGTAAAGTGTTTTAGATATCTGGGAGTGGATCTGGCAGTGGATGGAACAATGGAAGCGGAAGTGAATCAAAGGGTGGGGGAGGGGGCGAAAATTCTGGGAGCCTTGAAGAATGTTTGGAAGTCGAGAACATTATCTCGGAAAGCAAAAATGGGTATGTTTGAAGGAATAGTGGTTCCAACAATGTTGTATGGTTGCGAGGCGTGGGCTATGGATAGAGTTGTGCGCAGGAGGATGGATGTCCTGGAAATGAGATGTTTGAGGACAATGTGTGGTGTGAGGTGGTTTGATCGAGTGAGTAACGTAAGGGTAAGAGAGATGTGTGGAAATAAAAAGAGCGTGGTTGAGAGAGCAGAAGAGGGTGTTTTGAAGTGGTTTGGGCACATGGAGAGAATGAGTGAGGAAAGATTGACCAAGAGGATATATGTGTCGGAGGTGGAGGGAACGAGGAGAAGGAGACCAAATTGGAGGTGGAAAGATGGAGTGAAAAAGATTTTGTGTGATCTGGGCCTGAACATGCAGGAGGGTGAAAGGAGGGCAAGGAATAGAGTGAATTGGAGCGATGTGGTATACCGGGGTTGACGTGCTGTCAGTGGATTGAATCAAGGCATGTGAAGCGTCTGGGGTAAACCATGGAAAGCTGTGTAGGTATGTATATTTGCGTGTGTGGACGTATGTATATACATGTGTATGGGGGGGGGTTGGGCCATTTCTTTCGTCTGTTTCCTTGCGCTACCTCGCAAACACGAGAGACAGCGACAAAGTATAATATAAAAAAAATATATATATATCCCTTGTATAAAGTATAAAAAGTATAAAAAAGTATAAAAAGTATAAAAAAGTATAAAAAGTATAAAAAAGTATAAAAGTATAAAAAAAAAATATATATATATATTTTTTTTTATTATACTTTGTTGCTGTCTCCTGCGTTTGCGAGGTAGCGCAAGGAAACAGACAAAAGAAATGGCCCAACCCCCCCCCCATACACATGTATATACATACGTCCACACACGCAAATATACATACCTACACAGCTTTCCATGGTTTACCCCAGTCGCTTCACATGCCTTGATTCAATCCACTGACAGCAAGTAAACCCCGGTATACCACATCGCTCCAATTCACTCTATTCCTTGCCCTCCTTTCACTCTCCTGCATGTTCAGGCCCCGATCACACAAAATCTTTTTCACTCCATCTTTCCACCTCCAATTTGGTCTCCCTCTTCTCCTCGTTCCCTCCACCTCCGACACATATAACCTCTTGGTCAATCTTTCCTCACTCTTTCTCTCCATGTGCCCAAACCACTTCAAAACACCCTCTTCTGCTCTCTCAACCACGCTCTTTTTATTTCCACACATCTCTCTTACCCTTACGTTACTCACTCGATCAAACCACCTCACACCACACATTGTCCTCAAACATCTCATTTCCAGCACATCCATCCTCCTGCGCACAACTCTATCCATAGTCCACGCCTCGCAACCATACAACATTGTTGGAACCACTATTCCTTCAAACATACCCATTTTTGCTTTCCGAGATAATGTTCTCGACTTCCACACATTCTTCAAAGCTCCCAGAATTTTCGCCCCCTCCCCCACCCTATGATCCACTTCCGCTTCCATGGTTCCATCCGCTGCCAGATCCACTCCCAGATATCTAAAATACTTCACTTCCTCCAGTTTTTCTCCATTCAAACTCACCTCCCAATTGAATTGACCCTCAACCCTACTGTACCTAATAACCTTGCTCTTATTCACATTTACACTTAACTTTCTTCTTCCACACACTTTATCAAACTCAGTCACCAGCTTCTGCAGTTTCTCACATGAATCAGCCACCAGCGCTGTATCATCAGCGAACAACAACTGACTCACTTCCCAAGCTCTCTCATCCCCAACAGACTTCATACTTGCCCCTCTTTCCAAAACTCTTGCATTCACCTCCCTATATATATATATATATATATATATATATATATATGGTTGTTTAATTTGTTTATGGATGGGGTTGTTAGGGAGGTAAATGCAAGAGTCCTGGAAAGAGGGGCAAGTATGAAGTCTGTGGGGGATGAGAGAGCTTGGGAAGTGAGTCAGTTGTTGTTCGCTGATGATACAGCGCTGGTGGCTGATTCATGTGAGAAACTGCAGAAGCTGGTGACTGAGTTTGGTAAAGTGTGTGGAAGAAGAAAGTTAAGAGTAAATGTGAATAAGAGCAAGGTTATTAGGTACAGTAGGGTTGAGGGTCAAGTCAATTGGGAGGTGAGTTTGAATGGAGAAAAACTGGAGGAAGTGAAGTGTTTTAGATATCTGGGAGTGGATCTGTCAGCGGATGGAACCATGGAAGCGGAAGTGGATCATAGGGTGGGGGAGGGGGCGAAAATTTTGGGAGCCTTGAAAAATGTGTGGAAGTCGAGAACATTATCTCGAAAGCAAAAATGGGTATGTTTGAAGGAATAGTGGTTCCAACAATGCTGTATGGTTGCGAGGCATGGGCTATGGATAGAGTTGTGCGCAGGAGGATGGATGTGCTGGAAATGAGATGTTTGAGGACAATGTGTGGTGTGAGGTGGTTTGATCGAGTAAGTAACGTAAGGGTAAGAGAGATGTGTGGAAATAAAAAGAGCGTGGTTGAGAGAGCAGAAGAGGGTGTTTTGAAATGGTTTGGGCACATGGAGAGAATGAGTGAGGAAAGATTGACCAAGAGGATATATGTGTCGGAGGTGGAGGGAACGAGGAGAAGAGGGAGACCAAATTGGAGGTGGAAAGATGGAGTGAAAAAGATTTTGTGTGATCGGGGCCTGAACATGCAGGAGGGTGAAAGGAGGGCAAGGAATAGAGTGAATTGGAGCGATGTGGTATACAGGGGTTGACGTGCTGTCAGTGGATTGAATCAAGGCATGTGAAGCGTCCGGGGTAAACCATGGAAAGCTGTGTAGGTATGTATATTTCCGTGTGTGGACGTGTGTATGTACATGTGTATGGGGGGGGGTTGGGCCATTTCTTTCGTCTGTTTCCTTGCGCTACCTCGCAAGCGCGGGAGACAGCGACAAAGTATAAAAAAAAAAAAATATATATATATATATATATATATATATATATATATATATATATATATATATATATATATATATATATATATATACATACATATATGTATATACATATATGTATGTATATACATATGTATATACATACATATATGTATATACATATATATATGTATATACATACATATATATATATGTATATACATATACACATGTATATACATGTATATACATGTCCACAAACGCACAATATACATACCGATACATCTCAATGTACACATATATATACACACACAGACATATACATATATACACATGTACACAATTCACACTGTCTGCCTTTATTTGTTCCCATCACCATCTCGCCACACATGCAATAACAACCCCCTCCCCCCTCATATGTGTGAGGTTGCGCTAGGAGAAACACCAAAGCCCCCATTCGTTCACACTCAGTCTCTAGCTGTCATGTAATAATGCACCGAAACCACAGCTCCCTTTCCACATCCAGGCCCCACACACTTTGCATGGTTTACCCCAGACGCTTCACATGCCCTGGTTCAATCCATTGACAGCACGTCGACCCCGGTATACCACATCGTTCCAATTCACTCTATTCCTTGCACGCCTTTCACATTCCTGCATGTTCAGGCCCCGATCACTCAAAATCTTTTTCACTCCATCTTTCCACCTCCAATTTGGTCTCCCACTTCTCCTCGTTCCCTCCACCTCTGACACATATATCCTCTTGGTCAATCTTTCCCCACTCATTCTCTCCATGTGAACAAACCATTTCAAAACACCCTCTTCTGCTCTCTCAACCACACTCTTTTTATTTCCACAAATCTCTCTCACTCTTACATTACTTACTCGATCAAACCACCTCACACCACATATTGTCCTCAAACATCTCATTTCCAGCACATCCACCCTACTGCGTACCACTCTATCCATAGCCCACGCCTCGCAACCATACAACATTGTTGGAACCACGATTCCTTCAAACATACCCATTTTTGCTTTTCGAGATAATGTTCTCGACTTCCAAACATTCTTCAAGGCTCCTAGGATTTTCGCCCCCTCCCCCACCCTATGATTCACTTCCGCTTCCATGGTTCCATCCGCAGCCAAATCCACTTCCAGATATCTAAAACACTTCACTTCCTCCAGCTTTTCTCCATTCAAACTTACTTCCCAATTGACTTGACCCTCAACCCTACTGTACCTAATAACCTTGCTCTTATTCACATTTACTCTTAACTTTCTTCTTTCACACACTTTACCAAACTCCGTCACCAGCTTCTGCAGTTTCTCACATGAATCAGCCACCAGCGATGTATCATCAGCGAACAACAACTGACTCACTTCCCAAGCTCTCTGATCCACAACAGACTTCATAGTTGCCCCTCTTTCCAAAACTCTTGCATTCACCTCCCTAACAACCCCATCCATAAACAAATTAAACAACCATGGAGACATCACACACCCCTGCCACAAACCTACATTCACTGAGAACCAATCACTTTCCTCTCTTCCTACACGTACACATGCCTTACATCCTCGATAAAAACTTTTCACTGCTTCTAACAACTTTCCTCCCACAACATATATTCTTAATACCTTCCACAGAGCATCTATATCAACTCTATCATATGCCTTCTCCAGATCCATAAATCCTACATACAAATCCATTTGCTTTTCTAAGTATTTCTCGCATACATTCTTCAAAGCAAACACCTGATCCACACATCCTCTACCACTTCTGAAACCACACTGCTCTTCCCCATTCTGATGCTCTGTACATGCCTTCACCCTCTCAATCAATACCCTCCCATATAATTTACAAGGAATACCCAACAAACTTATACCTCTGTAATTTGAGCACTCACTCTTATCCCCTTTGCCTTTGTACAATGGCACTATGCAAGCATTCCGCCAATCCTCAGGCACCTCACCATGAATCATACATACATTAAATAACCTTACCAACCAGTCAACAATACAGTCACCCCCTTTTTTAATAGATTCCACTGCAATACGATCTAAACCTGCTGCTTTGCCAGCTTTCATCTTCCGTAAAGCTTTTACTACTGCTTCTCTATTTACCAAATCATTTTCCCTAACCCTCTCACTTTGCACACCACCTCGACTAAGACACCCCACATCTGCCACTTTATCATCAAACACATTCAACAAACCTTCAAAATACTCACTCCATCTCCTTCTCACATCACCACTACTTGTTATCACCTCCCCATTAGCGCCCTTCACTGAAGTTCCCATTTGCTCCCTTGTCTTACGCACTTTATTTACCTCCTTCCAAAACATCTTTTTATTCTCCCTGAAATTTAATGATACTCTCTCACCCCAACTCTCATTTGCCCTCTTTTTCACCTCTTGCACCTTTCTCTTGACCTCCTGCCTCTTTCTTTTATACCTCTCCCACTCATTTGCATTTTTTCCCTGCAAAAATCGTTCAAATGCCTCTCTCTTCTCTTTCACTAATAATCTTACTTCTTCATTCCACCACTCACTACCTTTTCTAATCAACCCACCTCCCACACTTCTCATGCCACAAGCTTCTTTTGCGCAAGCCATCACTGCTTCCCTAAATACATCCCATTCCTCCCCCACTCACCTTACCTCCTTTGTTCTCACCTTTTTCCATTCTGTACTCAGTCTCTCCTGGTACTTCCTCACACAAGTCTCCTTCCCAAGCTCACTTACTCTCACCACTCTCTTCACCCCAACATTCTCTCTTCTTTTCTGAAAACCCCCACAAATCTTCACCTTCACTTACACAAGATAATGATCAGACATCCCTCCAGTTGCACCTCTCAGCACATTAACATTCAAAAGTCTCTCTTTCGTGCGTCTATCAATTAACACGTAATCCAATAGCGCTCTCTGGCCATCTCTCCTACTTACATACATATACTTATGTATATACTTATGTATTATTATATATATATTATATTATACTTTGTCGCTGTCTCCCGCGTTTGCGAGGTAGCGCAAGGAAACAGACGAAAGAAATGGCCCAACCCCCCCCCATACACATGTATATACATACGTCCACACACGCAAATATACATACCTACACAGCTTTCCATGGTTTACCCCAGACGCTTCACATGCCTTGATTCAATCCATTGACAGCACGTCAACCCTGGTATACCACATCGATCCAATTCACTCTATTCCTTGCCCTCCTTTCACCCTCCTGCATGCTCAGGCCCCGATCACACAAAATCTTTTTCACTCCATCTTTCCAACTCCAATTTGGTCTCCCTCTTCTCCTTGTTCCCTACACCTCCGACACATATATCCTCCTGGTCAATCTTTCCTCACTCATCCTCTCCATGTGCCCAAACCACTTCAAAACACCCTCTTCTGCTCTCTCAACCACGCTCTTTTTATTTCCACACATCTCTCTTACCCTTACGTTACTCACTCGATCAAACCACCTCACACCACACATTGTCCTCAAACATCTCATTTCCAGCACATCCATCCTCCTGCGCACAACTCTATCCATAGCCCACGCCTCGCAACCATACAACATTGTTGGAACCACTATTCCTTCAAATATACCCATTTTTGCTTTCCGAGATAATGTTCTCGACTTCCACACATTCTTCAAGGCTCCCAGGATTTTCGCCCCCTCCCCCACCCTATGATCCACTTCCGCTTCCATGGTTCCATCTGCTGACAGATCCACTCCCAGATATCTAAAACACTTCACTTCCTCCAGTTTTTCTCCATTCAAACTCACCTCCCAATTGACTTGACCCTCAACCCTACTGTACCTAATAACCTTGCTCTTATTCACATTTACTCTTAACTTTCTTCTTTCCACACACTTTTCCAAACTCAGTCACCAGCTTCTGCAGTTTCTCACATGAATCAGCCACCAGCGCTGTATCATCAGCGAACAACAACTGACTCACTTCCCAAGCTCTCTCATCCCCAACAGACTTCATACTTGCCCCTCTTTCCAAAACTCTTGCATTTACCTCCCTAACAACCCCATCCATAAACAAATTAAACAACCATGGAGACATCACACACCCCTGCCGCAAACCTACATTCACTGAGAACCAATCACTTTCCTCTCTTCCTACACGTACACATGCCTTACATCCTCTATAAAAACTTTTCACTGCTTCTAACAACTTGCCTCCCACACCATATATTCTTAATACCTTCCACAGAGCATCTCTATCAACTCTATCATATGCCTTCTCCAGATCCATAAATGCTACATACAAATCCATTTGCTTTTCTAAGTATTTCTCACATACATTCTTCAAAGCAAACACCTGATCCACACATCCTCTACCACTTCTGAAACCACACTGCTCTTCCCCAATCTGATGCTCTGTACATGCCTTCACCCTCTCAACCAATACCCTGCCATATACTTATGTATATACTTATATATTTTTTTTTTTTTTTTTTTTTTTTTTTTTTTTTTTTTTATACTTTGTCGCTGTCTCCCGCGTTTGCGAGGTAGCGCAAGGAAACAGACGAAAGAAATGGCCCAACCCCCCCCCCCATACACATGTACATACACACGTCCACACACGCAAATATACATACCTACACAGCTTTCCATGGTTTACCCCAGACGCTTCACATGCCTTGATTCAATCCACTGACAGCACGTCAACCCCTGTATACCACATGACTCCAATTCACTCTATTCCTTGCCCTCCTTTCACCCTCCTGCATGTTCAGGCCCCGATCACACAAAATCTTTTTCACTCCATCTTTCCACCTCCAATTTGGTCTCCCTCTTCTCCTCGTTCCCTCCACCTCCGACACATATATCCTCTTGGTCAATGTTTCCTTACTCATTCTCTCCATGTGCCCAAACCATTTCAAAACACCCTCTTCTGCTCTCTCAACCACGCTCTTTTTATTTCAACACATCTCTCTTACCCTTACGTTACTTACTCAATCAAACCACCTCACACCACACATTGTCCTCAAACATCTCATTTCCAGCACATCCATCCTCCTGCGCACAACTCTATCCATAGCCCACGCCTCGCGACCATACAACATTGTTGGAACCACTATTCCTTCAAACATACCCATTTTTCCTTTCCGAGATAATGTTCTCGACTTCCATACATTCTTCACGGCTCCCAGGATTTTCGCCCCCTCCCCCACCCTATGATCCACTTCCGCTTCCATGGTTCCATCTGCTGCCATATCCACTCCCAGATATCTAAAACACTTTACTTCCTCCAGTTTTTCTCCATTCAAACTTACCACCCAATTGACTTGACCCTCAACCCTACTGTACCTAATAACCTTGCTCTTATTCACATTTACTCTTAACTTTCTTCTTTCACCCACTTTACCAAACTCAGTCACCAGCTTCTGCAGTTTCTCACATGAATCAGCCACCAGCGCTGTATCATCAGCGAACAACAACTGACTCACTTCCCAAGCTCTCTCATCCCCAACAGACTTCATACTTGCACCTCTTTCCAAAACTCTTGCATTCACCTCCCTAACAACCCCATCCATAAACAAATTAAACAACCATGGAGACATCACACACCCCTGCCGCAAAACCTACATTCACTGTATATATATATATATATTTTTTTTTTTTTTTTTTTTTTTTTATACTTTGTCGCTGTCTCCCGTGTTTGCGAGGTAGCGCAAGGAAACAGACGAAAGAAATGGCCCAACCCCCCCCATACACATGTACATACACACGTCCACACACGCAAATATACATACCTACACAGCTTTCCTTGGTTTACCCCGGACGCTTCACATGCCTTGATTCAATCCACTGACAGCACGTCAACCCCTGTATACCACATCGCTCGAATTCACTCTATTCCTTGCCCTCCTTTCACCCTCCTGCATGTTCAGGCCCCGATCACACAAAATCCTTTTCACTCCATCTTTTCACCTCCAATTTGGTCTCCCTCTTCTCCTCGTTCCCTCCACCTCCGACACATATATCCTGTTGGTCAATCTTTCCTCACTCATTCTCTCCATGTGCCCAAACCATTTCAAAACACCCTCTTCTGCTCTCTCAACCACGCTCTTTTTATTTCCACACATCTCTCTTACCCTTACGTTACTTACTCGATCAAACCACCTCACACCACACATTGTCCTCAAACATCTCATTTCCAGCACATCCATCCTCCTGCGCACAACTCTATCCATAGCCCACGCCTCGCAACCATACAACATTGTTGGAACTACTATTCCTTCAAACATACCCATTTTTGCTTTCCGGGATAATGTTCTCGACTTCCACACATTTTTCAAGGCTCCCAAAATTTTCGCCCCCTCCCCCACCCTATGATCCACTTCCGCTTCCATGGTTCCATCCGCTGACAGATCCACTCCCAGATATCTAAAACACTTCACTTCCTCCAGTTTTTCTCCATTCAAACTCACCTCCCAATTGACTTGACCCTCAACCCTACTGTACCTAATAACCTTGCTCTTATTCACATTTACTCTTATATATATATAAATATATATATATATATATATATATATATATATATATATATATATATATATATATATATATATGTAAGTAGGAGAGATGGCCAGAGAGCGTTATTGGATTACGTGTTAACTGACAGGCGCGGGAAAGAGAGACTTTTGGATGTTAATGTGCTGAGAGGTGCAACTGGAGGGATGTCTGATCATTATCTTGTGGAGGCTAAGGTGAAGATTTGTATGGGTTTTCAGAAAAGAAGAGTGAATGTTGGGGTGAAGAGGGTGGTGAGAGTAAGTGAGCTTGGGAAGGAGACCTGTGTGAGGAAGTACCAGGAGAGACTGAGTACAGAATGGAAAAAGGTGAGAACAATGGAATTAAGGGGAGTGGGGGAGGAATGGGATGTATTTAGGGAATCAGTGATGGATTGCGCAAAAGATGCTTGTGGCATGAGAAGAGTAGGAGGTGGGTTGATTAGAAAGGGTAGTGCGTGGTGGGATGAAGAAGTAAGAGTATTAGTGAAAGAGAAGAGAGAGGCATTTGGACGATTTCTGCAGGGAAAAAATGCAATTGAGTGGGAGATGTATAAAAGAAAGATACAGGAGGTCAAGAGAAAGGTGCAAGAGGTGAAAAAAAGGGCAAATGAGAGTTGGGGTGAGAGAGTATCATTAAATATATATATATATATATATATATATATATATATATGAGAAATGACAAATATATATGAAATAAAATATATGTGGTTTGATTGAGTAAGTAATGAAAGGGTAAAAGATATGTGTGGTAATAAAAAGAGTGGTTGAGAGAGCAGACGTGGATTTGTTGAAATAATTTGGACTCGTGAGGATGAGTAAGGAGGATTAACAAAGAGGATGTACGTGTCAAAGATGGAGGGAACGAGGAGAAGTGGGAGACCAAATTGGAGGGGGAAAGATGGAGTGAAAAAGATTTTGAGTTATCGGGGCCTGAACATGCAGGAGGGTGAAAGGCGTGCAAGGAATAGAGTGAATTGGAACGATGTGGTATACTGGGGTCGACATGGTGTCAATGGATTGAACCAGGGCATGTGAAGCGTTTGGGGTAAACCATGGAAAGTTCTGTGGGGCCTGGATGTGGAAAGGGAGCTGTGGTTTCGGTGCATTATTACATGACAGCTAGAGACTGAGTGTGAACGAATAGGGCCTTTGTTGTCTTTTCCTAGCACTACCTCACACACATGAGGGGGAAGGATGTTGTTATTCCATGTGTGGCGGGGTGGCGATGGGAATGAATAAAGGCAGACAGTATGAATTATGTACATGGGTATAAATGTATATGTCTGTGTGTGTATATATATGTGTGCGTTGAGATGTATAGGTGTGTATATGTGGTGTGTGTGGACGTGTATGTGTATGCATGTGTGTGTGGGTGGGTTGGGCCATTCTTTCGTCTGTTCCCTTGCACTAACTCGCTAACGCGGGAGACAGCGACAGAGCAAAATGAATAAATAGATAAATATATATAGGGGAGAAAGAATACTTCCCACGTATTCCCTGCATGTCGTAGAAGGCGACTAAAAGGGAAGGGAGCGGGGAGCTGGAAATCCTCCCCTCTCATTTTTTTTTAAATTTTCCAAAAGAAGGAACAGAGAAGGGGGCCATATGAGGATATTCCCTCAAAGGCCCAGTCCACTGTTCTTAACGCTACCTCGCTAATGCGGGAATTGGCGAATAGTATGAAAAAAAAAAAAATATATATATATATATATATATATATATATATATATATATATATTTTTTTTTTTTCTTTTTTTTTATACTTTGTCGCTGTCTCCCGCGTTTGCGAGGTAGCGCAATATATATATATATATATATATATATATATATATATATATATATATATATATATATATATATATATATATATTTATATATATATTTATATATATATATTTACAAAAGCAAATGGATTTGTATGTAGCATTTATGGATCTGGAGAAGGGATATGATAGAGTTGATAGAGATGCTCTGTGGAAGGTATTAAGAATATATGGTGTGGGAGGCAAGTTGTTAGAAGCAGTGAAAAGTTTTTATCGAGGATGTAAGCCATGTGTACGTGTAGGAAGAGAGGAAAGTGATTGGTTCTCAGTGAATGTAGGTTTGCGGCAGGGGTGTGTGATGTCTCCATGGTTGTTTAGTTTGTTTATGGATGGGGTTTTTAGGAAGGTGAATGCAAGAGTTTTGGAAAGAGGGGCAACTATGAAGTCTGTTGTGGATGAGAGAGCTTGGGAAGTGAGTCAGTTGTTGTTCGCTGATGATACAGCGCTGGTGGCTGATTCATGTGAGAAACTACAGAAGCTGGTGACTGAGTTTGGTAAAGTGTGTGAAAGAAGAAAGTTAAGAGTAAATGTGAATCAGAGCAAGGTTATTAGGTACAGTAGGGTTGAGGGTCAAGTCAATTGGGAGGTAAGTTTGAATGGAGAAAAACTGGAGGAAGTAAAGTGTTTTAGATATCTAGGAGTGGATCTGGCAGCGGATGGAACCATGGAAGCGGAAGTGGATCATAGGGTGGGGGAGGGGGCGAAAATCCTGGGAGCCTTGAAGAATGTGTGGAAGTCGAGAACATTATCTCGGAAAGCAAAAATGGGTATGTTTGAAGGAATAGTGGTTCCAACAATGTTGTATGGTTGCAAGGCATGGGCTATGGATAGAGTTGTGCGCAGGAGGATGGATGTGCTGGAAATGAGATGTTTGAGGACAATGTGTGGTGTGAGGTGGTTTGATCAAGTAAGTAACGTAAGGGAAAGAGAGATGTGTGGAAATAAAAAGAGCGTGGTTGAGAGAGCAGAAGAGGGTGTTTTGAAATGGTCTGGGCACATGGAGAGAATGAGTGAGGAAAGATTGACCAAGAGGATATATGTGTCAGAGGTGGAGGGAACGAGGAGAAGTGGGAGACCAAATTGGAGGTGGAAACATGGAGTGAAAAAGATTTTGTTTGATTGGGGCCTGAACATGTAGGAGGGTGAAAGGCAGGCAAGGAATAGAGTGCGTTAGATCGATGTGGTATACCGGGGTTGACGTGCTGTCAGTGGATTGAATCAGAGCATGTGAAGCGACTGGGGTAAACCATGGAAAGCTGTGTAGGTATGTATATTTGCGTGTGTGGACATATGTATATACATGTGTATAGGGGTGGGTTGGGCCATTTCTTTCGTCTGTTTCCTTGCGCTACCTCGCAAACGCGGGAAACAGCGACAAAGAAAAAAAAAAAAGAAAAAAAAAATATATATATATATATATCCCTGGGGATAGGGGAGAAAGAATACTTCCCACGTATTCCCTGCGTGTCGTAGAAGGCGACTAAAAGGGAAGGGAGCGGGGGGGGCTGGAAATCCTCCCCTCTCGTTTTTTTTTTTTTTTTTTTTTTTCCAAAAGAAGAAACAGAGAAGAGGGCCAGGTGAGGATATTCCCTCAAAGGCCCAGTCCTCTGTTCTTAACGCTACCTCGCTATCGCGGGAAATGGCGAATAGTATAAAAAAAAAAAATATATATATATATATATATATATATATATATATATATATATACATTTTTTTTTTTTCAGCGAACAACAACTGATTCACTTCCCAAGCTCTCTCATCCCCAACAGACTTCATACTTGCCCCTCTTTCCAAAACTCTTGCATTCACCTACCCCATCCATAAACAAATTAAACAACTATGGAGACATCACACACCACTGCCGCAAACCTACATTCACTGAGAACCAATCACTTTCCTCTCTTCCTACACGTACACATGCCTTACATCCTCCACAAAAACTTTTCACTGCTTCTAACAACTTGCCTCCCACACCATATATTCTTAATACCTTCCACAGAGCATCTCTATCAACTCTATCATATGCCTTCTCCAGATCCATAAATGCTACATACAAATCCATTTGCTTTTCTAAGTATTTCTCACATACATTCTTCAAAGCAAACACCTGATCCACACATCCTCTACCACTTCTGAAACCACACTGCTCTTCCCCAATCTGATGCTCTGTACATGCCTTCACCCTCTCAATCAATACCCTCCCATATAATTTACCAGGAATACTCAACAAACTTATACCTCTGTAATTTGAGCACTCACTCTTATCCCCTTTGCCTTTGTACAATGGTACTATGCACGCATTCCGCTAATCCTCAGGCACCTCACCATGAGTCATACATACATTAAATAACCTTACCAACCAGTCAATAATACAGTCACCCCCTTTTTTAATAAATTCCACTGCAATACCATCCAAACCTGCTGCCTTGCCAGCTTTCATCTTCAGCAAAGCTTTTACTCCCTCTTCTCTGTTTACCAAATCATTTTCCCTAACCCTCTCCCTTTGCACACCACCTCGACCAAAACACCCTATATCTGCCACTCTATCATCAAACACATTCAACAAACCTTCAAAATACTCACTCCATCACCTTCTCACATCACCACTACTTGTTATCACCTCCCCATTTGCGCCCTTCACTGAAGTTCCCATTTGCTCCCTTGTCTTACGCACTTTATTTACTCCTTCCAGAACATCTTTTTATTCTCCCTAAAATTTAATGATACTCTCTCACCCCAACTCTCATTTGCCCTCTTTTTCACCTCTTGCACCTTTCTCTTGACCTCCTGTCTCTTTCTTTTATACATCTCCCACTCAATTGCATTTTTTCCCTGCAAAAATCGTCCAAATGCCTCTCTCTTCTCTTTCACTAATAATCTTACTTCTTCATCCCACCACTCACTACCCTTTCTAATCAACCCATCTCCCACTCTTCTCATGCCACAAGCATCTTTTGCGCAATCCATCACTGATTCCCTAAATACATCCCATTCCTCCCCCACTCCCCTTACTTCCATTGTTCTCACCTTTTTCCATTCTGTACTCAGTCTCTCCTGGTACTTCCTGGTACCTCCCAATTGACTTGACCCTCAACCCTACTGTACCTAATAACCTTGCTCTTATTCACATTTACTCTTAACTTTCTTCTTCCACACACTTTACCAAACTCAGATTGGGGAAGAGCAGAGTGGTTTCAGAAGTGGTAGAGGATGTGTGGATCAGGTGTTTCCTTTGAAGAATGTATGTGAGAAATACTTAGAAAAGCAAATGGATTTGTACATAGCATTTATGGATCTGGAGGAGGCATATGATAGAGTTGATAGAGATGCTCTGTGGAAGGTATTAAGAGTATATGGTGTGGGAGGCAATTTGTTAGAAGCAGTGAAAAGTTTTTATCGAGTATGTAAGGCATGTGTATGTGTAGGAAGAGAGGAAAGTGATTGGTTCTCAGTGAATGTAGGTTTGTGGCAGGGGTGTGTGATGTCTACATCACACACCCCTTGTTTATGGATGGGGTTGTTACGGAGGTGAATGCAAGAGTTTTGGAAAGGGGGGCAAGTATGTAGTCTGTTGTGGATGAGAGAGCTTGGGAAGTGAGTCAGTTGTTGTTCACTTATGATACAGCAATGGTGGCTGATTCATGTGAGAAACTGCAGAAGCTGGTGACTCAGTTTGGTAAGGTGTGTGAAAGAAGAAATTTGAGAGTAAATGTGAATAAGAGCAAGGTTATTAGGTACAGTAGGGTTGAGGGTCAAGTCAACTGGGAAGTAAGTTTGAATGGAGAAAAACTGGAGAAAGTGAAGTGTTTTAGATATCTGGGAGTGGATTTGGCAGCGGATGGAACCATGGAAGCGGAACTGAATCAGAGGGGGAGGGGGAGAGTTCTGGGAGCCTTGAAGAATGAGTGGAAGTCGATAACATCATCTCGGAAAGCAAAAATGGGTATGTTTGGGGGAATAGTGGTTCCAACAATGTTGTATGGTTGCGAGGCGTGGGCTATGGATAGAGTTGTGCAGAGGAGGGTGGATGTGCTGGAAATGAGATGTTTGAGGACAATATGTGGTGTGAGGTGGTTTGATCGAGTAAGTAATGTAAGGGTAAGAGTGATGTGTGGTAATAAAAAAAGTGTGGTTGAGAGAGCAGAAGAGGGTGTTTTGAAATGGTTTGGTCATGTAGAGAGAATGAGTGAGGAAAGATTGACCAAGAGGATATATGTGTCAGAGGTGGAGGGAATGAGAAGTGGGAGACCCAATTGGAGGTGGAAAGATGGAGTGAAAAAGATTTTGAGTGATCGGGGCTTGAACATGCAGGAGGGTGACAGGTGTGCAAGGAATAGGGTGAATTGGAACGATGTGGTATACCGGGGTCAATGTGCTGTCAACAGATTGAACCAGTGTATGTGAAGCGTGTGGGGTAAACCATGGAAAGTTCTTTGGGGCCTGGATGTGGAAAAGGAGCTGTGTTTTTGGTGCATTATTACATGACAGCTAGAGACTAAGTGTGAGCGAATGGGGCCTTTGTTGTCTTTTCCTAGTGCTACCTCGCACACATGAGGTGGGAGGGGGTTGTTATTCCATGTGTGGCGGGGTGGCGATGGGAATGAATAAAGGCAGACAGTATGCATTATGTACATGTGTATATATGTATATGTCTGTGTGTTTTTTTTTTTTTTTTTTTTTTTTTTTTTTTTTTACTTTGTCGCTGTCTCCCGCGTTTGCGAGGTAGCGCAAGGAAACAGACGAAAGAAATGGCCCAACCCCCCTCATACACATGTACATACACACGTCCACACACGCAAATATACATACCTACACAGCTTTCCATGGTTTACCCCGAACGCTTCACATGCCTTGATTCAATCCACTGACAGCACGTCAACCCCTGTATACCACATCGCTCCAATTCACTCTATTCCTTGCCCTCCTTTCACCCTCCTGCATGTTCAGGCCCCGATCACACAAAATCCTTTTCACTCCATCTTTCCACCTCCAATTTGGTCTCCCTCTTCTCCTCGTTCCCTCCACCTCCGACACATATATCCTGTTGGTCAATCTTTCCTCACTCATTCTCTCCATGTGCCCAAACCATTTCAAAACACCCTCTTCTGCTCTCTCAACCACGCTCTTTTTATTTCCACACATCTCTCTTACCCTTACGTTACTTACTCGATCAAACCACCTCACACCACACATTGTCCTCAAACATCTCATTTCCAGCACATCCATCCTCCTGCGCACAACTCTATCCATAGCCCACGCCTCGCAACCATACAACATTGTTGGAACTACTATTCCTTCAAACATACCCATTTTTGCTTTCCGGGATAATGTTCTCGACTTCCACACATTTTTCAAGGCTTCCAAAATTTTCGCCCCCTCCCCCACCCTATGATCCACTTCCGCTTCCATGGTTCCATCCGCTGACAGATCCACTCCCAGATATCTAAAACACTTCACTTCCTCCAGTTTTTCTCCATTCAAACTCACCTCCCAATTGACTTGACCCTCAACCCTACTGTACCTAATAACCTTGCTCTTATTCACATTCACTCTTAACTTTCTCCATCCACACACTTTACCAAACTCCGTCACCAGCTTCTGCAGTTTCTCACATGAATCCGCCACCAGCGCTGTATCATCAGCGAACAACAACTGACTCACTTCCCAAGCTCTCTCATCCCCAACAGACTTCATACTTGCCCCTCTTTCCAAGACTCTTGCATTTACCTCCCTAACAACCCCATCCATAAACAAATTAAACAACCATGGAGACATCACACACCCCTGCCGCAAACCTACATTCACTGAGAACCAATCACTTTCCTCTCTTCCTACACGTACACATGCCTTACATCCTCGATAAAAACTTTTCACTGCTTCTAACAACTTTCCTCCCACACCATATATTCTTAATACCTTCCACAGAGCATCTCTATCAACTCTATCATATGCCTTCTCCAGATCCATAAATGCTACATACAAATCCATATGCTTTTCTAAGTATTTCTCACATACATTCTTCAAAGCAAACACCTGATCCACACAACCTCTACCACTTCTGAAACCACACTGCTCTTCCCCAATCTGATGCTCTGTACATGCCTTCACCCTCTCAATCAATACCCTCCCATATAATTTACCAGGAATACTCAACAAACTTATACCTCTGTAATTTGAGCACTCACTCTTATCCCCTTTGCCTTTGTACAATGGCACTATGCACGCATTCCGCCAATCCTCAGGCACCTCACCATGAGTCATACATACATTAAATAACCTTACCAACCAGTCAACAATACAGTCACCCCCTTTTTTAATAAATTCCACTGCAATACCATCCAAACCTGCTGTGTATATATATATATATATATATATATATATATATATATATATATATATATATATATATATATATATATATATACGTTGAGATGCATAGGTATATATTTCTGCGGGTGTGGACGCGTATGTATATACATGTGTATGTGGGTGGGTTGGGCCATTCTTTCGTCTGTTTCCTTGCGCTACCACACTAACGCGGGAGACAGCGCAAAGCAAAATAAATAAGATATATAAATAAAAATATATATATATATTTCTTTCTTTCATACTATTCACCATTTCCCGCGTCAGCAAGGTAGCGTTAAGAACAGAGGACTGGGCCCCTGAGGAAACATCTTCACCCGGCCCCCTTCTCAGTTCCTTCTTTTGGAAAACTAAAAAAAAACAAACAAGAGGGGAGGATTTCCAGCCCATCGCTCTCATCACTCTTAGTCGCCTTCTACGACATGCAGGGAATACATGAGAAGTATTCTTTCTGCCCTATCCCCAGGGATAATATATATATATATATATATATATATATTAGGGAAAATGATTTGGTAAACAGAGAAGAGGTAGTAAAAGCTTTACGGAAGATGAAAGCCGGAAAGGGAGCAGGTTTGGATGGTATTGCAGTGGAATTTATTAAAAAAGGGGGATACTGTATTGTTGACTGATTGGTAAGGTTATTTAATGTACGTATGATTCATGGTGAGGTGCCTGACGACTGGCGAAATGCTTGCATAGTGCCATTGTACAAAGGGAAAGGGGACAAAGGTGAGTGCTCAAATTACAGAGGTATAAGTTTGTTGAGTATTCCTGGTAAATTATATGGGAGGGTATTGATTGAGAGGGTGAAGGCATGTACAGAGCATCAGATTGGGGAAGAGCAGTGTAGTTTCAGAAGTGGTAGAGGATGTGTGGATCAGGTGTTTGCTTTGAAGAATGTATGTGAGAAATACTCAGAAAAGCAAATAGATTTGTATGTAGCATCTATAGATCTGGAGAAGGCATATGATACAGTTGATAGAGATGCTCTGTGGAACGTATTAAGAATATATGCTGTGGGAGGCAAGTTGTAAGAATCAGTGAAAAGTTTTTATCAAGGATGTAAGGCATGTGTACATGCAGGAAGAGAGGAAAGTGATTGATTCTCAGTGAATGTAGGTTTGCGACAGGGGTGTGTGATGTCTCCATGGTTGTTTAATTTGTTTATGGATGAGGTTGTTAGGGAGGTGAATGCAAGAGTTTTGGAAAGAGGGGCAAGTATGCAGCCTGTTGTGTATGAGAGCTTGGAAAGTGAATCAGTTGTTGTTCGCTGATGATACAGCACTGGTGGCTGATTTATGTGAGAAACTGCAGAAGCTGGTGACTGTGTTTGGTAAAGTGTGTGAAAGAAGAAAGTTGAGGGTAAATGTGAATAAGAGCAAGGTTATTAGGTACAGTAGGGTTGAGGGTCAAGTCAATTGGGAGGTAAGTTTAAATGGAGAAAAACTGGAGGAAGTGAAGTGTTTTAGATATCTGGGAGTGGATCTGGCAGCGGATGGAACCATGGAAGCGGAAGTGAGTCATAGGGTGGGGGAGGGGGCGAAAATTCTGGGAGCCTCGAAGAATGTGTGGAAGTCGAGAACATTATCTCGGAAAGCAAAAATGGGTATGTTTGAAGGAATAGTGGTTCCAACAATGTTGTATGGTTGTGAGGCATGGGCTATGGATAGAGTAGTGCGCAGGAGGGTGGATGTGCTGGAAATGAGATGTTTGAGGACAATATGTGGTGTGAGGTAGTTTGAGCAAGTAAGTAAAAATAGGGTAAGAGAGATGTGTGGTAATGAAAAAAGTGTGGTTGAGAGAGCAGAAGAGGGTGTTTTCAAGTGGTTTGGTCACATGGAGAGAATGAGTGAGGAAAGATTGACCAAGAGGATATATGTGTCAGAGGTGGAGGGAGCGAGGAGAAGTGGGAGACCAAATTGGGGGTGGAAAGATGGAGTGAAAAAGATTTATTTATTTTATTTTTGCTATGTCGCTGTCTCCCGCGTTTGCGAGGCAGCGCAGGAAAACAGACGAAAGAATGGCCCAACCCACCCCCATACACATGTATATAGATACACGTCCACACGCGCATATACATACCTATACATTTCAATGTATACATATATATATATATATATATATATATATATATATATATATACACACAGAGACATATACATATATACACATGTACGTAATTCATACTGTCTGCCCTAATTCATTCCCATCGTCACCCCACCACACATGAAATAACAACCCCCTCCCCCAAATATGCACGACGTAGCGCTAGGAAAAGACAACAACAGCCACATTCGTTCACACTCAATCTCTAGCTGTCATGTAATAATGCACCGAAACCACAGCTCCCTTTCCACATCCAGGCCCCACAGAACTTTCCATGGTTTACCCCAGATGCTTCACATGCCCTGGTTCAATCCATTGACAGCACGTTGACCCCAGTATACCACATCGTTCCAATTCACTTTATTCCTTGCACGCCTTTCACCCTCCTGCATGTTCAGGCCCCGATCACTCAAAATCTTTTTCACTCCATCTTCCCACCTCCAATTGGGTCTCCTACTTCTCCTCATTCCCTCCACCTCTGACACATATATCCTCTTGGTCAATCTTTCCTCAATCATTCTCTCCATGTGACCAAACCATTTCAAAACACCCTCTTCTGCTCTCTCAACCACACTATTTTTATTTCCACACATCTCTGTTACCCTTACATTACTTACTCGATCAAACCACCTCACACCACATATTGTCCTCAAACATCTCATTTCCAGCACATCCACCCTCCTCTGCACAACTCTATCCATAGCCCACGCCTTGCAACCATATAACATTGTTGGAACCACTATTCCTTCAAACATACCCATTTTTGCTTTCTGTGATAATGTCTTTGACTTCCACACATTCTTCAAAGCTCCCAGAACTTTCGCCCCGTTCCCCACCCTATGCTTCACTTCCGCTTCCATGGTTCCATCCGCTGCCAGATCCACTCCCAGATATCTAAAACACTTCACTTCCTTCACTTTTTCATCATTCAAACTTACCTCCCAATTGACTTGTCCCTCAACCCTCATGTACCTAATAACCTTGCTCTTATTCACATTTACTCTCAGCTTTCTTCTTTCACACACTTTACCAAACTGAGTCACCAGCTTCTGCAGTTTCTCACATGAATCAGCCACCAGCGCTGTATCATCAGTGAACAACAACTTACTCACTTCCCAAGCTCTCTCATCCACAACAGACTGCATACTTGCCCCTCTTTCCAAAACTCTTGCATTCACCTCCCTAACAACCCCATCCATAAACAAATTAAACAACCATGGAGACATCACACACCCCTGCCGCAAGCCTACATTCACTGAGAACCAATCACTTTCCCCTCTTTCTACACGTACACATGACTTACATACTCGATAAAAACTTTTCACTGCTTCTAACAACTTGCCTCCTACACCATATATTCTTAATACCTTCCACAGAGCATCTCTATCAACTCTATCATATGCCTTCTCCAGATCCATAAATGCTACATACAAATCTATTTGCTTTTCTAAGTATTTCTCACATACATTCTTCAAAGCAAACACCTGATCCACACATCCTCTACCACTTCTGAAACCATACTGCTCTTCCCCAATCTGATGCTCTGTACATGTTTTCACCCTCTTAATCAATACCCTCCCATACAATTTCCCAAGAATACTTTTACCTCTGTAATACATATAAATATATACAGAAGTACATATTTGTATTTGCTTGTCTTCATCCATTCCTGGTACTACCCCACCCTACAGGAAAGAGCATCACCATCCCCTACTTCAGCGTGGTAGTGAAAGGAAGACAAACAAAAAAGACCACATTCGTTCACACTCAGTCTCTAACTGTCATGTGTAATGCACCGAAACCACTGCTCCTATCCAGGCCCCAAACACCTTTTCATGGTTTACCCCAGACGTTTCATATGGACCGGTTCAGTCCATTGACAGTACATCAACCCCAGTATAACACACTGTTCTGATTCACTCTATTCCTTGCATGCCTCTCACTCTCCTGTACTGAACGTTCAGGCCCCAATTGCTGAAAATCTTTTTCACTCCATCCTTACACCTCCAATTTGGTCTCCCTTTTCTCCTTCTTCCCTTCACCTCTGACACATATATCCCCTTTGTCAATCTTTCCTCACTCATTCTCTCCATATGTCCAAACCATTTCAACACATCCTCTTCTGTCTCTCAACCAAAGCCTTTTTATTTCCATACATCTTTCATTACTTACCCGATCAAACCACCTCACACCACATATTGTCCTGAAACATTTCATTTCTAACACATTCACCCTCCTCTGTTCAACCCCAGCCATTGCCCATGCCTCACAACCTTATAACATTGTTGGGACTACTATTCCTTCAAACATATGCAATTTTGCCCTCCAGGATAACATTCTCTCCTTCCACACATTCTTCATCGCTCCCAGAACCTTCGCCCCCTACCCCACCCTGTGACTAACTTCCTCTTCCATGGTTCCATTCACTGCTAAATCCACTCCCAGATATCTAAAACACTTCATTTCCTCCAATTTTCTCCATCCAAACTTACATCCCAATTAACTTGTCCCTCAACCCTACTGAACCTAATAACCTTGCTCTTATTCACATGTACTTTCAACTTTCTCCTTTCACACACTTTTCCAAACTCAGTCACCAACTTCTGCATTTTCTCACTTGAATCAACCACTAGAGCTGTATCACTGGCAAACAACAATTGACTCACTTCCCAAGCCCTCTCATCCCAACAGACTGCATATTCGCCCCTCTCTCCAAAACTCTCGCATTTACCTCCCTAACCACCATTCCATAAACAAATTAAAAAACCACTGGGACATCACACACTCCTGCCACAGACCAACATTCACTGGGAACCAATCACTCTTCTCTCTTCCTGCTCGTACACATGCCTTACATCCTCGGTAAAAACTCTTCACTGCTTCTAGCAACTTAACTCCTACATTATATACTCTTAAGGCCTTCCACAAAGCATCTCTATCAACTCTATCATATGCCTCCTCCAGATCCATAAATGCTACATAAAAATCCATCTGTTTTTTTAAGTATTTCTCACATGCATTCTTCAAAGTAAACCCTGATCCACACATCCTCTATGACTTCTGAAACCACACTGCTCTTCTACAATCTGATGCTCTGTTCATGCACTTACCCTCTCTCAATCAACTCTCCCATATAATTTCTCAGGAATACTCAACAAACTTATGCCTCTGTAGTTTGAACACACCTTTATCCCCTTTGCCTTTGTACAATGGCAATATGAATGCATTCCACCAAGCCTCTGGCACTTCACCATGATCCATACATGCAATGAATATCCTTACCAACCAATCAACAACATTTTAATAATTTCCATTGCAATACCATCCAAGCCCGCCTCCTTGCCCAGTTTCATCTTCTGCAAAGCTTTCAATACCTCTCCTCTCTCAACCATAGCATTCTCCAGAACCCTCTCACTTCACACCCTATCTTGACCAAAACACCCTATATCTGCCACTCTATCATCAAACACATTCAGCAAACCTTCAAGGTACTCATTCTATCTCCTTCTCACTTCATCACTACCTATCATAAGTTCCCCACTTTCCCCCTTCACCGATGTTCCCATGTGATCTCGTCTTATGCACGTCATTTACTTCATTCCAAAACATCTTTTTATTCTCCCTAAAATCTCATTCGCCCTCTGTTTGAGCTCTTGCACCTTTCTCTTGACCTCCTGCCAATTTCTTTTATTCATCTCCTTGTCATTTGCACTCCTTCCATGCAAGTATCATCCAAATGCCTTTCTTTTCTCTTTCACAAACAACTTTACTTCTTCGTCCCACCACTCATTACCCTTTCTAATCTGCTCACCTCCCACCTTTCTCATGCCACATGCATCTTTTGTGCAAGCTACCACAGCTTCCCTAAATGCATCCCATTCCTCACCCACTCCCCTCTTGTCATTTACTTACACCTTTTGCTATTCTACACTCAATCTCTCCTGGTACTTCCTCACACAAGTCTCCTTTCCAAGCTCAATTACTCTCACCACTCTCCTCTCCCCAACATTCTCTCTTCTTTTTTGAAAACCACTACAAATCTTCACCTTCACCTCCACAAGAAAGTGATCAAACGTCTCTCCAGCTGCCCCTCTCAACACAATAACATTCAAAAGTTTCTCTTTTATATGCCTATTGATTAACAAGTAATCCAATAATGCCCTTTGACCATCTCTCCTACCCACATACATATACTTATATGTATCTACTTTTTAAAACAGGTATTCCCAATCACCAGTCCTTTATCAGTACAAAAAGCCAGAAGCTCTTCTCCAATTCTATTTACAACAGTGAATACCCCATGTACATTAATTATACACTCAACTGCCACAGTACTCACCTTCACATTTAAATCACCCATCATTAAAACCCGGTTTCGTGCATCAAAGCTACTGGCACACTCACTCAGCTGATCCCAAAACATTTGCCTCCCATGATCTTTCTTATCATGACCAGGTGCATAAGCACCAATAATCACCCATCTCTCTCCATCCACTCTCAATTTTACCCAAATCAATCTAGAATTTTCTTACACTATCACATACTCTCACAGCTCCTGCTTCAGGAGTAGTGCTAGACCTCTCACCAACCTCTGACTTTACTCCCAAGACTTTCCCGAACCACTCTCCCCCTTTACCCTTGAGCTTCATTTCACTCAGAGCCAGAACATCCAGGTTTCTTTCCTCAAACATACTACCTATCTCCCTTTCTTCTCATCTTGGTTACATCCACACACATTCTGAGCCTTCAAGGAGGATGAGCACTCCCTAACTGACTCCTTCTGTTTCCCCTTTTAGAAATCTAAATATGATCAAAGAGGTAGTGAATGCTTTGCGGAAGATGAAATCTGGCAAGGCAGCAGATTAGGCATAGTGCCGCAGTGAAATCATTAAAAATGAGGGTGACGGTGTTGTTGAGTGGTTGGTAAAGATATTCAATATATATATGGATCGTGGTGAAGTGCCTGAGGATTGGTGGAATGCATGCATAGTGCCACTGTACAAAGGCAAAGAAATAAAGGGGAGTGTTCAAACTGCAGAGGCATAAGTGTGTTGAGTATTCCTGGGAACTTGACTAGAAGGGCAGTGATGAGAGGGTGAAGGCATGTACAGAGCATCAGACTGGTTTCAGAAGTGGTTTCAGTGTGGTTCAGAAGTGGTAGAGGATGTGTGGATCAGGTGATTGCTCTGAAAAATGTATGTGAGAAATACTTAGAAAAACAGATGGATTTGTATGTAGCATTTATGGATCTGGAGAAGGCATATGAAAGAGATGATATAGATGTTTTGTGGAAGGTCTTAAGGGTATATGGTGTGGGAATAAGCTACTTGAAACAGTGAAAAGTTTTTACCAAGGATGTAGGGCATGTGTACAAGTAGGAAGAGAGGAGAGTGATTGGTTCCCAGTGAATGTAGATCTGCAGCAGGGATGTGTGATATCCCCATGGTTGTTTAATTTGTATACGGATGGGGTGGTTAAGGAGGTAAATGCAAGAGTTTTGGAAAGAAAGGTGAGTATGCAGTCTGTTGGGGATGAGAGGGCTTGGGAAGTGAGTCAGCTGTTGTTGTTTGCCGATGATACAGCTCAAGTGGCTAATTTGAATAAGAAACTGTAGAAGTTGGTGACTGAGTTAGGAAAAGTGTTTGAAAGGAGAAAGTTGAGAGTAAATGTGAACAATAGCAAGGTTATTAGGTTCAGTGGGGTTGAGGGACAAGTTAATTGAGATTAAAGTTTAAATGGAGAGAGATTGGAGGAAGTGAAGTGTCTTAGATATCTGGAAGAAGACTTAGCAGAGAATGGAACCATGGAAGCGGAAGTGAGTCACAGGGTGAGGGAGGGGGTGAAGGTTCTGGGAGCGATGAAGAATGTGTGGAAGGAGAGAACGTTATCTTGGAGAGCAAAAGTGGGTATGTTTGAAGGAATAGTAGTTCCAACAATATCATATGGTTGCAAGGCATGGGCTATAGACAGGGTTGTACAGAGGAGGGTGGATGTGTTAGAAATTAAATGTTTGTGGACAATATGTGGTGTGAGGTGGTTTGATCAAGTAAGTAATGAAAGGGTAAAAGAGATGTGTGGAAACAAAAAGTGTGGGGTTGAGAAAGCAGAAGAGGGTGTGTTGAAATGGTCTAAACATATGGAGAGAATGACTGAGGGAAGATTGACAAAGAGGATATATGTGTCAAAGGTGGAAGGAACAAGGAGAAGCAGGAGACCAAATTGGAGGTGGAAGGATGGAGTGAAAAAGATTTTGAGTGATCAGGGCCTGAACATACAGGAGGGTGAGAGGCATGCAAGGAATAGAATAAACTGGAACAATGTGGTATACCGGGGTCAACTTGCTGTCAGTGAACTGAACCAGGGTATGTGAAGCGTCTGGGGTAAACCATGGAAAGTTTTGTGGGGCCTGGGTGTGGAAAGGGAGCTGTGGTTTCAGTGCATTACACATGACAGCTAGAGACTGAGTGTGAACAAATATGTCCTTTGTTGTCTTTTCCTAGTGCTACCTTACGCGTGCGTGGGGGAGGGGGGTGCTGTTTCATGTGTCAGGGTGGCGATGGGAATGGATGAAGGCAGCAAGTATGAATATGTATATGTGTATATAAGTATATGTCTGCATATGTATATGTATGTATATGTTGAAATGTATGGGTGTATGTGCATGTGTGGGCATTATGTAAATACATGTGTATATGGGTGGGCTGGGCCATTCTTCGTCTGTTCGCTTGTGCTACCTTGCTAACGCAGGAGACGGTGATTAAGTACAATAATAAATAAAATAATGGACATCTTGTATATTCATAAAAAAGCCACAGTGACATCACACAGGCCTGCTTCACACCCATATGTACACCAAAACTTTCACTAAACTTTCCATCCATTCATACATGCATTTGCTTGTCTATGGAAGGCTTCACACCATTCAATAGTTGTTCCTCTACCCAATATATCCTTAACACATCCCGTAAAGCATTCTAATGAAGTTCATCATATGCTTTTCCAGATCAACAAAGGCTGCATACAACTTCTTTCCTTTTGTTAAATACTTTGTCACAGTCATCTTTAAACCAAAAATCCAATCCAATCCAATCCCCTACCTTTCCTGAAACCCCCTTGCTCCTCACTTATTGATTCTGCATTCAGTTACTTAAATCACTATCATTCAGCATTTTTTTTATACAATTTTCCTGGTATACTTAACAGACTTATTCCTCTATAATTGCTTCATGCAACTTTGGCACCTTTTCCTTTGAATAATGGAACAATAATAGTTTCACCCAATCCTCAGGCACAACCTTTTGTTTCACCTTCTCACATCGCTACACTTTTACCTTTCCATTCTTCGGTACTCCATACCTCCACTTCTCTCTGATCCTCATCCCCACAAGATCTGTGGCATGGTCAGGCTCTCCAAAGAATCCTGTGACAACTCTAGCATTCTACCACAGTCTTTCTCATTCTTTCATCCGCTGTCACACAGTCAGTCAAAGCCTTTTGCTCTTCTCTTCCAACATTTCTCATCCATGTATTTTTGTGGATCATCCAGAGCTGGTAAAAGGTGTTTGCAAGGAACAAACCACATTCAGCACAAATACCCACAACAAAACTTCAAGGCACTCCTCTTTACCAACTATGAAACCATTTTCATCACATCCAACTTTTGCACTCATATCAACCAATATCAACTTTCTAAAATGGGAAACAGAAGGAGGAGTCATGCGGAGAGTGCTCATCCTCCTCGAAGGCTTAGATTAGGGTGTCTAAATGTGTGGGGATGTAACCAAGATGAGAAAAAAGGAGAGATAGGTAGTATGTTTGAGGAAAGGAACCTGGATGTTTTGCCTCTGAGTGAAACGAAGCTCAAGGGTAAAGGGGAAGAGTGATATGGGAATGTTTTGGGAGTAAAGTCAGGGGTGGGCGAGAGGACAAGAGCAAGGGAAGGAGTAGCACTACTGAAACAGGAGTGGTGACAGTATGCAATACAGCATAAGAAAGTAAACTCTAGATTGATATGGGTAAAACTGAAAGTGGATGGAGAGAGATGGGTGATTATTGGTGCATATGCACCTGGTCATGAGAAGAAACATCATGAGAGACAAGTGTTTTGGGAGCAGCTGAGTGAGTGTGCTAGTAGTTCTGATACATGAGACTGGGTTATAGTGATGAGTGATTTGAATGCAAAGGTGAGTAATGTGGAAGTTGAAGGAATAATTGGTGTACATGGGGTTTTCAGTGTTGTAAATGGATATGGTGAAGAGCTTGTAGATTTATGTGCTAAAAAAGGACTGGTGATTGGGAATACCTGGTTTAAAAAGAGAGATATACATAAGTATACGTATGTAAGTAGGAGAGATGACCAGAGAGTGTTACTGGATTAAGTGTTAATTGATAGGCGCACGAAAGAGAGACTTTTCAATGTTAATGTGCTGAGAGGTGCAACAGGAGGGATGTCTCACCATTTTCTTGTGGAGGTGAAGGTGATGATTCGTAGAGGTTTTCAGAAACGAAGAGAAAATGTTGGGATGAAGAGAGTGGTGAGAGTGAGCGAGCTTGGGAAGGAGACTTGTGTGAGGAAGTACCAGGAGAGACTGAGTGCAGAATGGAAAAAGGTGAGAGCAAAGGATGTAAGGGGAGTGGGGGAGGAATGGGATGTATTTAGGGAAGTAGTGATGGCTTGAGTTGGGGTGAGAGAGTATCAGTAAATTCTAGGGAGAATAAAAAGATGTTATGGAAGAAGGTAAATAAAGTGTGTAAGACAAGGGAACAAATGGGAACTTCAGTGAAGGGGGCTAATAGGGAGGTGATGACAAGTAGTGGTGATGTGAGGAGATGGAGTGAGTATTTTGAAGGTTTCTTGAATGTGTTTGATGATAGAGTGGCAGATACAGGGTGTTTTGGTCAAGGTGGTTTGCAAAGTAAGAGGGTTAGGGAGAATGATTTGGTAAACAGAGACGAGGAAATAAAAGTTTTGCGGAAGATGAAACCAGCTAGGCAGCGGGTTTGGATGGCATTGCAGTGGAATCTATTAAAAAAGAGGGTGACTGTGTTGTTGACAGGTTGGTAAGGTTATTTATATTTAATGCATGTATGACTCATGTTGAGGTGCCTGAGGCTTAGCGGAATGCTTGCATAGAGCCATTGTACAAAGGCAAATGGGATAAAGGTGAGTGCTCAAATTACGGAGGTATAAGTTTGTTGAGTATTCCTGGGATGTTATATGGGAGGGTATTGATTGATAGGGTGAAGGCATGTACAGAGCATCAGATTGGGAAACAGCAGTGTGGCTTCAGAAGTGGTAGAGGATGTGTGGATCAGGTGTTTGCTTTGAAGAATGTATGTGAGAAATACTTAGAAAAGTAGTGTCTGAAAGAAGAAAGCTGAGAGTAAATGTGAATAAGAGCAAGGTTATTAGATACAGTAGGGTTGAGGGACAAGTCAACTGAGAGATAAGTTTGAAAGGAGAAAAACTGGAGGAAGTGAAGTGTATTAGATATCTGAGATTGGATTTGGCAGTGGATGGAACCATGGAAGCTGAAGTGAGTCATAGGTTGGGGGAGGGGGCGAAAGTTCTGGGAGTGTTGAAAAATGTGTGGAAGGCGAAAACATTATCTCGGAAAGCAAAAATGGGTATGTTTGAAGGAATAGTGGTTCCAACAATGATATATGGTTGCGAGGCATGGGCTATAGATAGAGTTGTGAGGAGGAGGGTGGATGTGCTGGAAATGAGATGTTTGAGGACAATATGTGGTGTCAGGTGGTTTGACCAAGTAAGTAATGAAAGGGTAACAGAGATGTGTGGTAATAAAAAGAGTGTGGTTGAGAGAGCAGAAGAGGGTGTTTTGAAATGGCTTGGTCACATGGAGAAAATGAGTGAGGAAAGATTGACAAAGAGGATATATGTGTCAGAGGTGGAGGGAACGAGGAGAAGTGGAAGACCAAATTGGAGGTGAAAGGATGGAGTGAAAAAGATTTTGAGTGATTGGGGCCTGAACATGCAGGAGGGTGAAAGGTGTGAAAGAAACAGAGTGAATTGGAATGATGTGGTATACCGGGGTTGACGTGCTGTCAATGGATTGAACCAAGTCATGTGAAGCGTCTGGGGTACACCATGGAAAGTTTTGTGGGGCCTGGGTATAGAAAGGGAGCTGTGGTTTTGGGGCATTATACATGACAGCTAGAGACTGAGTAACCAATGTGGCCTTTGTTGTTCCTAGTGTTACCTCGCGCACATGCGGGGGGGAGGGTGTTGTCATTTCATGTGTGGCGGGGTGGCAACAGGAATGAATAAGCGCAGACAGTATGAATTATGTACATGTGTATATATGTATATGTCTGTGTGTATATATACGTATACGTTGAGGTGTATAGCTATGTATATGTGCGTGTACAGACATGAATGTATATACATGTGTATGTGGGTGGGTTGGGCCATTCTTTCGGTTTCCCTGCGCTACCTCGCTAATGCAGGAGACAGCGACAAAGTATGTATATAAAAAAAAAGGGATGGCTTGCGCAAAAGATGCTTGTGGCATGAGAAGCGTGGGAGGTGGGCAGATTAGAAAGAGTAGTGAGTGGTGGGATAAAGAAGTAAGATCATTAGAGAAAAAGAAGAGAGGCATTTGGATGAATTTTGCAGGGAAATAGTGCAAATGACTGGGGAGATGTATAAAAGAAAGAGGCAGGAGGTCGAGAGAAAGGTGCAAGAGGTGAAAAGGAGGGCAACTGAGAGTTGGGGTGAGAGAGTATCATTAAATTTTAGGGAGAATAAAAGATGTTTTGGAAGGAGGTAAATAAAGTGCATAAGACAAGAGAACAAATGGGAACACTGGTGAAGGGGGATAATGGGGAGGTGATAACAAGTAGTGGTGATGTGAAAAGATGGAGTGAGTATTTTGAAGGTTTGTTGAATGTGTTAGACGATAGAGTGGCAGATATAGATTGTTTTGGTTGAGGTGGTGTGCACAGTGGGAGGGTTAGGGAGAACGATTTGGTAAACAGAGAAGAGGTAGTAAAAGCTTTGCGGAAGATGAAAGCTGGCAAGGTAGCGGGTTTCGATGGTATTGCATAGGAATTTATTAAAAAAAGGGGGGTGACTGTGTTGTTGATGGGTTGGTAAAGATATTTAATGTGTGTAAGACTCATGCTGAGGTGAATGAGATTGGTGGAATGCATGCACAGTGCCACTGTACAAAGGGGATAAGAGTGAGTGCTCAAATTACAGAGGTATATGTTTGTTGAGTATACCTGGGAAATTATATGGGAAGGTATTGATTGAGAGGGTGAAGGTATGTACAGAGCACCAGACTGGGGAAGAGCAGTGTGGGTTCAGAAGTGGTAGAGGATGTGTGGATCAGGTGTTTGCTTTGAAGAATGTATGTGAGAAATACTTAGAAAAGCAAATAGATTTGTATGTAGTATTTATGGATCTGGAGAAGGCATATGATAGAGTTGATAGAGATGCTCTGTGGAAGGAATTAAGAATATATGGTGTGGGAGGCAAGTTATCAGAAGCAGTGAAAAGTTTTTATCGAGGATGTAAGGCATGTGTACGAGTAGGAAGAGAGGAAAGTGATTGGTTCTCATTGAATGTCAGTTTGCGGCAGGGGTGTGTGATGTCTCCATGGTTGTTTAAGATGTTTATGGATGGGGATGTTAGGGAGGTGAATGCAAGAGTTTTGGAAAGAGGGGCAAGTATGCAGTCTGTTGTGGATGAGAGAGCTTGGGAAGTGAGTCAGTTGTTGTTCACTGAAGATACAGCACCGGTGGCTGATTCAGGTGAGAAACTGCAGAAGCTGGTGACTGAGTTTGGTAAAGTGTGTGAAAGAAGAAAGCTGACAGCAAATGTGAATAAGAGCAAGGTTATTAGGTTCAGCAGGGTTAAGGGACAAGTCAATTGGGAGGTAAGTTTGAATGGAGAAAAACTGGAGGAAGTGAAGTGTTCTAGATATCTGGGAGTGGATTTCGCAGCGGATGGAACCATGCAAGCAGAAGTGAATTATAGGGTAGGGGAGGGGTCGAAAGTTCTAGGAGCGTTGAAAAATGTGTGGAAGGTGAGAACATTATCTCGGAAAGCAAAAATGGGTATGTTTGAAGGAATAGTGGTTTCAACAATGTTATATGGTTGCAAGGTGTGGGCTATAGATAGAGTTGGGCACAGGAGGATGGATGTGTTGGAAATGAGATGTTTGAGGAAAATATGTGGTGTGAGGTGGTTTGATCGAGTAAGTAATGAAAGGGTAAGAGAGATGTGTGGTAATAAAAAGAGCGTGGTTGAGAGAGCAGAGGAGGGTGTTTTGAAATGATTTGGTCACATGGAGAGAATGAGTTAGGAAAGATTGACAAAGAGGATATATGTGTCAGAGGTGGAGGGAACGAGAAGTGGGAGACCAAATTGGAGGTGGAAAGATGGGGTGAAAAAGATTTTGAGTGATCGGGGCCTGAACATGCAAGAGGGTGAAAGGCGAGCAAGTAACAGAATGAATTGGAACGATGTAGTATACCGGGGTTGACTTGCTGTCAATGGATTGAACCAGGGCATGTGAAGTGTCTGGGGTAAACCATACAAAGTTTTGTGGGGCCTGGATGTGGAAAGGGAAATGTGGTTTCAGTGCATTATACATGACGGCTAGAGACTGAGTGTGAACGAATGTGGCATTTGTTGTCTTTTCCTAGTGCTACCTCGCGTGCATGCGCGGGGAGGGGGTTGTCATTTCATGTGTGGCGGGGTGGCAACAGGAATGAATAAAGGCAGCAAGTATGAATTATGTACATGTGTATATATGTATATAATAATAGTAATAATAATAATAATAATAATAATAATAATAATAATAATAATAATAATAATTTTTTTTTTTTTGCTTTGTCGCTGTCTCCCGCATTTGCGAGGTGGTGCAAGGAAAAAGACGAAAGAAATTGCCCAACCCACCCCCATACACATGTATATACATACGTCCACACACGCAAATATACATACCTACACAGCTTTCCATGGTTTACCCCAGACGCTTCACATGCCCTGATTCAATCACTGACAGCACGTCAACCCCGGTATACCACATCGATCCAATTCACTCTATTCCTTGCCCTCCTTTCACCCTCCTGCATGTTCAGGCCCCGATCACACAAAATCTTTTTCACTTCATCTTTCCACCTCCAATTTGGTCTCCACTTCTCCTCGTTCCCTTCACCTCCGACACATATATCGTATTGTTCAATCTTTCCTCACTCATTCTCTCCATGTGCCAAAACCATTTCAAAACACCCTCTTCTGCTCTCTCAACCACGCTCTTTTATTTCCACAAATCTCTCTTACCCTTACGTTACTTACTCGATCAAACCACCTCACACCACACATTGTCCTCAAACATCTCATTTCCAGCACATCCATCCTCCTGCGCACATCTCTATCCATAGCCCACGCCTTGCAACCATACAACATTGTTGGAACCACTATTCCTTCAAACATACCCATTTTTGCTTTCCGAGATAATGTTCTCGACTTCCACACATTCTTCAAGGCTCCCAGGATTTTCGCCCCCTCCCTCACCCTATGATCCACTTCCGCTTCCATGGTTCCATCCGCTGCCAGATCCACTCCCAGATATCTAAAACACTTTACTTCCTCCAGTTTTTCTCCATTCAAACTTACCTCCCAATTGACTTGACCCTCAACCCTACTGTACCTTATAACCTTGCTCTTATTCACATTTACTCTTAACTTTCTTCTTTCACACACTTTACCAAACTCAGTCACCAGCTTCTGCAGTTTCTCACATGAATCAGCCACCAGCGCTGTATCATCAGCGAACAACAACTGACTCACTTCCCAAGCTCTCTCATCCCCAACAGACTTCATACTTGCCCCTCTTTCCAAAACTTTTGCATTCACCTCCCTAACAACCCCATCCATAAACAAATTAAACAACCATGGAGACATCACACACCCCTGCCGCAAACCTACATTCACTGAGAACCAATCACTTTCCTCTCTTCCTACACATACACATGCCTTACATCCTCGATAAAAACTTTTCACTGCTTCTAACAACTTGCCTCCCACACCATATATTCTTAATACCTTCCACAGAGCATCTCTATCAACTCTATCATATGCCTTCTCCAGATCCATAAATGCTACATACAAATCCATTTGCTTTTCTAAGTATTTCTCACATACATTCTTCAAAGCAAACACCTGATCCAGACATCCTCTACCACTTCTGAAACCACACTGCTCTTCCCTAATAATAATAAGTTTGTTGGGTATTCCTGGAAAATTTTATAGGAGGGTGTTGATCGAGAGGGTGAAAGCATGTACAGAGCATCAGACTGGGGAAGAGCAGAGTGGTTTCAGAAGTGGTAGATGATGTGTGGATCAGGTGTTTGCTTTGAAGAATGTGTGCGAAAAATGCTAAGAAAAACAGATGGATTTGTATGTAGCATTTATGGAGGTGAATCATAGGGTGGGGGAGGGGGTGAAAATCCTGGGAGCCTTGAAGAATGTGTGGAAGTCGAGAATATTATCTCCGAAAGTAAAAATGGCTATGTTTGAAGGAATAGTAGTTCCAACAATGTTGTATGGCTGCGAGGCGTGGGCTATGGAAAGAGTTGTGCGCAGGAGGGTGGATGTGCTGGAAATGAGATGTTTGAGGACAATGTGTGGTGTGAGGTGGTTTGATCGAGTAAGTAATGTAAGGGTAAGAGAGATGTGTGGAAATAAAAAGAGTGTGGTTGAGAGAGCAGAAGAGGGTGTTCTGAAATGGTTTGGGCACATGGAGAGAATGAGTGAGGAAAGATTGACCAAGAGGATATATGTGTTGGAGGTGGAGGGTACAAGGAGAAGTGGGAGACCAAATTGGAAAGATGGAGTGAAAAAGATTTTGAGTGATCGGGGCCTGAACATGCAGGAGGGTGAAAGGCGGGCAAGGAATAGAGTGAAGTGGATCGATGTGGTATATCGGGGTCGACGTGTTGTCAATGGATTGAATCAGGGCATGTGAAGTGTCTGGGGTAAACCATGGAAAGTTCTGTGGGGCCTGGATGTGGAAAGGGAGCTGTGGTTTCGGGCATTATTGCACGACAGCTAGAGACTGAGTGTGAACGAATGGGGCCTTTGTTGTCTTTTCCTAGCGCTACCTCGCACACATGAGGGGGGAGGGGGATGTTATTCCATGTCTGGCGAGGTGGCGATGGGAATGAATAAAGGCAGACAGTGTGAACTGTGTGCATGTGTATATATGTATGTGTGTGTGTGTGTGTGTGTGTGTATATATATATGTGTACATTGAGATGTATGGGTATGTATATTTGCGTGTGTGGACGTGTATGTTTATACATGTGTAGGGGGGTGGGTTGGGCAATTTCTTTCATCCATTTCCTTGCACTACCTCGCAAACGCGGGAGACAGCAACAAAGCAAAATAATTATAAAAAAAAATTTATGGATCTGGAGAGGGCATATTGATAGAGTTGATAGAGATGCTTTTTGGAAGGTATTAAGAGTATATGGTTTGGGAGGTAAGTTGCTAGAAGCAGTGAAAAGTTTTTATTGAGGATGTAAGGCATGTGTATGAGTAGGAACAGAGGAAAGTGATTGGTTCCAAGTGAATGTTGGTTTGTGCCAGGGGTGCGTGATGTCTCCATGGTTGTTCAATTTGTTTATGGATGGGGTTGTTAAGGTGAATGCAAGAGTTTTAGAGAGAGAGAGGGGCAAGTATGCAGTCTGTTGTGGATGAGGCCTTGGGAAGTGAGTAAGTTGTTGTTTGCTGATGCTACAGCGCTGGTGGCTGATTCGGGTGAGAAACTGCAGAAGCTGGTGACTGAGTTTGGTAAAGTGAGTAAAAGAAGAAAGCTGAGAGTAAATGTGAATAAAAACATGGTTATTAGGCTCAGTAGGGATGAGGGACAAGTCAATTGAGAGGTAAGTTTGAATGGAGAAAAACTGGATGAAGTGAAGTCTTTTAGATATCTGGGAGTGGATTTAGCAGCGGATGGAACCATGGAAGTGGAAGTGAGTCAGTGTGGGGGAGGGGCGAAGGTTCTAGGAGCATTGAAGAATGTGTGGAAGGTGAGAACGTTATCTCAGCGAGCAAAAGTGGGTATGTTTGAAGGATAAGTGGCTCCAACAATGTTATATGGTTGTGAGGTATGGGCTACAGATAGGGTTGTACGGAGGAGGGTGGATGTGCTGGAACTGAGATGTTTGAGGACAATATGTGCTGTGAGGTGGTTTGATCAAGTAAGTAATGAAAGGGTAAGAGAGATGTGCAGTTATAGAAAGAGAGTGGTTGAGAGAGCAGAGGAGGGTGTATTGAAATGGTTTGGTCACATAGAGAGAATGAGTGAGGAAAGATTGACAAGGAGGATATATGTGTCAGAGGTGGAGAGAACGAGGAGAAGTGGGAGACCTAACTGGAGGTGGAAGGATGGAGTGAAAAAGATTTTGAGCAATCAAGGCCTGAACATACAGGAGGGTGAAAGGAGTGCAAGGTGTAGAGTGAATTGGAACGATGTGCTATACCATGCTGTCAATGGATTGAACCAGAGCATGTGAAGCATCTGGGGTAAACCATAGAAAGTTTTTTGGGGCCTGGATGTGGGAAGGGAGCTGTGGTATCAGTGCATTACACATGACAGCTGGAGACAGTGTGAACGAATGTGGCCTTTGTTGTCTTTTCCTAGCACTACCTTGCATGCACGTGGGGGGAGTGGGGTGCCATTTCATGTGTGGTGGGGTGGCAACAGGAATGGATATAGGCAGCAAGTATGAATCTATACATGTGTATATATGTATATGTCTGTGTATGTATATGTATGTATACGCTGAAATGTATAGGTATGTATATGTGCGTGTGTGGGCGTTTATGTACATACATGTGTATGTGGGTGGGTTGGGCCATTGCTTCGTATGTTTCCTTACGCTACCTCGCTAACCTGGGAGACAGCAACAAAGTATAATAATAATAATAATAATAATAATAATAATAATAATAATAATAATAATAATCAACCAACACAACCACAATCTACCCATACCTATGATGCCTATTCCAATTGGAACTCCCTGAAAGGGGTGGCCATGGCAACAAAGTCTCCATAACTAAAGAACTCCAGTGATGTTTCTCAGCCTTCAGTGCCTCACTCTTAACAGGGTCTAGCATAGTGTTTACAGAGGCCCCTACCTAATGTTCCTAATGGTTACATGTATCTAATGCATCCTACCTGCTACTTCTCCATAATGTTTCTACCTAATGCTCCAGCCTAAATGTTCCTACCTACCACTTCTTTCTACTGCTCCTACCATTTTGCCAAAAGGCAGAACTAGTGCATAGTGCTCACAGCAGGAAAATCTAAAGTTATGAAGAATGAGATGCATGAGTTAGCATCGTCAAGCATTATTCATGACAAGTATAGATTGTATGTTTGTGAACAGAATGCCAGTAGTCCACATGCTAGTGAGGCAGAAAGAAAAGACAGCTACCTGGGTCAGGGGAGTGCAACATGACAACCATTAAAGTGCTGGCTTTATAGCGTCATTCAAATTTCTCTGGAAAAGCTTCATTTCATCCTTACCTCATACAGTCTTCACACTCAAAGGCCCGCATACATACATTCCCATGCATACTTTGCAATCCCACTGTTTCCTTTCACCCATGCTATTCTTGATCCATTCCAACCATGCTCTGTAACACTCTCTCATTCTATTGGTGATTGCAAAATTGCACACCCTTCTTTCCCTCTTCCCCAATAATTTTCTCTTGTTCCTGTCCATACCACTCCTCTGTCAACTTCCTCTCATACCTTGCATTCATAATTTCCATTCTCACTCCACACAACCTGCCCAAGGATATGGGTATTACTTTCACCAGTCATCCCATTTATACTCAGTCCCATCATCTTCAATGGCGCATTTCTTTTACTCACTGGCATAAGTGGCAGAATTCAGTGCTGCTTCTTTGCCTTTTGTGTCTAACCCCTGACAGATCACAGGCAGAGGGCAACTCCAGCACTGTGTTTCCAGAGGCAGTCGAGGCTCCAAAATTGTCTGAAAACTAAAAAGTCACAGCACACCTCAGGTGTTTGTCTGTATTCAAAAGGACTGCCCTGATGGAACTGGAAAACGCCTCCCCCCTTAATTCTGTCCCGAAGGGGTGTATCAATGAGGTCACCATGAGAAGGCAGGGTGAGACCTGGATATTCTAGAAAAACTAGAGTATCCCTATGAGGCACTGAAACTTGAAAACTTTCCCCAATTTTGAGCTTTTCACTTTTCACAGCAGAAGCAACTCCTAGGCATTGGTCATCATACTACCTGATGTGCATACATAAGAGTAAGCAAAATTATGGTAGATAAATCGACCACATTGCAGTACCTATGGCTGCTAAGAGAGTGCCCAAAACTGGTGGCCTGAGCCCCCTGGCAATAAACCCTCATTAAATAGTCATCACTGTATCAGAATTCTGTTTCTAACAGATCCCTTGAAATCCACCACAGAAAGTTTGGGATCTAACCTATATTTCCATAAAAGTCAGTTAGATCCCAATAACAGTCCAGGCACATATTTAGAGCATCTCATCTATTACACATGGTTTCAATATATTAAACATGACAGCTAGAGAATGGATGTGAAATGAGGCCTTTCTTTGCCTGTTCCTGGTGCTATCTCTCTAATACAGGAAACAGTGAACAAGTATGAACAAAAGAGCATCTCTTGATACATGTTTTTCTTCAAACAGTGAACAAGTATGAAAAAAAAGTGCATCTCTTGATACATGTTTTTCTTCTTTCATTCACATACAATGTTCTGCCTGCATTTAGTACACATGTAGCTCTATTTAATCCAGCCCCTTATGAGGGACCTTGGTCATGATGGATAATCAGTTTTTTCCCATACAACATTTCTATAATCATATCAAAAAAGTACTATAATTGAAATAAAAAAATATCAACTATAGACAGGAAAATGTAGAAATGCATTAACAAGAGAGCATACTGTGGTCCCTTGATTTACATGGGGGATACATTCCTAGAATAGGATGTGCAAAACAAATACGTGTTAATCAAACCTATTGCAGCACACAAAAAAGGGGCTCATATTCCATACTGCTAGATGATTTGAGTATTTTCGAAAGGTGAGGTAGTGAAAGAAAAGAGTTGCAAAGGGTTGAAATGGTTTGGACATATGGAGAGGATGAGTTTGGAAAAGACAACCAAGACGTTATACATGTCAAAAGTGGGGGAACAAAGATAAGGGGGACACCAAGAAGAAAGTGGAAGGAAGGAGTGAAATATGCTTTGAAGGCTCAAGGCCAGAACATACAGGTGTGCAAGGATCAAGCAAACTGGAGCAATGAAGTTTACATGGATGACATGATGTCAGTGGGATGAACCACGGTATATGAAGCAGCTGAGGAACTACAGGAGGGTCTGTATGGCCTGATTATGGATGGGAGGCTCAAGTTTTGCTGCTGTACATATGACAGTTAGAGTGGACATAAGTCAATGAGGCCATTTGTCTATTTCTGGTGCCACTTTAAAAACAAAGGTGTAAATGTAGGGGTAGAAAGAATTCTACCTCTGTATTCCCTGTGTGTTGTAGGTGACTAAATTTCTAAAAAATGGAACAGAAAAAGGAGCCAAGCAGGGAGTGCTCATCCTCTTCAAAGGTACAAGCTGGGGTGTCTAAATGTGTGTGGATGTAAACAAGATGAAAGAAATAAGAGATAAGTAATATAGTTGAGAAAAAAAATGGATCATCTAGCTCTGGGTGAAACAAAACTCAAGGGTAAAGGGGGAAGAATGGTTTGAAAATGTCTTAGGAGCAAAGTCAGGGGTTGGCGAAAGGACATGAGCTAAGGAAGGAGTAGCAATAACACTGAAGCAGGAGTGATAGGAGTGTGTGAAAGAGTGTAAGGAAGTGATCTCTAGATGAATGTGGATAAAAATATAAATCAGGTCAAAAGCTACCCCATGGAATTGGCAAAATAAATTATCCATAAGTGTGATTTTCCAGGACCTTGCATCATTAAAACATCTGTAGAGAAGATATAATACAGCTATCAAACAGGAATTTCAGCAGCATATCATTTACAAGGTAAGAGCTATGGTCAGCAAGAGAATAAAGTATGGCTCTGAAGAGATCTTTCACAACATCCTTCAAGACACACAAATATGTTTTTCTGGAAGCTTTAAATATGTCTGTGGTATAATCAGTTCTGTTGTCTTTAGTTAATTCAATGGCGTATGATGAATTACCGAAAGAAGTACAAGTGAGAATGTTATCTTAAAAAGTAATCTGCAATTAATCATTCCACAAACATAAAATTTTTTGCCTCACCTCATATTAGAAAGAATCTCTTTATATTCAGGAATGCAATATTCCATCTCATCAGGTAGTGGATCTTTAATCAGGTATTCATTGAGGAAAACTGGAGGAAGACAAGGAATCTGGTGTGCAGCGAAATTGGCAAGGTCAATTTTTTCTGGGACTTTGTTAATTTCCACAAAGCAGTGAGTAATACCTTCCACTTCTCTATATGGAGGTCTGGGGAAGAGAAAAATAGAATTCCTGACAAAATCTATTTTGACAAGTAATTTTTATCCTTATCTTCTGCCAAGGAATAAAGATTCATACAAAATTTCAATGCAACTCAGTAACTTACCCAAACAAATAACAGAAAACACATAAAACACATCTTTGTCCTCATCAATTCATCATACCATTCATCTTTGAATATCCATTCCATTTCCATTATTATAATCATAATCATTATGAATTCTTTGTGTCAATTACCTTAAGCTCTCTTTCCATTTACATGAAGAAAATCAACTGCACAAAGGATCATGCATCAATCATGCATACTTTAAATTTGTCTTGTATGGTACAGTAAAATGTACATAACTAGGCTTCCTCTGAATAATTCAATCAGCTTACTATACTGCTCCATTCAGTGAAACTTGCATCTTCACCTACCCTTATATACTAATCTACATGTTTCCAGTGCACACACTCCGTAGTCACTCATTTGTAATCAAATGACCTATCTTTGCCTTCAATTACTCGCTCACTAAATCAGCAAATTTCCTGCATGAGTTCTTATCCCTGAGCTTGCAGCACTCTCATATGCCACACATCAGAGAACAGTATCTGGATGTATGGACAATCCTTGTTATAAATGAGGGATGTGTTCCAAAAAAAAAAGGTTGCTTAACAGTAAACTGTACAGAGAAAACGAAAGGTTTCTACAGTACAAGGAATTTTATGTTCTACACTTCCTTTCCAAAAACCAGCATTTCCAATTGTGGATATCTTGAAAATTAAACACTGAAAAATAACATATCTAAGGCATATAAGACTACTTATACACTATGTATACGATAAGAACTTACTAATACAGGGTGTAATTTTTCAGCACAAATATATGGTGTATGTGTAAAGTCTCACAAATTGGCATGCAAATGATGGCTGTCATTTTAGAGGCAATTTTTCATATACATATGTAATTATACCCATGTGAAACATCTTGGGTAGACTATGGAAAGATCTGTGGGGCCAAGATGTTGATAGGGAGCTGTTGTTTCCATGCATTACACATGATGACTAGAGAATGAATGTGAGTGGATAAGGCCTTTCTTCATATCCTTCCTAGCATTAACGTAAGTAAGTATGAAAATGTACACGCGTATGAATGTGTGGAAAGAATGAATGTTATCTCAGAGCAAAAATGGGTATGTTTGAAGTAATAGTAGTTCCAACAATACTATGTGGTCACAAGGCACAGGCTATAGATAGGGTTGTACAAAGGAGGGTGGATGTATTCAAAATGAAATGTTTGAGGACAATACATGGTGTGAAGTGGTTTGATCCAGTTATTAATAAAAGGGTAAGAGAGTGTGGTTGAGAGAGCAGAAGAGGGTGTATTGAAATGGTTTGGACACATGGAGAGAATGAGGGAGGAAAGATTGACCAAAAGGATATATGTGTCAGAGGTGGAGGGAATGAGAAGTGGGAGACCAAATTGGAGGTGGAAGGATGGAGAAAAAAAAAATTTTGAGCGATCGGGGCCTGAACATACAGGAGGGTGAAAGGCGTACAAGAAACAGAGTGAACTGGAACAATGTGGTATACCGGGGTCGACGTGCTGTCAATGGATTGAACCAGGGCACATGAAGCGTCTGGGGTAAACCATGGAAAGTTTTGTGAGGCCTGGATGAGGAAAGGGAGCTATGGTTTCGGTGCATTACACATGACAGCTAGAGACCAAGTGTAAATGAATGTGGCCTTTGTTGTCTTTTCCTAGCGCTACCTCACAAGTGCGCGGGGGAAGGGGGGTACCATTTCATGTGCCGGGGTGGCGATGGGAATGGACGAAGGCAGCAAGTATGAATATGTACATGTGTATGTCTGTGTATGTATGTATATGTATATGTATGCATATGTTGAAATATATAGGTATGTATATGTGCATGTGTGTATGTGGGTGGGTTGGGCCATTCTTTTGTCTGTTTCCTTGCGCTACCTAGCTAACGCGGGAGACAGCAACAAAGTATAATAATAATAAAAAAATGTATATATATGTGTGTATGAGTGAATGGGTCATTCTTCATCTGTTTCCTGGTGCTACCTTGCTGACATGAGAAACACCAATCAAGTACAAATAAAATAACAAATATTATACGAAGTGATATCAGGTAGTGATGGAGTGTGAAGATGAAGTGAGTATTTTGAAGGACTGCTGAATGTTTTGATGAAAGAGTGGCAGATATAGGGTGTTTTGGTTGAGTTGGTGTGTGAAGTGAGAGAGTCAAGGAGGTTGGTTTGGTGAAGAGAGAAGAGGTGGTGAGAGCCTTGTGGAAGATGAAATTTGGAGAGGCGGCAGAAGTGGATAGCATTATAGATGAATTTACTAAGAAAGGGGGTGAATGTGCTGTTGATTTGTTGGTAAGGATATTCAGTTTATGTATGGTTCATGTTGAAGTGCCTGAGGATTGGCAAAATAAATGTATAGCATCATTGTACAAAGGCAAAGGGGATAAAGGTGAGTGTTCAAACTACAAAGGCATGATTTTGTTGAATATACCTGGAAAACTGTATGGAAGGGTAATGATTGAGAGGGTGAATACATGTACAGAGTATCAGATTGGGGAGGAGCAGTGTGGTTTCAGAAGTGGAAGAGGATGCACGAATCAGGTGTTTGCTTTGAAGAATGTATGAGAAATATTTAGAAAAACAGATGAATTTGTATGTGACATCTATGGATCTGGAGAAGGAATATGATAAGGATAACAGAGATGCTTTGTAAAAGGTATTAAGAAAATTGGTATGGAAGGTAAGCTGCTAGAAGCAGTAAGGAAGCTGTCAGAAGATTTTATCAAGGGTATAAGGCATGTTTACAAGTAGGAAGAGAGGAGAACGACTGGTTCTAAGTAAAGGTCAGTCAGCAACAAAGGTGCGTGATGTCACCATGATTGTTTAATTTGTTTATGGATGAGATGTTCAGGGAGGTAAATGCAAGACTTTTGGAGAGAGGGGTGAGTATGCAGTCTGCTGGGGATGAGAGGTCCTGGAAAATGAGTCAGTTGTTGTTCGCTGATGATACAGCACTAGTGGCTGATTTGAGTGAGAAACTGCAAAGGTTGGTGACTGAGTTTGGAAAGTGTGTGAAAGGAGAAAGTTGAGAGTAAATGTGAATAAGAGCAAGGCTATTGGTTCAGTAGGGTTGAGGGACAAGTTAGTTGGGATGTAAGTTTGAATGGAGAAAAACTAGAGAAAGTGAAGTGTTTTAGATATATGAGAGTGGACTTTGCAGGAAAAGGAACCATGGAAGCAGAATTGAGTCATAGGGTGGGGGAGGGGGCAAAGGTTCTGAAAGTGATGAGGAATGTGTGGAATGAGAGAACATTATCAGCAAAAATGGGTATGTTTGTTGGAATGGTAGTTCCAAAAATATTACATAGATAGGGTTGTATGGAGGAGGGTGGATATGTTGGAAATGAAATGTTTGAGGACAATGTGTGGTGTGAGGTGGTTTGATCAAGTAAGTAATGAAAGGGTAAGAGAGATGTGTGGTAATAATAAGACTGTAGTTGAGAGAGCAGAAGAGGATATGTTGAAGTGATTTGGAAATATGGAGTAAATGAGTGAGGAAAGGTTGATAAAGAGGATATATGTGGCAGAGGTGGAGGGAACATGGATAAGCAGGAGACCAAATTGGATGGGCAAGGATGTAATAAAAAAGATTTTGAGCAATTGGGGCCTGAATATGCAGGAGGGTGAAAGGTGTGCAAGGATTAGAGCGAAATGGAGTGATGTGGTATACCAAGCTCATCGTGCTATCAATGGACTGAACCAAGGCATGTGAAACATCTTGGGTAAACCATGGAAAGGTCTGTGGAGTCTGGATAGGGATAGGGAGCTATGGTTTCAGTGCATTCCACATGACTGCTAGAGACTGAGTGTAAGCGAATGTAGCCTCTTTGTGTCTGTTTTCTTGGTGCTACCTTGCTGACACTGGGTGTTGCACCAGAAATGGATAAAAGCAAACAAGCACGAATATGTACATGAGTATATATGAATATGTATGTACAGTAAACCCTCAATTCAACACACTAATCATGGGGAGGGGGTGTCAATAAATGCCAAAAGTCTGTTAAATCAACAATGTAACCTATGGGCCAATTTTTCATACAATATACATTATTACAATATATAGATCACATGATTTTTTAACTCCTCTATCCCTTGACGCCATTTTGAATCGTAAGGATCGCAAAATCATTTATATTTAATACATAAAGTTATAATTCTCTGTATACAATCTGACCATAAGGTAGCTAAAGGCAGACAGAGAACAAAACAAAGTAAATATAGCCAATACTACCAAAAGCAAGTGCTTGAAATAAAATAAGCATGGTGTGGCTTTTCAAATTTTTTATTTTCTTTTATTTTCTAAATTATCCTCAATTAGTGTATTATTATTTGCCTGGTCTATTAAATCCGAAATCCGTTAAATCGAGGATTTACTATATATGTGTATATGTTGATATGTATACGTAGGTATATGTATGTGTATGTGCATGTAAATATATATATGAGTAAATGAATGGATGGGGATAGGGGAAGAAAGAATACTTCACACGCATTCCTCACGTGTCGTAGAAGGCGACTAAAGGAGACGGGAGCGGGGGGCCAGAAACCCTCCCCTCCTTGTACTTACCTTTCTAAAGGGGAAACAGAAGAAGGAGTCACGCGAGGAGTGCTCATCCTCCTCGAAGGCTCAGATTAGGGTGTCTAAATGTGTGTGGATGTAACCAAGATCAGAAAAAAGGAGAGATAGGTAGTATGTTTGAGGAAAGGAACCTGGATGTTTTGGCTCTGAGTGAAACGAAGCTCAAGGGTAAAGGGGAAGAGCGGTTTGGGAATGTCTTGGGAGTAAAGTCAGGGGTTAGTGAGAGGACAAGAGCAAGGGAAGGAGTAGCACTACTCCTGAAACAGGAGTTGTGGGAGTATGTGACAGAGTGTAAGAAAGTAAATTCTAGATTGATATGGGTAAAACTGAAAGTTGATGGAGAGAGATGGGTGATTATTGGTGCTAATGCACCTGGGCATGAGAAGAAAGATTATGAGAGGCAAGTGTTTTGGGAGCAGCTGAATGAGTGTGTTAGTGGCTTCGATGCACAAGACCGGGTTATAGTGATGGGTGATTTGAATGCAAAGGTGAGTAATGTGGCAGTTGAGGGAATAATTGGTATACATGGGGTGTTCCGTGTTGTAAATGGAAATGGTGAAGAGCTTGTAGGTTTATGTACTGAAAAAGGACTGGTGATTGGGAATACCTGGTTTAAAAAGCGAGATATACATAAGTATACGTGTGTAAGTAGGAGAGATGGCCAGAGAGCGTTATTGGATTATGTGTTAATTGACAGGCGCGCGAAAGAGAGACTTTTGGATGATAATGTGCTGAGAGGTGCAACTGGAGGGATGTCTGATCATTATCTTGTGAAGGCGAAGATTTGTAGGGGTTTTCAGAAAAGAAGAGAGAATGTTGGGGTGAAGAGAGTGGTGAGAGTAAGTGAGCTTGGGAAGGAGACTTGTGTGAGGAAGTACCAGGAGAGACTGAGTACAGAATGGGAAAAAGGTGAGAACAAAGGAGGTAAGGGGAGTGGGGGAGGAATGGGATGTATTTAGGGAAGCAGTGATGGCTTGCGCAAAAGATGCTTGTGGTATGAGAAGGGTGGGAGGTGGTTTGATTAGAAATAGTAGTGAGTGGTGGGATGAAGTAAGATTATTAGTGAAAGAGAAGAAAGAGGCATTTGGACAAGTTTTGCAGGGAAAAATGCAAATGAGTGGGAGATGTATAAAAGAAAGAGGCAGGAGGTCAAGAGAAAGGTGCAAGAGGTGAAAAAGAGGGCAAATGAGAGTTGGGGTAAGAGAGTATCATTAAATTTTAGGGAGGATAAAAAGATGTTTTGGAAGGAGGTAAATAAAGTGCGTAAGACAAGGGAGCAAATGGGAACTTCAGTGAAGGGGGCTAATGGGGAGGTGATGGGAACTTCAGTGAAGGGGGCTAATGGGGAGGTGATAACAAGTAGTGGTGATGTGAGAAGGAGAAGGAGTGAGTATTTTGAAGGTTTGTTGAATGTGTTTGATGATAGAGTGGCAGATATTGGGTATTTTGGTTGAGGTGGTGTGCAAAGTGAGAGGGTTAGGGAAAATGATTTGGCAAACAGAGAAGAGGTAGTACAAGCTTTGCGGAAGATGAAAGCCGGCAAGGCAGCAGGTTTGGATGGTATTGCAGCGGAATTTATTAAAAAAGGGGGTGACTGTATTGTTGACTGGTTGGTAAGGTTATTTAATGTATGTATGATTCATGGTGAGGTGCCTGAGGATTGGCGGAATGCTTGCATAGTGCCACTGTATAAAGGCAAAGGGGATAAGAGTGAATGCTCAAATTACAGAGGTATAAGTTTGTTGAGTATTCCTGGTAAATTATATGGGAGGGTATTGATTGAGAGGGTGAAGGCATGTACAGAGCATCAGATTGGGGAAGAGCAGTGTGGTTTCAGAAGTGGTAGAGGATGTGTGGATCAGGTGTTTGCTTTGAAGAATGTATGTGAGAAATACTTAGAAAAGCAAATGGATTTGTATGTAGCATTTATGGATCTGGAGAAGGCATATGATAGAGTTGATAGAGATGTTCTGTGGAAGGTATTAAGAATGTATGGTGCAGGAGGAAAGTTGTTGGAAGCAGTGAAAAGTTTTTATCGAGGATGTAAGGCATGTGTACATGTAGGAAGAGAGGAAAGTGATTGGTTCTCAGTGAATATAGGTTTGCGGCAGGGGTGTGTGATGTCTCCATGGTTGTTTAATTTGTTTATGGATGGGGTTGTTAGGGAGGTGAATGCAAGAGTTTTGGAAAGAGGGGCAAGTATGCAGTCTGTTGTGGATGAGAGAGCTTGGGAAGTGAGTCAGTTGTTGTTCGCTGATGATACAGCGCTGGTTGCTGATTCATGTGAGAAACTGCAGAAGCTGGTGACTGAGTTTGGTAAAGTGTGTGAAAGAAGAAAGTTAAGAGTAAATGTGAGTAAGAGCAAGGTTATTAGGTACAGTGGGGTTGAGGGTCAAGTCAATTGGGAGGTAAGTTTGAATGGAGAAAAACTGGAGGAAGTGAAGTGTTTTAGATATCTGGGAGTGGATTTGGCAGCAGATGGAACCATGGAAGCGGAAGTGAATAACAGGGTGGGGGAGGGGGCGAAAATTCTGGGAGCCTTGAAGAATGTTTGGAAGTCGAGAACATTATCTCAGAAAGCAAAAATGGGTATGTTTGAAGGAATAGTGGTTCCAACAATGGTGTATGGCTGCAAGGCGTGGGCTATGGATAGAGTTGTGCGCAGGAGGGTGGATGTGCTGGAAATGAGATGTTTGAGGACAATATGTGGTGTGAGGTGGTTTGATCGAGTAAGTAATGTAAGGGTAAGAGAGATGTGTGGAAATAAAAAGAGTGTGGTTGAGAGAGCAGAAGAGGGTGTTTTGAAATGGTTTGGTCACATGGAGAGAATGAGTGAGGAAAGATTGACCAAGAGGATATATGTGTCAGAGGTGGAGGGAACGAGGAGAAGTGGGAGACCAAATTGGAGGTGGAAAGATGGAGTGAAAAAGATTTTGAGTGATCGGGGCCTGAACATGCAGGAGGGTGAAAGGCGTGCAAGGAATAGAGTGAATTGGGACGATGTGATATACCGGGGTCGACGTGCTGTCAATGGATTGAACCAGGGCATGTGAAGCGTCTGGGGTAAACCATGGAAAGTTGTGTGGGGCCTGGATGTGGAAAGGGAGCTGTGGTTTCGCTGCATTATTACATGACAGCTAGAGACTGAGTGTGAACGAATGGGGCCTTTGTAGTCTTTTCCTAGCGCTACCTCGCATACATGAGGGTGGAGGGGGTTGTTATTCCATGTGTGGCGAGGTGGCGATGGGAATGAATAAAGGCGGTCAGTATGAATTATGTACATGTGTATATATGTATATGTTTCTGTGTGTAAATATATGTGTACATTGAGATGTATAGGTATGTATATTTGCGTGTGTGGACGTGTATGTATATACATGTGTAAGTGGGTGGGTTGGGCCATTCTTTCGTCTGTTTCCTTGCGCCACCTATCTAACGCAGGAGACAGCGACAAAGTAAAATAAATAAAAATAAAACAATGAATGGATGGGTCTTTCTTCATCTGTTTCCTGGTGCTACCTTGCTAATGCAGGAAGCGACGAACAAGTATAATAATAACATTGATAATATATATAGAAGTGGAAATGAGTCACAGGGTGGGGGAGGGGCGAAGGTTCTGGGAGTGTTCAAGAATGTGTGGAAGGCGAGAACGTTATCTTGGAGAGCAAAAATGGGTATGTTTGAAGGAATAGTAGTTCCAACAATGTTATATGGTTGCGAGGCATGGGCTATAGACAGGGTTGTGTGGAGGAAGGTGGATATATTGGAAATGAAATGTTTGAGGACAATATGTCGTGTGAGGTGGTTTGATCGAGTAAGTAATGAAAGGGTAAGAGAGATGTGTGGAAATAAAAAGATAGTGGTCGAGAGAGCAGAAGAGGGTGTGTTGAAATGGTTTGGTCACATGGAGAGAATGAGCGAGGGAAAATTGACAAAGAGGATATATGTGTCAGAGGCGAAGGGGACAAGAGGAAGTGGGAGATCAAGTTGGAGGTAAAGGATGGAGTGAAAAAGATCTTGAGCAATCGGTGCCTGAACATAGAGAAGAGTGAAAAGCATGCAAGGAAGAAAGTGAATTGGAATGATGTGGTATATCGGGGTGGATGTGCTGTCAATGGATTGAACCAGGGCATTTGAAGCCTCTAGGATAAACCATGGAAAGTTTTGTGGGGCCTGGATGTGGAGAGAGAGCTGTGGTTTCTGCGAATTACACATGACAGCTAGAGACTGAGTGTGAGCGAATGTGGCCTTTTTGTCTACCTTGCCGGGGATGCTATTTCATGTGTGGCAGGGTGGCGACGGGAATGGATGAAGGGAGCAAGTATGAATATGTACATGTGTATATATGTATACATCTGTGTATGAATATGCATATATACGTTGGAGTGTATAGGTATGTATATGTGCGCATAGGCATTTGTTTATACACGTGTATGTGAGTGGGTTGGGCCATTCTTTCATCTGTTTCCTTACGCAACCTCGCTAAAGCAGGAGACAGCAATTAAGTATAATAATGACAATGATAATAAATATGTGTATGAGTAGGAAGAGAGGAGAGTGATTGGTTCCCAGTGAAGGTTGGTCTGCAGCAGGAATGTGTGATATCCCCATGGTTGTTTAATATGCTTATGGATAGAGTGATTAGTGAGGTAAATGCAAGAGTTTTGAAGAAGTATGCAGTCTGTTCGGGAGGAGAGGGACTGGGAAGTTATTAAGTTCTTATTCACCGATGATACAGCACTGGTGACTGATTTAAGTGAGAAACTGCAGAAGTTGGTGACTGAGTTTGGAAAAGTGTGTGAAGGGAGAGAATTGAGAGTAAATGTGAATAAGAGCAAGGTTATTAGGTTCAGCAGGGTTCAGGAACAAGTTACATGGGATGTGAGTTTGAGTGAAGAAAAACTGGAGGAATGGAGCAAATGGAACCATGGAAGAAGAAGAAGTGAGTCACAGGGTGGGGGAGGGAAAGGTTTTGGGAGCAATGAAAAATGTGTGGAAAGAGAGAACATTATCTTGGAAAGCAAAAATGGGCATGTTTGAAGGATAGGATTTTCAACATTATACTGGTGTGAGGCATGGACTATAGATAGGGTTGTACGATGGAGGGTGGATGTGTTTTCATGTGTAATGCACCGCAACCACAGCTCCCTATCCACATCCAGGCCCCACAGACCTTTCCATGGTTTACCCCAGAAGCTTCACATGCCCTGTTTCAGTCCATTGATAGCATGTGGACCCTGGTATACCACATCATTCCAATTCACTCTATTCCTTGCATGCCTTTCACCCTCCTGTATGTTCAGGCCCCGATTGCTTAAGATCTTTTTCACTCCATCCTTTACCTCCAACTTGGTCTTCCACTTCCCCTTGTCCCCTTTGCCTCTGACACATATATCTTCTTTGTCAATCTTTCCTCACTCATTCTCTCCATCATCTAAATCTAAACCATTTCAACACACCCTCTTCTGCTCTCTCAACCACACTCTTTTTATTTCCACACATCTCTCTTACCCTTTCATTTCTTACTCAATCAAACCACCTCACACCACACATTGTCCTAACACATTTCATTTCTGACACATCCACCCTCCTCTGTACAACCTTTTCTATAGCCCATGCCTCACAACCATATATTGTTGGAACTACTATTCCTTCAAACATACTCATTTTTGCTCTCTGAAATAACATTTTCTCCTTTCACACATTCTTAATCACTCCCAAAACCTCCGCCCCCCTCCACAACCCTGAGACTCACTTCCGCTTCCATGGTTCCATCTGCTGCTAAGTCCACTCCCAGATATCTAAAACACTTCACTTCCTCCAATTTTTCTGTTTCATCAACGAACAACAACTAACTCACTTCCAAGTCCCTCTCAAACACAACAGACTGCATACTCATCCCTCTCCAAAACTCTTGCATTTATCTCCCTAACAACCCCATCCATAAACAAATTATACAACCATGGGGACATCACACATCCCAGCTGCTAACTGACATTCACTGGGAACCAATCACTCTCCTCTCTCCCTACTCGTACACATGTCTTACATCCCCGGTAAAAATATTTACTGCTTCTAGCAACTTACCTCCCATACCATATACTCTTAATACCTTCCACAAAGCATCTATATCATCCCTATCATATGTCTTCTTCAGATCCATAAATGCTACATACAAATCCATCAGTTTTTCTAAGTATTTCTCATGTACATTCTTCAAAGCAAACACCTGATCCACGTATCCTCTACCACCCCTGAAACCACACTGCTCTTCCCCAATCTGATGCTCTGTACATGCCTTAATCCTCTCAATCAATACCCTCCCACAAAATTTCCCAGGAATACTCAACAAGCTTATGCCTCTGTAGTTTAAACATTCATCTTTATCCCCTTTGCCTTTGTACAATGGCATTATGCATGCATTTTGCCAATCTTCAGGCACTTCACCATGATCCATATATACAATGAATATCCTTACCAACCAGTCAAAAACACAGTCACCCCCCTTTTTTAATAAATTCCACAGCAATACCATCCAAACCCACCAACTTGATAGATATGTATATGTATATATAGTTATGTGTATGGGCATGTATGTATACGTGAGTATATATGTGGATGGGTCTACGTCTGTTTCCTGGCACTACCTTACTGATGCAGGAAATGGCAGTCAAGTATAATGAATAAAATAATAATAAATATGAAGTGATATCAGGTAGTGATGGAATGAGAAGGAGATGGAGTGAGTATTTAGAAGGATTGTTGAATATGTTTGAAAACAGAGTGGCAGATGTATTGTGTTTTGGTCGAGGTGGTGTGCGAAGTGAGTCAGGGAGGGTGGTCTGGGGAGGAGAGAAGAGGTGGTGAAAGCCTTGTGGATGGTGAAATCCGGCAAGATGGCAGAAGTAGGTGGCATTGCGGGTGAATTTATTAAGGCAGTGAATGTGTTGATGACTGGTTGGTAAGGATATTCAATGTATGTATGGATCATGGTGAAGTGCCTGAAGAGTGGTGGAACACATGTATAGTGTCACTGTATGTAGGTAAAGGGAATAAAATTGAGTATTCAAACTACAGAGGCATAAGTTTGTTGAGTAGACATGGAAAATTGTATGGGAGGGTAATGACTGATAGGGTAAAGGCATGTACAAAGCATCAGATTGGGAAGGAGCAATGTGGTTTCAGAAGTGGTAAAGGATGTATGGATCATGTGTTTGCTTTGAAGTATTTATGTGAGAAATACTTAGAAAAACAGATGGATTTGTATGTGAGATTTATGGATCTGGAGAAGGCATATGATAGGGTTGCAAGATGCTTTGTGGAGGGTATCAAAAATATACAGTATGGGAGGTAAGCTGTAGGAAGCAGTGAGTATTTATCAAGGGTGTAAGGCATGCATACAAGTAGGAAGAGAGAAGAGTGATTGATTCCGAGTGAAGGTCAGTCTAAGGCAAGGGTGCATGATGACAACATGGCAGTTTAATTTGTTTATGGATGGGATGGTTAAGGAGGTAAATGCACGAGTTTGGGAGAGAGGGCCAAGTATGCAGTCTCATGGGGATGAGAGGACCTGGGAAGTGAGTCAATTGTTGTTCACTGATGATACAGCACTGGTTGCTGATTCAAATGACAAACTGCAGAAGATGGTGAATGAGCCCTGCCTTTTGACAAAATGGTAAGAGCATTTGATACAAGGAATTACTAGAAACATTAGATAAGAGCCTCTGCAAACACTGAGCTAGACTTGCCAGTGGCCTGTTAAGGGTGAGGCACTAAAGGCTAAGAAGTGACACTGGAGTTCCTTAGTTATGGTGCTACCTCGCTAATGTAGCAAACGGCAATCAATTAAATAATTTTCCAAAAGAAGGAACAGAGAAGGGGGCCAGGTGAGGATATTCTCTCAAAGCCCCAGTCCTCAGTTCTTAATGCTACCTTGCTATCGTGGGAAATGGCGAATAGTGTGAAAGAAAAAGAAAAGAATATATATATATATATATATATATATATATATATATATATATATATATATATATATATATATATATATATATATATTTTTTTTTTTTTTTATACCTCGTCGCTGTCTCCCGCGGTTGCGAGGTAGCGCAAGGAAACAGACGAAAGAAATGGCCCAACCCCCCCCATACACATGTACATACACACGTCCACACACGCAAATATACATACCTACACAGCTTTCCATGGTTTACCCCGGACGCTTCACATGCCTTGATTCAATCCACTGACAGCACGTCAACCCCTGTATACCACATCGCTCCAATTCACTCTATTCCTTGCCCTCCTTTCACCCTCCTGCATGTTCAGGCCCCGATCACACAAAATCCTTTTCACTCCATCTTTCCACCTCCAATTTGGTCTCCCTCTTCTCCTCGTTCCCTCCACCTCCGACACATATATCCTCTTGGTCAATCTTTCCTCACTCATTCTCTCCATGTGCCCAAACCATTTCAAAACACCCTCTTCTGCTCTCTCAACCACGCTCTTTTTATTTCCACACATCTCTCTTACCCTTACGTTACTTACTCGATCAAACCACCTCACACCACACATTGTCCTCAAACATCTCATTTCCAGCACATCCATCCTCCTGCGCACAACTCTATCCATAGCCCACGCCTCGCAACCATACAACATTGTTGGAACCACTATTACTTCAAACATACCCATTTTTGCTTTCCGAGATAATGTTCTCGACTTCCACACATTTTTCAAGGCTCCCAAAATTTTCGCCCCCTCCCCCACCCTATGATCCACTTCCGCTTCCATGGTTCCATCCGCTGACAGATCCACTCCCAGATATCTAAAACATATATATATATATATATATATATATATATATATATATATATATATATATATATATATATATATATATATATATATATATATATTTCTTTCTTTCAAACTATTCGCCATTTCCTGCTTTAGCGAGGTAGCGTTAAGAACAGAGAACTGGGCCTTTGAGGGAATATCCTCACCTGGCCCCCTTCTCTGTTCCTTCTTTTGGAAAATTTAAAAAAAAGAAAAAAAATAATGAGGGGAGGATTTCCAGCCCCCCGCTCCCTCCCCTTTTAGTCGCCTTCTTCTGTTTCCCCTTTTAGAAAATTAAAATACAAGGAGGGGAGGGTTTCTGGCCCCCTGCTCCCATCCCCTTTAGTCGCCTTCTACGACACGTGAGGAATGCATGGGAAGTATTCTTAATCCCCTATCCCCAGGCAAAGGTGAAGATTTGTGGGGGTTTTCAGAAAAGAAGAGAGAATGTTGGGGTGAAGAGAGTGGTGAGAGTAAGTGAGCTTGGGAAGGAGACTTGTGTGAGAAAGTACCAGGAGAGACTGAGTACAAAATGGAAAAAGGTGAGAACAAAGGAGGTTAAGGGGAGTGGGGGAGGAATGGGATGTATTTAGGGAAGCAGTGATGGACTGCGCAAAAGATGCTTGTGGCATGAGAAGCGTGGGAGGTGGGTTGATTAGAAAGGGTAGTGAGTGGTGGGATGAAGAAGTAAGATTATTAGTGAAAGAGAAGAGAGAGGCATTTGAACGATTTTTGCAGGGAAAAAATGCAAATGAGTGGGAGAGGTATAAAAGAAAGAGGCAGGAGGTCAAGAGAAAGGTGCAAGAGGTGAAAAAGAGGGCAAATGAGAGTTGGGGTGAGAGAGTATCATTAAATTTCAGGGAGAATAAAAAGATGTTTTGGAAGGAGGTAAATAAAGTGTGTAAGACAAGGGAGCAAATGGGAACTTCAGTGAAGGGGGCTAATGGGGAGGTGATAACAAGTAGTGGTGATGTGAGAAGGAGGTGGAGTGAGTATTTTGAAAGTTTGTTGAATGTGTTTGATGACACAGTGGCAGATGTGGGGTGTCTTGGTCGAGGTGGTGTGCAAAGTGAGAGGGTTAGGGAAAATGATTTGGTAAACAGAGAAGAGGTAGTAAAAGCTTTACGGAAGATGAAAGCCGGCAAAGCAGCAGGTTTGGATGGCATTGCAGTGGAATTTATTAAAAAAGGGGGTGACTTTATTGTTGACTGGTTGGTAAGGTTATTTAATGTATGTATGATTCATGGTGAGGTGCCTGAGGATTGGCGGAATGCGTGCATAGTGCCATTGTACAAAGGCAAAGGGGATAAGAGTGAGTGCTCAAATTACAGAGGTATAAGTTTGTTGAGTATTCCTGGTAAATTATATGGGAGGGTATTGATTGAGAGGGTGAAGGCATGTACAGAGCATCAGATTGGGGAAGAGCAGTGTGGTTTCAGAAGTGGTAGAGGATGTGTGGATCAGGTGTTTGCTTTGAAGAATGTATGCAAGAAATACTTAGAAAAACAAATGGATTTGTATGTAGCATTTATGGATCTGGAGAAGGAATATGATAGAGTTGATAGAGATGCTCTGTGGGAGTTATTAAGAATATATGGTGTGGGAGGAAAGTTGCTAGAAGCAGTGAAACGTTTTTATCGAGGATGTAAGGCATGTGTACGTGTAGGAAGAGAGGAAAGTGATTGGTTCTCAGTGAATGTAGGTTTGCAGCAGGGGTGTGCGATGTCTCCATGGTTGTTTAATTTCTTTATGGATGGGGTTGTTAGGGAGGTGAATGCAAGAGTTTTGGAAAGAGGGGCAAGTATGCAGTCTGCTGTGGATGAGAGAGCTTGGGAAGTGAGTCAGTTGTTGTTCGCTGATGATACAGCGCTGGTTGCTGATTCATGTAAGAAACTGCAGAAGCTGGTGACTGAGTTTGGGAAAGTGTAAGAAAGAAGAAAGTTAAGAGTAAATGTGAATAAGAGCAACGTTATTAGGTACAGTAGGGTTGAGGGTCAAGTCAATTGGGAGGTAAGTTTGCATGGAGAAAAACTGGAGGAAGTGAAGTGTTTTAGATATCTGGGAGTGGATCTGGCAGCAGATGGAACCATGGAAGCGGAAGTGAATCATAGGGTGGGGGAGGGGGCGAAAATTCTGGGAGCCTTGAAGAATGTTTGGAAATCGAGAACATTATCTCGGAAAGCAAAAATGGATATGTTTGAAGGAATAGTGGTTCCAACAATGTTGTATGGTTGCAAGGCATGGGCTATGGATAGAGTTGTGCGCAGGAGGGTGGATGTGCTGGAAATGAGATGTTTGAGGACAATATGTGGTGTGAGGTGGTTTGATAGAGTAAGTAATGTAAGGGTGAAAGAGATGTGTGGAAATAAAAAGAGTGTGGTTGAGAGAGCAGAAGAGGCTGTTTTGAAATGGTTTGGTCACATGGAGAGAATGAGTGGGGAAAGATTGACCAAGAGGATATAAGTGTCAGAGGTGGAGGGAACGAGGAGGAGTGGGAGACCAAATTGGAGGTGGAAAGATGGAGTGAAAAAGATTTTGAGTGATCGGGGCCTGAACATGCAGGAGGGTGGAAGGGGTGCAAGGAATAGAGTGAATTGGAACGATGTGGTATACCGGGGTCGACGTGCTGTCAATGGATTGAACCAGGGCATGTGAAGCGTCTGGGGTAAACCATGCAAAGTGTGTGGGGCCTGGGTGTGGAAAGGGAGCTGTGGTTTTGGTGCATTATTACATGACAGCTAGAGACTGAGTGTGAACGAATGGGGCCTTTGGTATTTTTCCTAGCGCTACCTCGCACACATGAGGGGGGGAGGGGGTTGTCATTCCATGTGTGGCGAGGTGGCGATGGGAACAAATAAAGGCAGACAGTATGAATTATGTACATGTGTATATATGTATATGTCTGTGTGTGTATATATATGTGTACATTGAGATGTATAGGTATGTATATTCTGCGTGTGTGGACATGTATGTATATACATGTGTATGTGGGCGGGTTGGGCCACTCTTTCATCTGTTTCCTTGCGCTACCTCGCTAACGTGGGAGACAGCGATAAAGCAAAATGAATAAATAAATAAATAAATAAAATATTTCTTCTTCTTTCATACTATTCGCCATTTCCCGCATTAGCGAAGTAGCATTAAGAACAGAGGACTGGGCCTTTGAGGGAATATCCTCACCTGGCCCCCCTTCTCTGTTCCTTCTTTTGGAAAATTGAAAAAAAAAAACGAGAGGGGAGGATTTCCAGCCACCCACTCCCTCCCCTTTTAGTCGCCTTCTACGACACGCAGGGAATATGTGGGAAGTATTCTTTCTCCCCTATCCCCAGGGATAATATATATATATATATATATATATATATATATATATATATATATATATATATATATATATATATATATATTTTTTATTTTTTTTTTTTTTATACTTTGTTGCTGCGTTTGCGAGGTAGCGCAAGGAAACAGACGAAAGAAATGGCCCAACCCCCCCCCATACACATGTATATACATACGTCCACACACGCAAATATACATACCTACACAGCTTTCCATGGTTTACCCCAGACGCTTCACATGCCTTGCTTCAAGCCACTGACAGCACGTCAACCCCGGTATACCACATCGCTCCAATTCACTCTATTCCTTGCCCTCCTTTCACCCTCCTGCATGTTCAGGCCCCGATCACACAAAATCTTTTTCACTCCATCTTTCCACCTCCAATTTGGTCTCCCTCTTCTCCTTGTTCCCTCCACCTCCGACACATATATCCTCTTGGTCAATCTTTCCTCACTCATCCTCTCCATGTGCCCAAACCACATCAAAACACCCTCTTCTGCTCTCTCAACCACGCTCTTTTTATTTCCACACATCTCTCTTACCCTTACGTTACTCACTCGATCAAACCACCTCACACCACACATTGTCCTCAAACATCTCATTTCCAGCACATCCATCCTCCTGCGCACAACTCTATCCATAGCCCACGCCTCGCAACCATACAACATTGTTGGAACCACCATTCCTTCAAACATACCCATTTTTGCTTTCCGAGATAATGTTCTCGACTTCCACACATTCTTCAAGGCCCCCAGGATTTTCGCCCCCTCCCCCACCCTATGATCCACTTCCGCTTCCATGGTTCCATCAGCTGCCAGATCCACTCCCAGATATCTAAAACACTTCACTTCCTCCAGTTTTTCTCCATTCAAACTCACCTCCCAATTGACTTGACCCTCAACCCTACTGTACCTAATAACCTTGCTCTTATTCACATTTACTCTTAACTTTCTTCTTCCACACACTTTTCCAAACTCAGTCACCAGCTTCTGCAGTTTCTCACATGAATCAGCCACCAGCGCTGTATCATCAGCGAACAACAACTGACTCACTTCCCAAGCTCTCTCATCCCCAACAGACTTCATACTTGCCCCTCTTTCCAAAACTCTTGCATTTACCTCCCTAACAACCCCATCCATAAACAAATTAAACAACCATGGAGACATCACACACCCCTGCCGCAAACCTACATTCACTGAGAACCAATCACTTTCCTCTCTTGAGTATTCCTGGTAAATTATATGGGAGGGTATTGATTGAGAGGGTGAAGGCATGTACAGAGTATCAGATTGGGGAAGAGCAGTGTGGTTTCAGAAGTGGTAGAGGATGTGTGGATCAGGTGTTTGCTTTGAAGAATGTATGTGAGAAATACTTAGAAAAGCAAATGGATTTGTATGTAGCATTTATGGATCTGGAGAAGGCATATGATAGAGTTGATAGAGATGCTCTGTGGAAGGTATTAAGAATATATGGTGTGGGAGGAAAGTTGTTAGAAGCAGTGAAAAGTTTTTATCGAGGATGTAAGGCATGTGTGCGTGTAGGAATATATATATATATATATATATATATATATATATATATATATATATATATATATATATATATATATATATGTATATATATGTATATATATATATATATATATATATATATATATATATATATATATATATATATATATATATATATGAATGTTGGGGTGAGGAGGGTGGTGAGAGTAAGTGAGCTTGAGAAGGAGACCTGTGTGAGGAAGTACCAGGAGAGACTGAGTACAGAATGGAAAAAGGTGAGAACAATGGAAGTAAGGGGAGTGGGGGAGGAATGGGATGTATTTAGGGAATCAGTGATGGATTGCACAAAAGATGCTTGTGGCATGAGAAGAGTGGGAGGTGGGTTGATTAGAAAGGGTAGTGAGTGGTGGGATGAAGAAGTAAGAGTATTAGTGAAAGAGAAGAGAGAGGCATTTGGACGATTTTTGCAGGGAAAAAATGCAATTGAGTGGAAGATGTATAAAAGAAAGAGACAGGAGGTCAAGAGAAAGGTGCAAGAGGTGAAAAAAAGGGCAAATGAGAGTTGGGGTGAGAGAGTATCATTAAATTTTAGGGAGAATAAAAAGATGTTCTGGAAGGAGGTAAATAAAGTGCGTAAGACAAGGGAGCAAATGGGAACTTCAGTGAAGGGCGCAAATGGGGAGGTGATAACAAGTAGTGGTGATGTGAGAAGGAGATGGAGTGAGTATTTTGAAGGTTTGTTGAATGTGTTTGATGATAGAGTGGCAGATATAGGGTGTCTTGGTCGAGGTGGTGTGCAAAGTGAGAGGGTGAGGGAAAATGATTTGGTAAACAGAGAAGAGGTAGTGAAAGCTTTGCGGAAGATGAAAGCCGGCAAGGCAGCAGGTTTGAATGGTATTGCAGTGGAATTTATTAAAAAAGGGGGTGACTGTATTGTTGACTGGTTGGTAAGGTTATTTAATGTATGTATGACTCATGGTGAGGTGCCTGAGGATTGGCGGAATGCGTGCATAGTGCCATTGTACAAAGGCAAAGGAGATAAGAGTGAGTGCTCAAATTACAGAGGTATAAGTTTGTTGAGTATTCCTGGTAAATTATATGGGAGGGTATTGATTGAGAGGGTGAAGGCATGTACAGAGCATCAGATTGGGGAAGAGCAGTGTGGTTTCAGAAGTGGTAGAGGATGTGTGGATCAGGTGTTTGCTTTGAAGAATGTATGTGAGAAATACTTAGAAAAGCAAATGGATTTGTATGTAGCATTTATGGATCTGGAGAAGGCATATGATAGAGTTGATAGAGATGCTCTGTGGAAGGTATTAAGAATATATGGTGTGGGAGGCAAGTTGTTAGAAGCAGTGAAAAGTTTTTATCGAGGATGGAAGGCATGTGTACGTGTAGGAAGAGAGGAAAGTGATTGGTTCTCAGTGAATGTAGGTTTGCGGCAGGGGTGTGTGATGTCTCCATGGTTGTTTAATTTGTTTATGGATGGGGTTGTTAGGGAGGTAAATGCAAGAGTTTTGGAAAGAGGGGCAAGTATGAAGTCTGTTGGGGATGAGAGAGCTTGGGAAGTGAGTCAGTTGTTGTTCGCTGATGATACAGCACTGGTGGCTCATTCATGTGAGAAACTGCAGAAGCTGGTGACTGAGTTTGGTAAAGTGTGTGGAGGAAGAAAGGTAAGAGTGAATGTGAATAAGAGCAAGGTTATTAGGTACAGTAGGGTTGAGGGTCAAGTCAATTGGGAGGTGAGTTTGAATGGAGAAAAACTGGAGGAAGTGAAGTGTTTTAGATATCTGGGAGTGGATCTGGCAGCGGATGGAACCATGGACGCGGAAGTGGATCATAGGGTGGGGGAGGGGGCGAAAATTCTGGGGGCCCTGAAGAATGTGTGGAAGTCGAGAACATTATCTCGGAAAGCAAAAATGGGTATGTTTGAAGGAATAGTGGTTCCAACAATGTTGTATGGTTGCGAGGCGTGGGCTATGGATAGAGTTGTGCGCAGGAGGATGGATGTGCTGGAAATGAGATGTTTGAGGACAATGTGTGGTGTGAGGTGGTTTGATCGAGTGAGTAACGTAAGGGTAAGAGAGATGTGTGGAAATAAAAAGAGCGTGGTTGAGAGAGCAGAAGAGGGTGTTTTGAAGTGGTTTGGGCACATGGAGAGGATGAGTGAGGAAAGATTGACCAAGAGGATATATGTGTCGGAGGTGGAGGGAACGAGGAGAAGAGGGAGACCAAATTGGAGGTGGAAAGATGGAGTGAAAAAGATTTTGTGTGATCGGGGCCTGAACATGCAGGAGGGTGAAAGAAGGGCAAGGAATAGAGTGAATTGGAGCGATGTGGTATACCGGGGTTGACGTGCTGTCAGTGGATTGAATCAAGGCATGTGAAGCGTCTGGGGTAAACCATGGAAAGCTGTGTAGGTATGTATATTTGCGTGTGTGGACGTATGTATATACATGTGTATGGGGGGGTTGGGCCATTTCTTTCGTCTGTGTCCTTGCGCTACCTCGCAAACGCGGGAGACAGCGACAAAGTATAATAAAAAATATATATATATATATATATATATATATATATATATATATATATATATATATATATATTCTTTCTTTTTCTTTCAAACTGTTCGCCATTTCCCACATTGGCGAGGTAGCGTTAAGAACAGAGGACTGGGCCTTTGAGGGAATACCCTCACCTGGCCCAATTCTCTGTTCCTTCTTTTGGAAAAAAAAAAAAAAAAAAAAAAAAAAAAAAAAAAAAAGAAACGAGAGGGGAGGATTTCCAGCCCCCCGCTCCCTCCCCTTTTAGTCGCCTTTTACGACACGCAGGGAATACGTGGGAAGTATTCTTTGTCCCCTATCCCCAGGGAAAATATATATATATATATATATATATATATATATATATATATATATATATATATTTTTTTTTTTTTATACTTTGCGCTGTCTCCCGCGTTTGCGAGGTAGCGCAAGGAAACAGACGAAAGAAATGGCCCAACCCCCCCCATACACATGTACATACACACGTCCACACACGCAAATATACATACCTACACAGCTTTCCATGGTTTACCCCGGACGCTTCACATGCCTTGATTCAATCCACTGACAGCACGTCAACCCCTGTATACCACATCGCTCCAATTCACTCTATTCCTTGCCCTCCTTTCACCCTCCTGCATGTTCAGGCCCCGATCACACAAAATCCTTTTCACTACATCTTTCCACCTCCAATTTGGTCTCCCTCTTCTCCTCGTTCCCTCCACCTCCGACACATATATCCTCTTGGTCAATCTTTCCTCATTCATTCTCTCCATGTGCCCAAACCATTTCAAAACACCCTCTTCTGCTCTCTCAACCACGCTCTTTTTATTTCCACACATCTCTCTTACCCTTACGTTACTTACTCGATCAAACCACCTCACACCACACATTGTCCTCAAACATCTCATTTACAGCACATCCATCCTCCTGCGCACAACTCTATCCATAGCCCACGCCTCGCAACCATACAACATTGTTGGAACTACTATTCCTTCAAACATACCCATTTTTGCTTTCCGGGATAATGTTCTCGCCTTCCACACATTTTTCAAGGCTCCCAAAATTTTCGCCCCCTTCCCCACCCTATGATCCACTTCTGCTTCCATGGTTCCATCCGCTGACAGATCCACTCCCAGATATCTAAAACACTTCACTTCCTCCAGTTTTTCTCCATTCAAACTCACCTCCCAATTGACTTGACCCTCAACCCTACTGTACCTAATAACCTTGCTCTTATTCACATTTACTCTTAACTTTCTTCTTCCACACACTTTACCAAACTCAGTCACCAGCTTCTGCAGTTTCTCACATGAATCCGCCACCAGCGCTGTATCATCAGCGAACAACAACTGACTCACTTCCCAAGCTCTCTCATCCCCAACAGACTTCATACTTGCCCCTCTTTCCAAGACTCTTGCATTTACCTCCCTAACAACCCCATCCATAAACAAATTAAACAACCATGGAGACATCACACACCCCTGCCGCAAACCTACATTCACTGAGAACCAATCACTTTCCTCTCTTCCTACACGTACACATGCCTTACATCCTCAATAAAAACTTTTCACTGCTTCTAACAACTTGCCTCCCACACCATATATTCTTAATACCTTCCACAGAGCATCTCTATCAACTCTATCATATGCCTTCTCCAGATCCATAAATGCTACATACAAATCCATTTGCTTTTCTAAGTATTTCTTGCATACATTCTTCAAAGCAAACACCTGATCCACACATCCTCTACCACTTCTGAAACCACACTGCTCTTCCCCAATCTGATGCTCTGTACATGCCTTCACCCTCTCAATCAATACTCTCCCATATAATCTACCAGGAATACTCAACAAACTTATACCTCTGTAATTTGAGCACTCACTCTTATCCCCTTTGCCTTTGTACAATGGCACTATGCACGCATTCCGCCAATCCTCAGGCACCTCACCGAGTCATACATACATTAAATAACCTTACCAACCAGTCAACAATACAGTCACCCCCTTTTTTAATAAATTCCACTGCAATACCATCCAAACCTGCTGCCTTGCCGACTTTCATCTTCCGCAAAGCTTTTACTACCTCTTCTCTGTTTACCAAATCATTTTCCCTAACCCTCTCACTTTGCACACCACCTCGACCCAAACACCCTATAAATATTATATATCTATTCATTTATTTATTTTGCTTTGACGCTGTCTCCTGCGTTAGCGAGGTAGCATAAGGAAACAGACGAAAGAATAGCCCAACCCACCCACATACACATGTATATGCATACACATCCACAAACAGCACATATACATACCTATACATCTCAATGTACAGACATATATATATACACAAAGACATACACATATATACCCATGTACATAATTCATACTGTCTGCCTTTATTCATTCCCATCGCCACCCCGCAACACATGGGATAACAACACCCTCCCCCCTCATGTGTGCGAGATATCGCTAGGAAAAGACAACAAAGGCCCCATTCATTCACACTCAGTCTCTAGCTGTCATGTAATAATGCAGCGAAACCACTGCTCCCTTTCCACATCCAGGCCCCACACAACTTTCCATGGCTTACCCCAGACGCTTCACATGCCTTGGTTCAATCCATTGACAGTACGTCGATCCCGGTATACTACATCGTTCCAATTTACTCTATTCCATGCACGCCTTTCACCCTCCTGCATGTTCAGGCCCCGATCACTCAAAATCTTTTTCACTCCATCTTTCCACCTCCAATTTGGTATCCCACTTCTCCTCGTTCCCTCCACTTCTGACACATATATCCTCTTGGTCAATCTTTCCTCAATCATTCTCTCCATGTGACCAAATCATTTCAAAACACCCTCTTCTGCTCTCTAAACCACACTCTTTTTATTGCCACACATTTCTCTTACCCTTACATTACTTACTCGATCAAACCACCTCACACCACACATTGTCCTCAAACATCTCATTTCCAGCACATCCACCCTCCTGCGCACAACTCTATCCATAGCCCACGCCTCGCAACCATACAACATTGTTGGAGCCACTATTCCTTCAAACATACACATTTTTGCTTTCCGAGATAATGTTTTCGACTTCCACACATTCTTCAAGGCTCCCAGAACTTTCGCCCCCTCCCCCACCCTATGATTCACTTCCGCTTCCGTGGTTCCATCTGCTGCCAAATCCACTCCCAGATATCTAAAACACTTTACTTCCTCCAGTTTTTCTCCATTCAAACTAAACTCCCAATTGACTTGACCCTCAACCCTACTGTACCTAATAACCTTGCTCTTGTTTACATTTACTCTTAACTTTCTTCTTTCACACACTTTACCAAACTCAGTCACCAGCTTCTGCAGTTTCTCACATGAATCAGCCACCAGCGCTGTATCATCAGCGAACAACAACTGACTCACTTCCCAAGCTCTCTCATCCCCAACAGACTTCATACTTGCCCCTCTTTCCAAAACTCTTGCATTTACCTCCCTAACAACCCCATCCATAAACAAATTAAACAACCATGGAGACATCACACACCCCTGCCGCAAACCTACATTCACTGAGAACCAATCACTTTCCTCTCTTCCTACACGTACACATGCCTTACATCCTCGATAAAAACTTTTCACTGCTTCTAACAACTTTCCTCCCACACCATATATTCTTAATACCTTCCACAGAGCATCTCTATCAACTGTATCATATGCCTTCTCCAGATCCATAAATGCTACACACAAATCCATTTGCTTTTCTAAGTATTTCTCACATACATTCTTCAAAGCAAACACCTGATCCACACATCCTCTACCACTTCTGAAACCACACTGCTCTTCCCCAATCTGATGCTCTGTACATGCCTTCACCCTCTCAATCAATACCCTCCCATATAATTTACCAGGAATACTCAACAAACTTATACCTCTGTAATTTGAGCACTCACTCTTATCCCCTTTGCCTTTGTACAATGGCACTATGCACGCATTCCGCCAATCCTCAGGCACCTCACCATGAGTCATACATACATTAAATAACCTTACCAACCAGTCAACAATACAGTCACCCCCTTTTTTAATAAATTCCACTGCAATACCATCCAAACCTGCTGCCTTGCCGGCTTTCATCTTCTGCAAAGCTTTCACTACCTCTTCTCTGTTTACCAAATCATTTTCCCTAACCCTCTCACTTTGCACACCACGTCGACCAAAACACCCTATATCTGCCACTCTATCATCAAACACATTCAACAAACCTTCAAAATACTCACTCCATCTCCTTCTCACATCACCACTACTTGTTATCACCTCCCCACTTGCGCCCTTCACCGAAGTTCCCATTTGCTCCCTTGTCTTACGCACTTTATTTACCTCCTTCCAGAACATCTTTTTATTCTCCCTAAAATTTAATGATACTCTCTCACCCCAACTCTCATTTGCCCTTTTTTTCACCTCTTGCACCTTTCTCTTGATCTCCTGTCTCTTTCTTTTATACATCTCCCACTCAATTGCATTTTTTCCCTGCAAAAATCGTCCAAATGCCTCTCTCTTCTCTTTCACTAATACTCTTACTTCTTCATCCCACCACTCACTACCCTTTCTAATCAACCCACCTCCCACTCTTCTCATGCCACAAGCATCTTTTGTGCAATCCATCACTGATTCCCTAAATACATCCCATTCCTCCCCCACTCCCCTTACTTCCATTGTTCTCACCTTTTTCCATTCTGTACTCAGTCTCTCCTGGTACTTCCTCACACAGGTCTCCTTCTCAAGCTCACTTACTCTCACCACCTTCTTCACCCCAACATTCACTCTTCTTTTCTGAAAACCCATACAAATCTTCACCTTAGCCTCCACAAGATAATGATCAGACATCCCTCCAGTTGCACCTCTCAGCACATTAACATCCAAAAGTCTCTCTTTCGCACGCCTGTCAATTAACACGTAATCCAATAACGCTCTCTGGCCATCTCTCCTACTTACATATATACTTATGTATATCTCGCTTTTTAAACCAGGTATTCCCAATCATCAGTCCTTTTTCAGCACATAAATCTACATGCTCTTCACCATTTCCATTTACAACACCGAACACCCCATGTATACCAATTATTCCCTCAACTGCCACATTACTCACCTTTGAATTCAAATCACCCATCACTATGACCCGGTCTCGTGCATCAAAACTACTAACACACTCATTCAGCTGCTCCCAAAACACTTGCCTCTCTCGATCTTTCTTCTCATGCCCAGGTGCATATGCACCAATAATCACCCACCTCTCTCCATCAACTTTCAGTGTTACCCATATTAATCGAGAATTTACTTTCTTACACTCTATCACATACTCCCACAACTCCTGTTTCAGGAGTATTGCTACTCCTTCCCTTGCTCTTGTCCTCTCACTAACCCCTGACTTTACTCCCCTGACATTCCCAAACCACTCTTCCCCTTTACCCTTGAGCTTCGTTTCACTCAGAGCCAAAACATCCAGGTTCCTTTCCTCAAACATACTACCTATCTCTCCTTTTTTCACATCTTGGTTACATCCACACACATTTAGGCACCCCACTCTGAGCCTTCGAGGAGGATGAGCACTCCCCGCGTGACTCCTTCTTCTGTTTCCCATTTAAGAAAGTTAAAAAAAATACAAGGAGGGGAGGATTTCTGCCCCCCCGCCTCCCGTCCCCTCTAGTTGCTTTCTATATATATATATATATATATATATATATATATATATATATATATATATATATATATATTTTTTTTTTTTTTTTTTTTTTTTTTTTTATACTTTGTCGCTGTCTCCCGCGTTTGCGAGGTAGCGCAAGGAAACAGACGAAAGAAATGGCCCAACCCACCCCATACATATGTACATACACACGTCCACACACGCAAATATACATACCTACACAGCTTTCCATGGTTTACCCCGGACGCTTCACATGCCTTGATTCAATCCACTGACAGCACGTCAACCCCTGTATACCACATCGCTCCAATTCACTCTATTCCTTGCCCTCCTTTCACCCTCCTGCATGTTCAGGCCCCGATCACACAAAATCCTTTTCACTCCATCTTTCCACCTCCAATTTGGTCTCCCACTTCTCCTCGTTCCCTCCACCTCCGACACATATATCCTCTTGGTCAATCTTTCCTCACTCATTCTCTCCATGTGCCCAAACCATTTCAAAACACCCTCTTCTGCTCTCTCAACCACGCTCTTTTTATTTCCACACATCTCTCTTACCCTTACGTTACTTACTCGATCAAACCACCTCACACCACACATTGTCCTCAAACATCTCATTTCCAGCACATCCATCCTCCTGCGCACAACTCTATCCATAGCCCACGCCTCGCAACCATACAACATTGTTGGAACCACTATTCCTTCAAACATACCCATTTTTGCTTTCCAAGATAATGTTCTCGACTTCCACACATTCTTCAAGGCCCCCAGGATTTTCGCCCCCTCCCCCACCCTATGATCCACTTCCGCTTCCATGGTTCCATCCGCTGCCAGATCCACTCCCAGATATCTAAAACACTTCACTTCCTCCAGTTTTTCTCCATTCAAACTCACCTCCCAATTGACTTGACCCTCAACCCTACTGTACCTAATAACCTTGCTCTTATTCACATTTACTCTTAACTTTCTTCTTCCACACACTTTTCCAAACTCAGTCACCAGCTTCTGCAGTTTCTCACATGAATCAGCCACCAGCGCTGTATCATCAGCGAACGACAACTGACTCACTTCCCAAGCTCTCTCATCCCCAACAGACTTCATACTTGCCCCTCTTTCCAAAACTCTTGCATTCACCTCCCTAACAACCCCATCCATAAACAAATTAAACAACCATGGAGACATCACACACCCCTGCCGCAAACCTACATTCACTGAGAACCAATCACTTTCCTCTCTTCCTACACGTACACATGCCTTACATCCTCGATAAAAACTTTTCACTGCTTCTAACAACTTTCCTCCCACACCATATATTCTTAAGACCTTCCACAGAGCATCTCTATCAACTCTATCGTATGCCTTCTCCAGATCCATAAATGCTACATACAAATCCATTTGCTTTTCTAAGTATTTCTCACATACATTCTTCAAAGCAAACACCTGATCAACACATCCTCTACCACTTCTGAAACCACACTGCTCTTACCCAATCTGATGCTCTGTACATGCCTTCACCCTCTCAATCAATACTCTCCCATATAACTTACCAGGAATACTCAACAAACTTATACCTCTGTAATTTGAGCACTCACTCTTATCCCCTTTGCCTTTGTACAATGGCACTATGCACGCATTCCGCCAATCCTCAGGCACCTCACCATGAGTCATACATACATTAAATAACCTTACCAACCAGTCAACAATACAGTCACCCCCTTTTTTAATAAATTCCACTGCAATACTATCCAAACCTGCTGCCTTGCCGGCTTTCATCTTCCGCAAAGCTTTCACTACCTCTTCTCTGTTTACCAAATCATTTTCCCTAACCCTCTCACTTTGCACACCACCTCGACCAAAACACCCTATATCTGCCACTCTATCATCAAACACATTCAACAAACCTTCAAAATACTCACTCCATCTCCTTCTCACATCACCACTACTTGTTATCACCTCCCCACTTGCGCCCTTCACCGAAGTTCCCATTTGCTCCCTTGTCTTACGCACTTTATTTACCTCCTTCCAGAACATCTTTTTATTCTCCCTAAAATTTAATGATACTCTCTCACCCCAACTCTCATTTGCCCTTTTTTTCACCTCTTGCACCTTTCTCTTCACCTCCTGTCTCTTTCTTTTATACATCTCCCACTCAATTGCATTTTTTCCCTGCAAAAATCGTCCAAATGCCTCTCTCTTCTCTTTCACTAATACTCTTACTTCTTCATCCCACCACTCACTACCCTTTCTAATCAACCCACCTCCCACTCTTCTCATGCCACAAGCATCTTTTGCGCAATCCAGAAGTGGTAGAGGATGTGTGGATCAGATGTTTGCTTTGAAGAATGTATGTGAGAAATACTTAGAAAAGCAAATGGATTTGTATGTAGCATTTATGGATCTGGAGAAGGCATATGATAGAGCTGATAGAGATGCTCTGTGGAAGGTATTAAGAATATATCGTGGGGGAGGAAAGTTGCTAGAAGCAGTGAAAAGTTTTTATCGAGGATGTAAGGCATGTGTACGTGTAGGAAGAGAGGAAAGTGATTGGTTCTCAGTGAATGTAGGTTTGCGGCAGGGGTGTGTGATGTCTCTTTGGTTGTTTAATTTGTTTAGGGATGGGGTTGTTAGGGAGGTGAATGCAAGAGTTTTGGAAAGAGGGGCAAGTATGAAGTCTGTTGTGGATGAGAGAGCTTGGGAAGTGAGTCAGTTGTTGTTCGCTGATGATACAGCGCTGGTGGCTGATTCATGTGAGAAACTGCAGAAGCTGGTGACTGAGTTTGGTAAAGTGTGTGAAAGAAGAAAAAGTTAAGAGTAAATGTGAATAAGAGCAAGGTTATTAAGTACAGTAGGGTTGAGGGTCAAGTCAATTGGGAGGTAAGTTTGAATGGAGAAAAACTGGAGGAAGTAAAGTGTTTTAGATATCTGGGAGTGGATCTGGCAGCAGATGGAACCATGGAAGCGGAAGTGAATCATAGGGTGGGGGAGGGGGCAAAAATCCTGGGTGCCTTGAAGAATGTGTGGAAGTCCAAAACATTATCTCGGAAAGCAAAAATGGGTGTTTGAAGGAATAGTGGTTCCAACAATGTTGTATGGTTGCGAGGCGTGGGCTATGGATAGAGTTGTGCGCAGGAGGATGGATGTGCTGAAAATGAGATGTATGAGGACAATGTGTGGTATGAGGTGGTATGATCGAGTAAGTAATGTAAGGGTAAGAGAGATGTGTGGAAATAAAAAGAGCGTGGTTGAGAGAGCAGAAGAGGGTGTTTTGAAATGGTTAGGGCACATGGAGAGAATGAGTGAGGAAAGATTGACCAAGAGGATATATGTGTCGGAGGTGGAGGGAACGAGGAGAAGTGGGAGACCAAATTGGACTTGGAAAGATGGAGTGAAAAAGATTTTGTGTGATCGGGGCCTGAATATGCAGGGGGGTGAAAGGCGGGCAAGGAAAAGAGTGAACTGGGTCGATGTGGTATACCGGGGTTGACGTGCTGTCAGTGGATTGAATCAGGGCATGTGAAGCGTCTGGGGTAAACCATGGAAAGTTGTGTGGGGCATGGATGTGGAAAGGGAGCTGTGGTTTCGGGCATTATTGTGTGACAGCTGGAGACTGAATGTGAACGAATGGGGCCTTTGTTGTCTTTTCCTAGTGCTACCTTGCACACATCAGGGGGGAGGGGGATGGTATTCCATGTGTGGCGAGGTGGCGATGGGAATGAATAGGGGCAGACAGTGTGAATTGTGTGCATGGGTATATATGTATGTGTCTGTGTCTGTATATATATGTGTACATTGAGATGTATAGGTATGTATATTTGCGTGTGTGGGCGTGTGCATGTGTACACTGTGTATGGGGGTGGGTTGTGCCATCTCTTTCGTCTGTTTCCTTGCGCTACCTCACAAACGTGGGAGACAGCGACAAAGCAAAATAAATAAATAAATAAAATAAATATAGATATATCCCCTGGGATAGGGGAGAAAGAATACTTCCCACACATTCCTCACATGTCGTAGAAGGCGACTAAAGGAGACGGGAGCGGGGAGCCAGAAACCCTCCCCTTCTTGTATTTCAACTTTGTAAAAGGGGAAACAGAAGGAGTCACGTGGGGAGTGCTCATCCTCCTCGAAGGCTCAGATTGGGGTATCTAAATGTGTGTGGATGTAACCAAGATGAGAAAAAAGGATAGATAGGTAGTATGTTTGAGGAAAGGAAACTGAATGTATTGGATCTGAGTGAAACGAAACTCAAGGGTAAAGTGGAAGAGTGGCTTGGGAATGTCTTGGGAGTGAAGTTAGGGGTTAGTGAGAGGACAAGAGCAAGGGAAGGAGTAGCACTACTCCTGAAACAGGAGTTGTGGGAGTATGTGATAGAGTGTAAGAAAGTAAATTCTAGATTGATATGGGTAAAACTGAAAGTTGATGGAGAGAGATGGGTGATTATTGGTGCATATGCACCTGGGCATGAGAAGAAAGATCATGAGAGGCAAGTGTTTTGGGAGCAGCTGAATGAGTGTGTTAGTGGTTTTGATGCATGCAACCGGGTTATAGTGATGGGTGATTTGAATGCAAAGGTGAGTAATGTGGCAGTTGAGGGAATAATTAATATACATGGGGTGTTCAGTGTTGTAAATGGAAATGGTGAAGAGCTTGTAGATTTATGTGCTGAAAAAGGACTGGTGACTGGGAATACCTGGTTTAAAAAGAGATATACATAAGTATGCGTATGTAAGTAGGAGAGATGGCCAGGGAGCATTATTGGATTACATGTTAATTGATAGGCGTGCGAAAGAGAGACTTTTGGATGTTAATGTGCTGAGAGGTGCAACTGGAGCGATGTCTGATTATTATCTTCTGGAGGGGAAGGTGAAGATTTGTAGAGGTTTTCAGAAAAGAAGAGAAAATGTTGGGGTGAAGAGAGTGGTGATAGTAAGTGAGTTTGGGAAGGAGACTTGTGTGAGGAAGTACCAGGAGAGACTGAGTACAGAATGGAAAAAGGTGAGAACAAAGGACGTAAGGGGAGTGGGGGAGGAGGAATGGGATGTATTTAGGGAAGCAGTGATGGTCTGCACAAAAGATGCTTGTGGCATGAGAAGCGTGTCAGGTGGGCAGATTAGAAAGGGTAGTGAGTGATGGGATGAAGAAGTAAGATTATTAGTGAAAGAGAGAGAGGCATTTGGACGATTTTTGCACGGAAATAATGCAAATGAGTGGAAGCTGTATAAAAGAAAGAGGCAGGATGTCAAGAAAAAGGTGCAAGAGGTGAAAAAGGTGCAAGAGGTGAAAAAGAGGGCAAATGAGAGTTGGAGTAAGAGAGTATCATTAAATTTTAGGGAGAATAAAAAGATGTTTTGGAAGCAGGTAAATAAAAAGCATAAGACAAGGGAACAAATGGAAACTTCAGTGAAGGGGGCAAATGGGGAGGTGATAACAAGTAGTGGTGATGTGAGAAGGAGATGGGGTGAGTATTTTGAAGGTTTGTTGAATGTGTTTGATGATAGAGTGGCAAATATAGGGTGTTTTGGTCGAGGTGGTGTGCAAAGTAAGAGGGTTAGGGAAAATGATTTGGCAAACAGAGAAGAGGTAGTAAAAGCGTTGTGGAAGATGAAAGCCAGCAATGCAGTGGGTTTGGATGGTATTGCAGTGGAATTTATTAAAAAAGGGGGTGACTGTATTGTTGACTAGTTGGTAAGGTTATTTAATGTAAGTATGATTCATGGTGAGGTGCCTGAGGATTGGCGTAATGCTTCCATAGTGCCATTGTACAAAGGCAAAGGGGATAAGAGTGAGTGCTCAAATTACAGAGGTATAAGTTTGTTGAGTATTCCTGGGAAATTATAAGGAAGAGTATTGATTAAGAGGGGGAAAGCACGTACAGAGCATCAGACTGGGGAAGAGCAGTGTGATTTCAGCAGTGGTAGAGGCTGTGTGGATCAGGTGTTTGCTTTGAAGAATGTATGAGAAATACTTAGAAAAGGAAATGGATTTGTATGTAGCATTTATGGATCTGGTGAAGGCATATGATAGAGTTGATAGAGATGCTCTGTGGAAGGTATTAAGAATATATGGTGTGGGAGGGAAGTTGTTAGAAGCAGTGAAAAGGTTTCATCAAGGATGTAAGGCATATACACGTGTAGGAAGAGAGGAGAGTGATTGGTTCTCAGTGAATGTAGGTTTGTGGCAGGGGTGTGTAATGTCTCCATGGTTGTTTAATTTGTTTATGGATGCATTTGTTAGGGAGGTGAAGGCAAGAGTTTTGAAAAGAGGGGCAAGTATGTAGTCTGTTGTGGATGAGAGCTTGGGAAGTAAGTCAGTTGTTGTTCACTGATGATACAGCACTGGTGGCTGATTCATGTGAGAAACTGCAGAAGCTGGTGACTGAGTTTGGTAAAGTGTGTGAAAGAAGAAAGCTGAGAGTAAATGTGAATAAGAGTAAGGTTATTAGGTAGAGTAGTGTGGAGGGATAATTGGGAGGTAAGTCTGAATGGAGAAAAACTGGAGGAAGTAAAGTGTTTTAGAGATCTGGGAGTAGATTTGGCAGCGGATGGTACCATGGAAATGGAAGTGAATAATAGGGTGGGGGAGGGGGCGAAAGTTCTGGGAGCGTTGAAGAATGTGTGGAAGTCGAGAATATTATCTCGGAAAGCAAAAATGGGTATGTTTGAAGGAATAGTGGTTCCAACAATGTTATATGGTTGCGAGGTGTAGGCTGTACAAAGTTGTGCGGAGAAGGGTGGATGTGCTGGAAATGAGATGTTTGAGGACAATATGTGGTGTGAGGTGGTTTGATCGAGTAAGTAATAATAGGGTAAGAGAGATGTGTGGTAATAAAAAGAGTGTGGTTGAGAGAGCAGAAAAGGGTGTTTTGAAATGGTTTGGTCACATGGAGAGAATGAGTGAGGAAAGATTGACCAAGAGGATATATGTGTCAGAGGTGGAGGGAATGAGAAGTGGGAGACCAAATTGGAGGTGGAAAGATGAAGTGAAAAAGATTGTGAGTGATTGGTACCTGAACATGCAGGAGGGTGAGAGGCGTGCAAGGAATAGAGTGAATTGGAACGATGTGGTATACCGGGGTCGACGTGCTGTCAATGGATTGAACCAGGGTATGTGAAGTGTCTGGGGTAAACCATGGAGAGTCCTGTGGGGCCTGGATATGGAAAGGAAACTGTGGTTTCGGTGCATTATTACATGACAGCTAGAGACTGAATGTGAATGAATGTGGCCTTTGTTGTCTTTTCCTACTGCTACCTCATGCACATAGGGGGGAGGGGGTTGTTATTTCATGGGTGGCGGGGTGGTGATGGGAATGAATAAAGGTAGACAGTATAAATTATGTACATGTGTATATATGCATATATTTGTGTGTGTATATATATGTATATATTGAGATGTATAGGTATGTATATTTGCATGTGTGGATATGTAAGTATATACATGTGTATGTGGGTGGGTTGGGGCATTCTTTTGTCTGTTTCCTTGCACTACCTCGCTGACGTGGGAGACAGCGACACAGCAAAATTAATGAATAAATAAATACATCATTGGGAATTGGGGAGAAAGAATACTTCCCACGCATTCCTCACGTGTTGTAAAAGGCGACTAAAGGGGATGGGAGCAGGGTGCTATAAACCCTCCCCTCCTTAAATTTAAACATTCTAAAGGGGGAAACAGAGGAAGGAGTCACGCAAGGAGTGCTCATCCTCCTCGAAGGCTCAGACTGGGGTGTCTAAATGTGTGTGGATGTAACAAAGATGAGAAAAAAGGAGAGATAGGTAGTATGTTTGAGGAAAGGAACCTGGATGTTTTAGCTGTGAGTGAAACGAAGCTCAAGGGTAAAGGGTATGTTTTGGGAATAAAGTCAGGGGTTAGTGAGAGTACAAGAGCAAGGGAAGGAGGAGCACTACTCCTGAAACAGGATTGGTGGCAGTATGTGATAGAGTGTAAGAAAGTAAACTCTAGATCGATATGGGTAAAACTGAAAGTGGATGGAGAGAGATGGGTTATTATTGGTGCATATGCACCTCGGGATGAGAAGAAAAATCATGAGGAAAGTGTTTTGGGAGCAGCTGAGTGAGTGTGTTAGTAGTTTTGATGCATGAGATCAGGTTATAGTGATGGGTGATTTGAATGCAAAGGTGCGTAACGTGGTAGCTGCAAGCTGAGGGAACAATTGGTGTACGTGGGGTATTCTGTGTTGTAAAAGGAAATGGTGAAGAGCTTGTAGATTTTTATGTTTAGCTTATTCATAATTTATCGCTGTCTTCCGCATTAGCGAGGTAGCACAAGGAAACAGATGAAAGAATGGCCCAACCCACCCACATACACATGTATATACATACACGTCCACACACGCAAATATAAATACCTATACAACTCAACGTATACATATATACATACACACACACAGACGTATACATATATACACATGTACATAATTCATAGTCGGCCTTTATTCATTCCCATCGCCACCCCGCCACACAAGGAATAACAACACCCTCCCCCCTCATGTGTGCGAGGTAGCACTAGGAAAAGACAACAAAGGCCCCATTCGTTCACACTCAGTCTCTAGCTGTCATGTATAATGCACTGAAACCACAGCTCCCTTTCCACATCCAAGCCCAACAAAATTTTCCATGGTTTACCCCAGATGCTTCACATGCACTGGTTCAATTCATTGACAGCACGTCAACCCTGGTATACCACATCGTTCCAATTCACTCTATTCCTTGCATGCCTTTCACCCTCCTGCATGTTCAGGCCCCGATCACTCAAAATCTTTTTAACTCCATCTTTCCACCCCCAATTTCATCTCCCACTTCTCCTCGTTCCCTCCACCTCTGACATATATATCCTCTTTGTCAATCTTTCTTCACTCATTTTCTCCATGTGACTAAACCACTTCAAAACACCCTCTTCTGCTCTTTCAACCACACTCTTCTTATTACCACACATCCCTCTTACCCTTTCATTACTTACTTGATCAAACCACCTCACACAACATATTGTCCTCAAACATCTCATTTCCAGCACATCCACCCTCCTCTGCACAACTCTATGTATAGCCTACGCTTTGCAACCATATAACATTGTTGGAACCACTATTCATTCAAACATACCCATTTTTGCTTTCTGAGATAATGTTTTCACCTTCCAGACATTTTTCAACGCTCATAGAACATTCGCCCCCTTCCCCACCCTATGACTCAATTCCACTTTTATGGTTCCATCCGCTGCCAAATCCGCTACCAGATATTCAAAACACTTCATTTCCTTCAGTTTTTCTCCATTCAAACGCACCTCCAAACTGACTTGTTCCTCAACCCAACTGTACCTAATAACCTTGCTCTTATTCACTATTACTCTCAGCTCTCTTCTTTCACACACTTTGCCAAACTCAGTCACCAGCTTCTGCAGTTTCTCACCAGAATCAGCCACCAGTGCTGTATCATCAGCGAACAACAACTGACTCACTTCCCAAGCTATCTCATCCACAACAGACTGTATACTTGCCCCTCTTTCCAAAACTCTTGCATTCATCTCCCTAACAACCCCATCCATAAACAAATTAAACAAACATGGAGACATCACGCACCTCTGCCGCAAACTGACATTCACTGAGAACTAATCACTTTCCTGTCTCCCTACTCGTACTCATGCCTTACATCCTCAATAAAAACATTTCACTTCTTCTAACAAATTGCCTCCCAAAACATATACTCTTAATACCTACCACAGAGCATCTCTATCAACTCTATCATATGCCTTCTCCAGATCCATAAATGCTACATACAAATCCATTTGCTTTTCTAAGTATTTCTCACATACATTCTTCAAAGCCAACACCTGATCCACACGTCCTCTACCACTTCTGAGGCCACACTGCTCTTCCCCAATCTGATGCTCTGTACATGCCTCCTTCACCCTCTCAATCAATACCCTCACATATAATTTCCCAGGAATACTCAACAAATCTATACCTCTGTAATTTGAGCACTCACCTTTATCCCCTTTGCCTTTGTACAATGGCACTATGGAAGCATTCTGCCAATCCTCAGGCACCTCACCATGAATCATACATACATTAAATAACCTTACCAACTAGTCAACAACACAGTCACACCCTTTTTTTAATAAATTCCACTGCAATACCATCCAAACCCGCTGCCTTGCCGGCTTTCATCTTCTGCAAAGCTTTTACTACTTCTTCTCTGTTTACCAAATCATTCTCCCTAACCCTATCACTTTTCACACCACCTTGACCAAAACACCCTATATCTGCCACTCTATCATCAAACACATTCAACAAACCTTCAAAATTACTAAGGTAAAAGTTTGTTACGTATTTGTGGAAAGTTGCACACAAGGGCATTCATTCAGAAGGGTGAAGGCATGTACAGAGCACCAGATTGAGGAGATGTGTGATTTTAGAAGTGGTAGAGGATGTGTGGATCTGGTATTTGCTTAAAAGAATGTGTATGAGATATACTTAGAGAAGCAAACAGATTTGTGTGAGACATTTATGAATCTGATGAAAGCATATGATAGGGTTGATAAGGATGCTTTGTGGAAGGTCTTAAGAATATATAGTGTGGGGAGAAGGCTGCTAGAAGCAGTGAGAAGTTTTCACCACGGGTGTAAGGCTTGTGTATAAGCAGGACGAGAAGAGACTGAATGGTTCCAAGCGAAGGTTGGTCTGTGGCAGGATTGTTAGTTCAATTTGTTTAGGATTGGGTTGGTGAGGGAGGAAAATGCAAGTTTTGGAGAGAGAAGCAAGAGTGCAGTCTGTAGGGGAAGTGAGTCAGTTGTTTTGGTGATGAGAGAGCACTGTTGGCAGATTTGAGTGAGAAACCATGAAGTTGGTGACTGAGTATGGATGAGCGTGAGAAAAGAGAAGGCTTAGAGTAAATGTGAATATAAGCAAGGTTTTTACATTTAGCAGGGTGAAGGTACTGGTTAGTTTGGGTGTGTTTGAATAGAGAAAATTTGAGAAAGTGAAGTGCTTTAGGTACCTAGGAGAGGATATGGCAGTAAGTGGAACAATGGAAGCAGAAGTGAGTCATAGGGTAGGGGAAGGGACAAAGGTTCTCGGAGTGCTGAAGAATGTGTGGAAAAAGAGATCACTATATGGAAGGGCAAAAATGGGTACATCTGAAGGAGTAGTAGTTACAACAATACATGAATGCAAGGCTGTGCAGAGGAGGGTGAATGTGTAAGAAATTAAATGTTTGAAGACAATAATTGATGTGAGGTGGCTTGACCGAGTAAGAATAAAGGCAAAATAGAGTATGGTTTAGAGAGTAGAAGTGGGTGTGCTAATACAGTTTTGGCATATGAGAATGAGTGAGGAAAGGTTGAGAAAGAGGATACATGTGTCTGAAATGGAGGGAACAAAGAGAACCAGTAGACCAAATGCGAGATGGAAGGAGGAGTGGAAGCGATATTCAGTGAGAGAGGCCTGAACATGCAAGAGAGTGAAAGGCATGTAGTGGATAAAGTGAAGTGGTACGATGTGGTATACTGGGGTTGACATGCTGTTACAGTACTGAACCAGGGGTAAGCCATGGGGTAAACCATGGAAAGGTCTGTGGGGCTTGGTTGTGGATAGGGAGCTTTGGTTTTGGTGCATTACACATGACACCTTGAGAAAGGATGTGAGTGGATGTGGCCTTTCTTCATCTATTCCTGGTGCTACTTCACTAAGATGGGAAACAGTGATCAAGAACAAAAAAACCTATACAATTTAAGGTAAATGAAAATGGTGTAAAGCTTATGCAGCTGTGTGCTGAAAAAGGACTGGTAATTTGGAACACAGGTTTAAGGAGAGGGTCATACATGGTTGAGCTAAAAAGACGATTCAAAGGCATTACTAAATTACATACAAATTGATGGGCATGTAAAAGAGAGATGCTTAGAGGAGCAGCTGGTGGGAAGTGTGATCACTGTCTGGCAGCAATAATGGTGAAGATATGTAAAGGTTTTCAGAAAAAATGAAATGATATGTATGACAAGGTGGTGAAAGTGAGCTTGGAAGAGAGACGTGTGAGGAATGGAAAAAGGTAAGAGTAAACAAAGCTAGGGAAGTGGGTGAGGAATTGGAGGTATGTAGGGAAACAGTGTTGTCATGTGTGAGAGAAGTGAGTGATATGCAGAAGGTGGGAGGTCGGCAAGTAAAAAAGGGTACTGAGTGGTGGTTGATGTAAGTTGCCAGTAAAAGAAAAAAACAGATGTTTATGGGCAATGCTCACATGATAAAAGTGTATCTGATTTGGAGATGTACAAAAGATAGCAGCAGGATGGAAAAGAGGGTAAATGAGGGTTGGGGTGAGCAAAAGTCAGCAAACTTCAGGGAGAATAAGAAGATATTTTGGAAGGAGGTTACAGCATAAGAAGACGAGCACAAATAGAAACATCAGTGAAAGGGGCAAATGCGGAAGAGGTAACATGCAATGATGAGAAGAGATATTGGAGTGAGCATTCTGAAGGATTCTTGAATGCACTGAATGATAGGGTGGCAGACGTAGGGTGTTTGGGTCTGGGAGGTATGCAAAGTGAGAGTCAAGGAAAGTGGTTTTGTGAGGGGAGAAAAGGTTAAAGCCTTGCTTAAGATGAAATGTGACAAGGTGATTGGACCAGATGGTAATGCAGCTGAATTTCTGAAGAAAAGGGTTGACTGCATTGTTCCCTGGTTAGTTGGGAATTTAATGCATGTATAGAACAAGGTGAGGTGTCTAAGAATTGGCAGAATGCATGTATATTGCCACTGTATAAAGGCAAAGGGAACAAAGGATGCTCAAATTAAAGAGGTATAAGTCTGTTGAGAGTACCTGGTAAGACAGAGGGATGATGGAGGTGGATACGGTGAAGGCATATACAAAGCATCAGGCTGGGGAGGAGCAATATGGTTTGAAGAGTGGAAATGTGGATGAGGTGTTTGCTTTCAAGAGATCTGAAGAGAGTATATAAAACAGGTTGACAGAGATGCTTTGTGGAGGTTGTCACATGAAGATGATACGATTTTGCTGCTAAATCGGAGAGGAAGTTAGACAAAATCATAGGCAGCTATGATGATAAGAGGAGTAACATTCAAGTCTTTCAAAGAGACAGACATCACAGTATAATGCCAATGAGAGTGGTAAAAAAAATTAAAAGCTAAAAACACATTTAGGCATCTGAGGGTGAAATTTAGTGGGGATGGTAATAAGAAAGATGGTAGTTTTTTTTTTTGGAGGGGGAATGGAGGGGATACAGAAAGCTTTCAATGCATGTTATCTTCCATAACCTGTCTAGTACTACCATTAATCAAAATAACAATGTAAGAAAAGAGGGAAGACTGTATCATGTTGTCACAAAAGGTTTTTATGATAACTGTTTCTAAGAATATCATTTAATGGTACTTGATTCAACATGAAAAATATTGCTACAAGCAACACTTGCTTACCTGACTTTGACAACCTTTCCTCCACCTGCTTCAATAAGTCTAGTGAAGGCTCCCATTCGGTCTCGATTTGTGTGGATTAATGCATGCATGTTCTGAAAGGCTCCCTTTACTCCATCTTTATGGGTAGATTCAAGCATTGTAATCCGCCATCTTCGGGCAGCAGTAGCTAGCTTTAATTCCAGACTTCCAGGTGCTAGTGTTGGCAAACAAGTTGCAGCTGGATTACCCCATTCATATGGTTCTTCCTATTGGGTACAAGTGGAGTTTACTACAAATACAGTACACAATATATAAGTGATGGTAAATGTTGTGGTCTATAGTTTTTCTTTCCTCTTCTACAATAATAATGCATTACAAAACGAAAGACCATGACAATGAAAAGTAATATCACATGAGTGAAGTTTCTTTTCATGGAAGTGCTTTGAATAGACTATTTTTTGTGACCAGATCACACTATTCACCACACATCAAGGAAAAAATCTACCATTTGTCCAAGGAAAACTGCATTGCCTAGGGACAATGCAATGAATATAAATCAAGCAAACTATTGGTACTGGTTCTGTTCAGCTATTCAAAATAGTTGTGCTCAAGCATTTAACGCTTGGTTAAAAGACGGAATTAAAGTGGGCAGCTAAGCACAATTGTAAATCTTCAAAAAATATGTTTAAGGGGTTGACTGCACCTTTAACTGCTGAGAGTGACAAACAATTATTTGATTTCTTTTCTTTTTATGAAACTTTGATTTGATTTCTCTTTTTTCTTTGATTAAACTTAACATTAATCTGCAAATGATATATTCCCAATCTGCAACAACAAAGGGGAAAAATTCAGATGATTTCCAATTTTGCAAATGTTACTTCTTATTTACAAGTTAAACATATATTTTTGTCATTCTTTTTTTTTTCTTTTTTTTTTTTGCTTTGCCGCCATCTCCCGCGTTTGCGAGGTAGTGCAAGGAAACAGACGAAAGAAATGGCCCAACCCACCCCCATACACATGTACATACATACGTCCACACACGCAAATATACATACCTACACAGCTTTCCATGGTTTACCCCAGACGCTTCACATGCCTTGATTCACTCCACTGACAGCACGTCAACCCCAGTATACCACATCGCTCCAATTCACTCTATTCCTTGCCCTCCTTTCACCCTCCTGCATGCTCAGGCCCCGATCACACAAAATCTTTTTCACTCCATCTTTCCACCTCCAATTTGGTCTCCCTCTTCTCCTCGTTCCCTCCACCTCCGACACATATATTCTCTTGGTCAATCTTTCCTCACTCATTCTCTCCATGTGCCCGAACCATTTCAAAACACCCTCTTCTGCTCTCTCAACCACGCTCTTTTTATTTCCACACATCTCTCTTACCCTTACGTTACTTACTCGATCAAACCACCTCACACCACACACTGTCCTCAAACATCTCATTTACAGCACATCCATCCTCCTGCGCACAACTCTATCCATAGCCCACGCCTCGCAACCATACAACATTGTTGGAACCACTATTCCTTCAAACATACCCATTTTTGCTTTCCGAGATAATGTTCTCGAATTCCACACATTCTTCAAGGCTCCCAGAATTTTCGCCCCCTCCCCCACCCTATGATCCACTTCCGCTTCCATGGTTCCATCCGCTGCCAGATCCACTCCCAGATATCTAAAACACTTCACTTCCTCCAGTTTTTCTCCATTCAAACTCACCTCCCAATTGACTTGACCCTCAACCCTACTGTACCTAACAACCTTGCTCTTATTCACATTTACTCTTAACTTTCTTCTTTCACACACTTTACCAAACTCAGTCACCAGCTTCTGCAGTTTCTCACATGAATCAGCCACCAGCGCTGTATCATCAGCGAACAACAACTGACTCACTTCCCAAGCTCTCTCATCCCCAACAGACTTCATACTTGCCCCTCTTTCCAAAACTCTTGCATTCACCTCCCTAACAACCCCATCCATAAACAAATTAAACAACCATGGAGACATCACACACCCCTGCCGCAAACCTACATTCACTGAGAACCAATCACTTTCCTCTCTTCCTACACGTACACATGCCTTACATCCTCGATAAAAACTTTTCACTGCTTCTAACAACTTGCCTCCCACACCATATATTCTTAATACCTTCCACAGAGCATCTCTATCAACTCTATCATATGCCTTCTCCAGATCCATAAATGCTACATACAAATCCATTTGCTTTTCTAAGTATTTCTCACATACATTCTTCAAAGCAAACACCTGATCCACACATCCTCTACCACTTCTGAAACCACACTGCTCTTCCCCAATCTGATGCTCTGTACATGCCTTCACCCTCTCAATCAATATCCTCCCATATAATTTACCAGGAATACTCAGCAAACTTATACCTCTGTAATTTGAGCACTCACTCTTATCCCCTTTGCCTTTGCACAATGGCACTATGCACGCATTCCGCCAATCCTCAGGCACCTCACCATGAGTCATACATACATTAAATAACCTTACCAACCAGTCAACAATACAGTCACCCCCTTTTTTAATAAATTCCACTGCAATACCATCCAAACCTGCTGCCTTGCCGGCTTTCATCTTCCGCAAAGCTTTTACTACCTCTTCTCTGTTTACCAAATCATTTTCCCTAACCCTCTCACTTTGCACACCACCTCGACCAAAACACCCTATATCTGCCACTCTATCATCAAACACATTCAACAAACCTTCAAAATACTCACTCCATCTCCTTCTCACATCACCACTACTTGTTATCACCTCCCCATTTGCGCCCTTCACTGAAGTTCCCATTTGCTCCCTTGTCTTAAGCACTTTATTTACCTCCTTCCAGAACATCTTTTTATACCATTCTATACCATGTTTAATGTTATGGTAACCAATCTTTGACTATGGGCTCCCGAAGAGTAACTTTTTTTTATATAAAACGAATAATAAATAATCAATAGAGTACCTGGTGAAAATTTAAAGGAAAGTTACATGAAAACAATCCATTTCCTTTCTATTATACTTAACCACAGTCTCCCGTGTGAGCAAGGTAGCACAAGGAAACAGACAAAGAATGACCCAACCAACCCACATACACATGAATATACATAAAAGCCCACACATGCGCATAATACATACATGTAGATTTCAATGTATACATACATATACATATATACACATGTACATATCCATACTTGCTGCCTTTATCCATTACTGTCGGCACCCTGCCACACACTAAATAGCATCCCTTGCCTCCAGTGAGGCAGCACCAGGAACCAACAAAAAAGGCCACATTCATTCACACTCAGTCTCTAGCTGTAATGTGTAATGCACTGAAACCACAGCTCCCTTTCCACATCCAGGCCCCACAGACCTTTCTCTGGTTTACCCCAGATGCTTCACATGCCCTGGTTCAATCCATTGACAGCACGTCGACCCCGGTATACCACATCATTCCAATTCACTCTATTCCTTGCATGCCTTTCACCCTCCTGTATGTTCAAACCCCAATCGCTCAAAATCTTTTTCATTCCATCTTTCCACCTCTAATTTGGAGTCCCACATTTTCCCTCCACCTCTGACACATATATCGTCTTTGTCAATCTTTCCTCACTCATTCTCTCCATGTGTCCAAACCATTTCAACACACCCTCTTCTGCTCTCTCAACCACACTCTTTTTATTACCACACATCTCTCTTACCCTTTCATTACTTACTCAATCAAACCACCTCACACCACATATCATCCTCAAACATTTAATTTCCAACACATTCACCCTCCTCCACAGAACATTATCTATAACCCACACCTCATAACCATATAACATTGTTGGAACAATTATTCCTTCAAACATACCCATTTTTGCTCTCCAAGATAATGTTCTTGCCTTTCACGCATTCTTCAATGCTCCCAGAACTTTGGCTCCCTCCCCCACCCTGTGACTTACTTCCACTTCCATGGTTCCATCCGCTGCTAAGTCCACTCCTAGATTCTAAAACACTTCCCTTCCTCCAGTTTTTCTCCATTCAAACTTACATCCCAATTAACTTGTCCCTCAACCCTACTGAACCTAATAACCTTGCTCTTATTCACATTTACTCTCAACTTTCTTCTTTTACACACTTTACCAAACTCAGTCACCAAGTTCTGAAGTTTCTCACCTGAATCAGCCACCAGCACTGTATCATCAGCGAACAACTGACTCACTTCCCAAGCCCTCTCATCCATGACAGACTGCATACTTGCCCCTCTCTCTAAAGCTCTTGCATTCATCTCCCTAACCACACCATCCATAAACAAATCAGACAACCATGGAGGCAACACACACCCCTGCTGCAAGCCGACATTCACTGGGAACCAATCACTTTCCTCTCTTCCTACTCATACACATGCCTTAAATCTTTGGTAAAAACTTTTCACTGCTTCTAGCAACTTACCATCGAAACCATATACTCTTAAAACCTTCCACGAAGCATCTCTATCCACCCTATCGTATGCCTTCTCCAGATCCATGAATGCTACATACAAATCCATCTGTTTTTCTAAGTATTTCTGAGACATTCTTCAAAACAAACACCTGATCCACATATCCTCTACCACACTGCTCTTCCCCAATTTGATGCTCTGTACATACCTTCACCCTCTCAATCAATACCCTCCCATATAATTTCCCAGGAATACTTAAACTTATGCCTCTGGAGTTTGTATACTTACCTTTATTCCCTTTGCCTTTGTACAATGGCACTATGCATATATTCTGCCAATCCTCAGGCACTTCACCATGATCTATACATACACTGAATATCCTTACCAACCAATCAACAACACAGTCACCCCCATTTTTTATAAATTCCACTGCAATACCTTCCAAACCCGCCGCCTTGCCGGCTTTCATCCTCTGCAAAGCTTTCACTAACTCTTCTCTGTCCACCAAACCATTTTCCCTGACCCTCTCACTTTGCACACCACCCCGACCAAAACACCCTATATCTGCCACTCTTATTATCAAACTCATTCAACAAACCTTCAAAAGATTCACTCCATCTCCTCACTTCATCACTACTTGTTATCATCTCCCCATTTGCCCCCTTCACCGATGTTCCCATTAGTTCTCTTGTCTTACGCACTTTATTTACCTCCTTCCACAGCATCTTTTTATTCTCCCTAAAATCTAATGATACTCTCTCACCCCAACTCTCATTTGCCCTCTTTTCACCTCTTGCACCTTTCTCTTGACCTCCTGCCACTTTCTTTTATATATCTCCCAGTCATCTGCACTACTTCCCTGCAAAAATCGTCCAAAAGTCTCTCTCTTCTCTTTCACAAACAATCTTACTTTTTCATCCCACCATTCACTACTTTTTCTAATCTGCCCACCTCCCACCTTTCTCATACAACATGCATCTTATGCGCTAGCTATCACTGCTTCCCTAAATACATCCCATTCCTCCCCACTCCCCTTACCTCATTTGTTCTCATCTTTTGCCATTCTGCACGCAATCTCTCCTGGTACTTCCTCAAATAAGTCTCCTTTCCAAGCTCACTTGCTCTCACCACTCTTCTCCCCAACATTCTCTCTTCTTTTCTGAAAACCTCTAAATATCTTCACCTTCCATAGAATAGTAAAACCTAAAAGAAAATCCTAATAAAACAAAAATGTTAAAACTTGACTTATTACTAGAAAGAGGTTTTGGAGGTTGCTTTCCAGAGACAATTTTGAAGGCTGAAACATGTTCTTTCCAAGGTGGTGTCCCACCAGCCATGATGTGTATTCCTAGGAATACTGTTCATTGATTATAACCCAAGTAGTTGTTCCCTCAAAAATCACAAAAGCAGGGGTGAAGCATGCACCAGAATATAATGTCAAGAAAATTCTTCAATTGTATTACCACCACTTTACCTCAACCATCTTTACCATCACCACATTACAGTCACCTCTATCATTACCATCACAATATTGCCATCCCATCAGTCACCACCACCATTACCACCTCACCATAGTCACCACTAGCAAGATTAATCCAGGTATACCTAAGAAGGTGAGTTGGGGACAAGAATACTTTATATTTCAGGGAACTGTGTTATGTAAAATGAGTTCCTATTATAATATGGGGTTAAGAACCATGGGCTGAAAAAATAAACAAAATACACTTAACATACCCTATATGATAAGATATTTAATGAAAAGTTACCAGAAAGTTTGGTAATGAGGGCTAGATATGGTGGTGGAGTGGGCTGGGATGGAGTGAGGATGAAAGGGACTACAGGGTGTTCTACTTCACCTGGTATATTACAGTCCTTGATCCAGCAACTGTTTCCACCGAGTCTGCAAAAGTCTGCCTGGGCCTTTTGAAAAAGACAATCACCTTTAGCTCTAAATCATGCCATTTTCCTTCTGTGAATCTCCATGTAGCTACAAGAAACTAAGCAAGAAACGTTTTTGGAAGCATGTCAGAAATGTATCAGAACAGTGAATGGAACAAGCCAAGCAACAAAATGCAAATGCTGGCGACATACAAAAGTTTAAAAATGTTGTATGAAAAAGTGGTAGAGATGGGGCCCAAAAAATGGTAAGATCCCACCCTATACTGCAAAATTGGTGAAAATAGGCAATTACATGAATACAAATAGATTACAAAAGTCACAAAGATCTACAGAGAAATAGACAAACACAGCTTACTGTGAACAGACTGAGTAAATGTTTAATGACTGCTAATAAAAATCATTAAAAAATCTTAATAATCTTAATATGAAAATTTTTCTTTCATTCTTGTTTGTCATTTCCCATGTTAGTGAGGTAGCACCAAGAGCATATGAAGGGAAGGCTTCATTTGCTCACATCTACTCTCTAGCTGTCAGGTGTAAAGCACTGAAACCACAGCACCCATCCGCAACCAAGCCCCATATATTTTTCTCTAGTTTCCTCAGCTGTTTCATGTACCCTGGTCAGTCCACTGCACCATGTTTCTTCCTGTACACCACACTACTCTAATCCACTCCATCCCATGCATGCCTTTAACTAAACCTTTTTAACTCCATTCTTCCATCTCCAATTTGGTCTCCTGCTTTTCCTTGTCCACTCCACTTCTGACACATATATCCTCTTTGTCAAACTTTCCTCACTTATTCTCTCCATATGTTCAAGCTATTTCAACACGACCTCTTTGGCTCTCTCAAACATAATCTTCATATTACCTTATCATTACTTACTTGATCAACCTTACACTGCATATTGTCCTCAGATATTTAATTTCCAACATATTCATCTTCCCCATTCATTCTTAACTAATATATCTTCAAACATACCCACTTTTACTCTCCCAGGTAGTGACCTTTCTTTCCACACATTCCTCCATGTTCTTAAAAGCTTTGCACTCTGACCCACTTCCATGGCTTCCTTTACTGCCAAGTCCACTCTAAGGTATCTAAAACACTCCACTTTCTCCAAATTCTCTCCATTCAAACTCAAATCCCAATTAAACTGTCTCTCCATACTGCTGAACATAACTTTACTTTTATTCACATTTACTCTCAACTTCCTCCTTCCATATGCTCTCCCACACTCATGACACCATCTTCAGCAGTCGGTGTCATCATCAGCTGCATCATCAGAAAACAAAAACTGACTAACTTTCCAAGCTCCCTCCCCTAGGCAGACCACATAACTGCTCCTACCTCCATGACCCTTGAATTTACCTCAAATTAATCAACTATGGTGACATTACACAACCTTGCTGCAGACTCATTTTCACCTAGAACTGCTCACCCTCCCCTCTACCTAATCCTATACACACACTTTACTCTCTTGATAAAAACTCCTTACTGCTTCTAATTACTTTGCTTCTTCCACAAAGCATCTCTTAAAACCCTATCACATGCTTTCTCCAGATCCATACGCACCACATATCTTTCTGCTTCTTTAAGTATACACCCTTCTCTTTTCTCAGTACTAATCAAACATTCTTAACAGTAAACATCTACAAAACTACTGCCTCTGAAACTATATTGTTCCTCCTGGGTCCAATGCTCTGTGCAAGCTCCCACTTTTCAATCCCCATTCTTCTAGTTACACTCAACGAACTTATAAAATATAATGTGGAGGAGCATAATTATGACCATTTAGTAATCACCCATCAGAAAACACTTGTAAAGCATAAAAGTGAAAAATATGACCAGATAGATGCCAACAATATGTCCCATGTAATGTACATAACTTGTACAATTATATTTAACTGTAAAAAATGGGTGGATGGAAGTGATGGTATGGTTATAAGTATATAATTTCACTGAAGTGATTCTGAAAGTACTGACATATATAGTAGTAAAGAGAGTGCTTTACTCAATTACCATATGTCTGTCATCCTATGAGAAGGGAAATTGTGACACTTAGATTTATGACATAAATTTTGCATTCTAAATAATTGGCTCTTAAAGGCTGGATTGTCAGACTTTAAAAGTTTACATCAAAAAGATTGTGCTACAACTAAACTGGGTGCAACAACTTTTCTTCTTTGCACACTTGACTGCCATTTCCCACATTAGCAAGGTAGTGCCAAGAACAGATGAAGATAGGCCTCATCTGTTCACATTCATTCTCTAGCTGTCATGTGTAATGCATCCATATCACAGCTCCCTATCCACAAACAGGCACCACAGACCTTTCAATGGTTTTCTCAAGATGCTTCAGCTGCCCTAATTCAGTCCACTGACAGCACATTAGCCCCTGTACACTACATCATTCCAATTCACTTTGTCCCATGCACATCTTTCACCTGTCTGTATGGTCAGGGATCGATCACTCAAAATCTATTTCCCTCAATCCCTCAATCTCCAATTTGGTCTCCCCGTTCTCCTTGTTCCCTCTAATTCTGACACATATATCCTCTTTGTCAACCTATTTCTAATCATTCTCTCCATATGTCCAAACCATTCCAACACCCTCTTCAGCTCTCTCAACCCCACTCTTTTCATTAGCACACCTCTCTCTTATCCTTTCATTACTTACTCAATCAAATCAATTTGTACCACATATTATCCCCTAACATTTCATTTTCAATACATCCACCCTCCTCTACATCCTCTTATCTATTGCCAGGCCTTACATCCATATCACAACATATAATAACATACCCATTTTCGCCCTCCCAAATAATGATCTCTCTTTCCACACGTTCTTCAGTGATCCCAGAACCTTTTTCCCCCGCTCACCCATCATATGACTCATTTCCACCTCCATGGTTCCATTTACTGCCATGTCCACTCCTTGGTACCTAAACATTTCACTTTCTCCAATTTTTCTCCATTCAGACTTATATCCAAACTAACCTGTCCCTCAACCCTGCTAAACCTAATAACCTTGCTTTTAATTCACATTTAGTCTCAGCTTCCTCCTTTCACACACTCATCCAAACTCAGTCACTAACTTCACAGTTTCTCACTCAAATCTGCCATTAGTGCTCTATCAACAGCAAACAACAACTGACCCACTTCCTAAGCCCTCTCATCCCTTATGGACTGCACAATTATCCCTATTTCCAAGAATCTCACAGTTACCTCCCTCACCAACCCATTCAAAACCAAATTAAGCAATCATGGTGATATCAACCAACCCTGCTGCAAACCAATCTTCAACTGGAACCATGCAGTCTTCTCTTCCTACTTGTACACATGCCTTACACCCTTGATAAAAACTTCTCACTGCTTTTAGCAGCTTCTTCCTGTACTGTGTATTTCTAAGACCTTCCACATGGTCTCCCTATCAACCCTACCATATGCTTTCTCCATATCCATTAAAGCCACATACAAATCCATCTATTTCACTAAGTATTTCTTTCACATATTCTTCAAAGCAAATAACTAATCCACACATCCTCTACCACATCTGAAACCACACCACTCCTCCCCAGTTTAATGCTCTATACATACCTTCAATCTCTCAATCATTACCCTTCCATAAAACTCACCAAGTACATTCAACAAACTTATACGTCTGTAGTTTGAGCGTTTACCTTTATCTCCCTTGCCTTTATAACAATGGCACTAAATATGCATTCTGCCAATCCTGAGGTACTTCACCATGATCCATACATACAATGAAAATCTTATCTATCTATATTTTTGACGCCCGTTCCCGTCAAGGGGTGGCCATGGCAAAAGAGTCTCCACTTATCCCTGTCCTTACTTGCCTCCCTTGCATACACCATTCCATGCATTCTTCCACTATTTCTCTCCTTCCAGTATTCCTCTGCCCTATTTGTCCATGCCACAGGTGATCTGCCACACACCAACCCCTTTAATTATACTATCATACACTCTCCTTGCACCAACCCCATTAATCATACTATCATACACTCTCCTTGTAAACTCCCACACTTGCATTCTTACCACTTGCCAATACCACCTCAAAGTATTATGTTTCACTCATTCTACCACTCTACAATTCATTCCCTTTACATTCCCTGTCATACCACACATTTCATACCCCTTCATTTCTTTCTTCATTCCATCTAGTCATATCACATGCTCTTCTCAAATGACCTATTTCCACAGCCTGTACTCTTGACCTCTGAGACTCATTCCATGTCCATTTCTCAGCTCTACAGGTCAGGGTTGGGAAGACTATGCTGTCCCTTAAACCTCTCTTCATGTCCATACTTACACCTCTGCCCTTCGTAATACTATTCAGTGACCCAATGACTCTTCTAGCATGTACTGATCTCCCTTATCTCTCCTTCCATATCACCAAACTTACCCAAGACAGCTCCTAGATACTTAAATCCTCTCACATCTTCTAGTCTTTCTCCCCCAATATCCAAACCACAATTCAGTGCACTTTCTTCTTCCACACTATATGATTTTACAAAATCTATACTTTCACTGTTTCCTTTCAAACAATTACTTTACTTTTACTTGTATTTACCTTCAACTGCCTGAGCTTACACTCATGACAAAGCACACTTACAACCTTCTGCAACTCCTCTTTAATCTCAGCAACCAACAATGTATCATCCACAAACAGGCTTGCCACAAGTCACCATATCTAACCACCACACTCCATCTCTGCACCCCTTTTCTCTAGTTTTGATTTCATCTCTCTTATCACTCCATTCATATATATGTATATATATGGATGAACCTAACCTAACCTAACCTAACCTATACCACATCGTTCCAATTCACTCTATTCCTTGCATGCCTTTCACCCTCCTGCATGTTCAGGCTCCGATCACTCAAAACCTTTTTCACTCAATCTTTCCACCTCCAATTTGGCCTACCACTTCTCGTTCCCTCCATCTCTGACACATATATCCTCTTGGTCAATCTTTCCTCACTCATTCTCTCCATGTGACCAAACCATTTCAAAACACCCTCCTCTGCTCTCTCAACCACACTCTTTTTATTACCACACATCTCTCTTACCCTTTCATTACTTACTCGATCAAACCACCACACACCATATATTGTCCTCAAATATCTCATTCTCAACATATCCACCTCCTCCGCACAACTCTATCTGCAGCCCACACCTCGCAACCATATAACATTGTTGGAACCACTATTCCTTCAAACATACCCTATTTTTGCTTTCTGAGATAATGTTCGCACCTTCCACACATTTTTCAACGCTCCCAGAACTTGCGCCCCACCACCCCGTGACTCACCTCCGCTTCCATGGTTCCATCAGCTGCCAAATCCACTCCCAGATATCTAAAACACTTCACTTCCTCCAGTTTTTCTCCATTCAAACTTACCTCCCAGTTGACTTGTCCCTCAACCCTGCTGTACCTAATAACCTTGCTCTTATTCACATTTACACTCAGCTTTCTTCTTTCACACACTTTACCAAACTCAGTCACCAGCTGCTGCAGTTTCTCACACGAATCAGCCACCAGCGCTGTATCATCAGCAACAACTGACTCACTTCCCTAGCCCTATTATCCACAACAGACTGCATGCTTGCCCCTTTCTCCAAAACTCTTGCATTCACCTCCCTAACAACTCCATCCATAAACAAATTAAACACCATGGAGACATCACGCAACCCTGCCGCAAACCTACATCATTGAGAACCAGTCACTTTCCTCTCTTCCTATCCTTACATCCTCAATAAAAACTTTTCACTGCTTCTAACAACTTGCCTCCCACAACATCAATTCTTATTACCTTCCACAGAGCATTTTCTATCTGTAACTGAATTATAAGCCTTCTCCAGATCCATAAATGCTACATACAAATCCATTTCCTTTTCTATGTATTTCTCACACACGTTCTTCAAAGCGAACACCTGATCCACACATCCTCTACCACTTCTGAAACCACACTGCTCCTCCCCAATCTGAAGCTCTGTACATGTTTTCACCCTCTCAATCAATACCCTCCCATATAATTTCCAAAGAATACTCAACAAACTTATACCTCTGTAATTTGAGCACTCTCCTTTATCCCCTTTGCCTTTGTACAATGGCAATTTGTAAGCATTCTGCCAATCCTCAGGCACCTCACCATGAGTCATACATACATTAAGTATCCTTACCAACCAGTCAACAACGCAGTCACACCCTTTTTTAAGAAATTCCACTGCAATACCATCTAAACCCGCTGCCTTGCTGGCTTTCATCTTCCGCAAAGCTTTTACTACCTCTTCTTAGTTTACCAAATCACTCACCCTAACCCTCTCACTTTGCACACCACCCCAACCACAACACTCTATATCTGCCACTCTATCATCTAACACATTCAACAAACCTTCAAAATACTCACTCCATCTCCTTCTCACATCACCACTACATGTTATTTTAATCCCCATTTGCCCCCTTCACCGATGTTCCCATTTGTTCCCTTGCCTTACGCACTTTATTTACCTCCTTCCAAAACATCTTTTTATTCTCACTAAAATTTACTGATACTCTCTCACCCCAACTCTCATTTGCCCTCTTTTTCACCTCTTGCACCCTTCTCTTGACCTCCTGCCTCTTTCTTTTATACATCTCCCAGTCATTTTCCCTGGGGTGTTCAGAGTTTTAAATGGAAATGGTGAACAGCTTGTAGGTTTATGTGCTCAAAAAGGACTAGTGATTGGGAATACCTGGTATAAAAAGAGAGATATACATAAGTATATGTATGTAAGTAGGAGACATGGCCAGCGAGCATTACTGGATTACGTGTTAATTGATAGGCGCACGAAAGAGAGACTTTTAGATGTTAATGTGCTGAGAGGTGCAACTAGAGGAATGTCTGATCATTATCTTGTGGAGGCGAAGGTGAAGATTTGTAGAGATTTTCAGAAAAGAAGAGAGAATGTTGGGGTGAAGAGAGTGGTGAGAGTAAGTGAGCTTGGGAAGGAGACTTGTGTGAGGAAGTACCAGGAGAGACTGAGTACAGAATGGAAAAAGGTGAGAACAAAGGATGAAAGGGGAGTGGGAGAGGAATGGGATGTATTTAGGGAAGCAGTGATGGCTTGTGCAAAAGATGCTTGTAGCATGAAAAGTGTGGGAGGTGGGCAGATTAGAAAGGGTAGTGAGTGGCAGGAGGAAGAAGTAAGATTATTAGTGAAAGAGAAGAGAGAGGCATTTGGATGATTTTTGCAGGGAAATAATGCAAATGACTGGGAGATGTATAAAAGAAAGAGGCAGGAGGTCAAGAGAAAAGTGCAAGAGGTGAAAAAAAGAGGCAAATGAGAGTTGGGGTGAGAGAGTATCATTAAATTCTAGGGAGGATAAAAAGATGTTTTGAAAGGAGGTAAATAAAGTGCGTAAGACAAGGGAACAAAAGGGAACTTCAGTGAAGGGGGCTAATGGGGAGGTGATAACAAGTAGCGGTGATGTGAGAAGGAGATGGAGTGAGTATTTTGAAGGTTTGTTGAATGTGTTTGATGATAGAGTGGCAGATATAGATTGTTTTGGTCGAGGTGGTGTGCAAAGTGAGAGGGTTAGAGAGAATGATTTGGTAAACACAGAAGAGGTAGTAACAGCTTTGCAAAGAAAGATGGCAATGCAGCAGGTTTGTATGATATTGCAGTGGGATCTATTGAAAAAAAAAAAGGGGGTGACTGTATTGTTAACTGGTTGGTAAGGTTATTTAATGTATGAATGACTCATGGTGAGGTGCCTGAGGATTGGCAGAATGCTTGCATAAAGCCATTGTACAAAGAAAGGGGATAAAAGTGAGTGCTCAAATTACAGAGGTATAAGTTTGATGAGCATTCCTGCGAAATCAAATGGGAGGGTGTGATTGAGAGGGTGAAGGCATGTACAGAGCATCAGATTGGGGAAGAGTAGTGTGGTTTCAGAAGTGGTAGAGGATGTGTGGATCAGGTGTTTGCTTTGAAGAATGTATGTAAGAAATACTTAGAATAGCAAATGGATTTGTATGTAGCGTATGATAGAGGTGACAGAAATGCTCTGTGGAAGGTACTAAGAATATATGGTGTGGGGGGCAAGTTGTTAGAAGCAGTGAAAAGTTTTTATCAAGGATGTAAGGCATGTGTACGTGTAGGAAGAGAGGAAAGGGATTGGTTCTCAGTGAATGTTGGTTTGCGGCTGGGATGTGTGATGTCTCCATGGTTGTTTAATTTGTTTATGGATGGGGTTGTTAGGGAGGTGAATGCAAGAGTTTTGGAAAGAGGGGCAAGTATGCAGTCTGTTGTGGATGAGAGAGCTTGGGAAGTGAGTCAGTTGTTGTTCGCTGATGATACAGCGCAGGTGGCTGATTCATGTGAGAAACTGTAGAACCTGGTGACTGAGTTTGGTAAAGTGTGTGAAAGAAGAAAGCTGAGAGTAAATGTGAATAAGAGCAAGGTTATTAGGTACAGTAGGGTTGAGGGTCAAGTCAATTGGGAGGTAAGTTTGAATGGAGAAAAACTGGAGGAAGTGAAGTGTTTTAGATATCTGGGAGTGGATTTGGCAGCAGATGGAACCATGGAAGCAGAAGTGAATCATAGGGTGAGGGAGGGTGCGAAAGTTCTGGGAGAACATTATCTTGGAAAGCAAAAATATGTATGTTTGAAGAAATAGTGGTTTAAACAATGTTATATGGTTGTGAGGTGTGGGCTATAGATAGAGTTGTGCGGAGGAGGGTGGATGTGCTGGAAATGAGATGTTTGGGGACAATATGTGGTGTGAGATGGTTTGATCGAGTAAGTAATGAAAGGGTAAGAGAGATGTGTGGTAGTAAAAAGAGTGTGGTTGAGAGGGCAGAAGAGGGTGTTTGGAAATGGTTTGGTCACATGGAGAGAATGAGTGAGGAAAGATTGACCAAGAGGATATATGTGTCAGAGGTGGAGGGAACGAAGAGAAGTGGTAGACCAAATCGGAGGTGGAAAGATGGAGTGAAAAAGCTTTTGAGTGATCGGGGCCTAAACATGCAGGAGATTGAAAGGCGTGCAAGGAATAGAGTGAATTGGAATGATGTGGTATACCGGGGTCGACATGCTGTCAATGGATTGAACCAGGGAATGTGAAGTGTCTGGGGTAAACCATGGAAAGTTCTGTTAGGCCTGGATGTGGAAAGGTAGCTGTGGTTTCAGTGCATTATACATGACAGTTAGAGACTGAGTGTGAATGACGAATGTAGCCTTTATTGTCTTTTCCTGGCACTACCTCATCCACATGCGGGGGGAGGGGTTTGTTATTTCATGAGTGGCGGGGTGGCGATAGGAAAGAATAAAGGCAGACAGTATAAATTATTTACATGTGAATATATGTATTTATCTGTGTGTGTATATATATGTATACGTTGAGATGTATAGGTATGCATATTTGCATGTGTGACATGTATGTTTATACATGTGTATGTGGGTGGGTTGGTCCATTCTTTTGTCTGTTTCCTTACGCTACCTCGCTAACGTGGGAGACAGCGACAAAGTAAAATAAATAAATATATATATATATTTATCTATTTATTTATTTTGCTTTGTCGCTGTCTCCCGCGTTTGCGAAGTAGCGCAAGGAAACAGACGAAAGAAATGGCCACACCCACCCCCATACACATGTATATACACAAACGTCCACACACGCAAATATACATACCTATACATCTCAATGTACACATTTATATACACACACAGACACATACATATATACCCATGCACACAATTCACACTGTCTGCCTTTATTCATTCCCATCGCCACCTCGCCACACATGGAATACCATCCCCCTCCCCCCTCATGTGTGCGGGGTAGCGCTAGGAAAAGACAACAAAGGCCTCATTCGTTCACACTCAGTCTCTAGCTGTCATGCAATAATCCCGAAACCACAGCTCCATTTCCACATCCAGGTTCCACACAGCTTTCCATGGTTTACCCCAGACGCTACACATGCCCTGATTCAATCCACTGACAGCACGTCAACCCCGGTATACCATATCGATCCAATTCACTCTATTCCTTGCCCGCCTTTCACCCTCCTGCATGTTCAGGCCCCGATCACTCAAAATCTTTTTCACTCTATCTTTCCACCTCCAATTTGGTCTCCCACTTCTCCTCGTTCCCTCCACCTCCGACACATATATCCTCTTGGTCAATCTTTCCTCACTCATTCTCTCCATATGCCCAAACCATTTCAAAACACCCTCTTCTGCTCTCTCAACCACGCTCTTTTTATTTCCACGCATCTCTCTTACTCTATTATTACTTACTCGATCAAACCACATCACACCACACATTGTCCTCAAACATCTCATTTCCAGCACATCCACCCTCCTGCGCACAACTCTATCCATAGCCCACGCCTCGCAACCATACAACATTGTTGGAACAACTATTCCTTCAAACATACCCATTTTTGCTTTCCGAGATAATGTTCTCAACTTCCACACATTCTTCAAGACTCCCAGGATTTTCGCCCCCTCCCCCACCCCATGATTCACTTCCGCTTCCATGGTTCCATCCGCTGCCAGATCCACTCCCAGATATCTAAAACACTTTACTTCCTCCAGTTTTTCTCCATTCAAACTTACCTCCCAATTGACTTGACCCTCAACCCTACTGTTCCTAATAACCTTGCTCTTATTCACATTTACTCTTAACTTTCTTCTTTCACTCACTTTACCAAACTCAGTCACCAGCTTCTGCAGTTTCTCACATGAATCAGCCAACAGCGCTGTATCATCAGCGAACAACAACTGACTCACTTCCCAAGCTCTCTCATCCACAACAGACTTCATACTTGCCCCTCTTTCCAAACCTCATGCATTCACCTCCCTAACAACCCCATCCATAAACAAATTAAACAACCAAGGAGACATCACACACCCCTGCTGCAAACCTACATTCACTGAGAACCAATCACTTTCCTCTCTTCCTAAACGTACACATGCCTTACATCCTCAATAAAAACTTTTCACTGCTTCTAACAACTTGCCTCCCACACCATATATTCTTAAGACCTTCCACAGAGCATCTCTATCAACTCTATCATATGCCTTCTCCAGATCCATAAATGCTACATACAAATCCATTTGCTTTTCTAAGTATTTCTCACATACATTCTTCAAAGCAAACACCTGATCCACACATCCTCTACCACTTCTGAAACCACACTGCTCTTCCCCAATCTGATGCTCTGTACATGCCTTCACCCTCTCAATCAATACCCTCCCATATAATTTACCAGGATTACTCAACAAACTTATACCTCTGTAATTTGAGCACTCACTCTTATCCCCTTTGCCTTTGTACAATGGCACTATGCACGCATTCCGCCAATCCTCAGGCACCTCACCATGAGTCATACATACATTAAATAACCTTACCAACCAGTCAACAATACAGTCACCCCTTTTTTTAATAAATTCCACTGCAATACCATCCAAACCTGCTGCTTTGCTGGCTTTCATCTTCCGCAAAGCTTTTACTACCTCTTCTCTGTTTACGAAATCATTTTCCCTAACCGTCTCACTTTGCACACCACCTCGACCAAAACACCCTATATCTGCCACTCTATCATCAAACACATTCAACAAACCTTGAAAATACTCACTCCATCTCCTCCTCACATCACCACTACTTGTTATCACCTCCCCATTTGCGCCCTTCACTGAAGTTCCCATTTGCTCCCTTGTCTTACGCACTTTATTTACCTCCTTTCAGAACATCTATTTATTCTCCCTAAAATTTAATGGTACTCTCTCACCCCAACTCACATTTGGCCTCTTTTTCACCTCTTGCACCTTTCTCTTGACCTCCTGTCTCTTTCTTTTATACATCTCCCACTCAATTGCATTTTTTCCCTGCAAAAATCGTCCAAATGCCTCTCTCTTCTCTTTCACTAATAATCTTACTTCTTCATCCCACCACTCACTACCCTTTCTAATCAACCCACCTCCCACTCTTCTCATGCCACAAGCATGTTTTGCACACTCCATCACTGATTCCCTAAATACATCCCATTCCTCCCCCACTCCCCTTACTTCCATTGTTCTCACCTTTTTCCATTCTGTATTCCGTCTCTCCTGGTACTTCCTCACACAAGTCTCCTTCCCAAGCTCACTTACTCTCACCACCCTCTTCACCCCAACATTCACTCTTCTTTTCTGAAAACCCATACAAATCTTCACCTTAGCCTCCACAAGATAATGATCAGACATCCCTCCAGTTGCACCTCTCAGCACATTAACATATATATATATATATATATATATATATATATATATATATATATTTTTTTTTTTTTTTTTTTTTATACTTTGTCGCTGTCTCCCGCGTTTGCGAGGTAGCGCAAGGAAACAGACGAAAGAAATGGCCCAACCCCCCCCATACACATGTATATACATACGTCCACACACGCAAATATACATACCTACACAGCTTTCCATGGTTTACCCCAGACGCTTCACATGCCTTGATTCAATCCACTGACAGCACGTCAACCCCGGTATACCACATCGCTCCAATTCACTCTATTCCTTGCCCTCCTTTCACCCTCCTGCATGTTCAGGCCCCGATCACACAAAATCTTTTTCACTCCATCTTTCCACCTCCAATTTGGTCTCCCTCTTCTCCTTGATCCCTCAACCTCCGATACATATATCCTTTTGGTCAATCTTTCCTCACTCATCCTCTCCATGTGCCCAAACCACTTCAAAACACCCTCTTCTGCTCTCTCAACCACGCTCTTTTTATTTCCACACATCTCTCTTACCCTTACGTTACTCACTCGATCAAACCACCTCACACCACACATTGTCCTCAAACATCTCATTTCCAGCACATCCATCCTCCTGCGCACAACTCTATCCATAGCCCACGCCTCGCAACCATACAACATTGTTGGAATCACTATTCCTTCAAACATACCCATTTTTGCTTTCCGAGATAATGTTCTCGACTTCCACACATTCTTCAAGGCCCCCAGGATTTTCGCCCCCTCCCCCACCCTATGATCCACTTCCGCTTCCATGGTTCCATCCGCTGCCAGATCCACTCCCAGATATCTAAAACACTTCACTTCCTCCAGTTTTTTTCCATTCAAACTCACCTCCCAATTGACTTGACCCTCAACCCTACTGTACCTAACAACCTTGCTCTTATTCACATTTACTCTTAACTTTCTTCTTCCACACACTTTTCCAAACTCAGTCACCAGCTTCTGCAGTTTCTCACATGAATCAGCCACCAGCGCTGTATCATCAGCGAACAACAACTGACTCACTTCCCAAGCTCTCTCATCCCCAACAGACTTCATACTTCCCCTCTTTCCAAAACTCTTGCATTTACCTCCCTAACAACCCCATCCATAAACAAATTAAACAACCATGGAGACATCACACACCCCTGCCGCAAACCTACATTCACTGAGAACCAATCACTTTCCTCTCTTCCTACACGCACACATGCCTTACATCCTCAATAAAAACTTTTCACTGCTTCTAACAACTTTCCTCCCACACCATATATTCTTAATACCTTCCACAGAGCATCTCTATCAACTCTATCATATGCCTTCTCCAGATCCATAAATATCCATATATATATATATATATATATATATATTTTTATGTTTTCTTTATTATACTTTGTCGCTGTCTCCCGCTTTTGTGAGGTAGCGCAAGGAAACAGTCGAAAGAAATGGCCCAACCCCCCCATACACATGTATATACATACGTCCACACACGCAAATATACATACCTACACAGCTTTCCATGGTTTACCCCAGACGCCTCACATGCCCTGATTCAATCCACCGACAGCACGTCAACCCCGGTATACCACATCGCTCCAATTCACTCTATTCCTTGCCCTCCTTTCACCCTCCTGCATGTTCAGGCCCCGATCACACAAAATCTTTTTCACTCCATCCTTCCACCTCCAATTTGGTCTCCCTCTTCTCCTCGTTCCCTCCACCTCTGACACACACATCCTCTTGGTCAATCTTTCCTCACTCATTCTCTCCATGTGCCCAAACCACTTCAAAACACCCTCTTCTGCTCTCTCAACCACGCTCTTTTTATTTCCACACATCTCTCTTACCCTCACGTTACTCACTCGATCAAACCACCTCACACCACACATTGTCCTCAAACATCTCATTTCCAGCACATCCATCCTCCTGCGCACAACTCTATCCATAGCCCACGCCTCGCAACCATACAACATTGTTGGAACCACTATTCCTTCAAACATACCCATTTTTGCTTTCCGAGATAATGTTCTCAACTTCCACACATTCTTCAAGGCCCCCAGAATTTTCGCCCCCTCCCCCACCCTATGATCCACTTCCGCTTCCATGGTTCCATCCGCTGCCAGATCCACTCCCAGATATCTAAAACACTTCACTTCCTCCAGTTTTTCTCCATTCAAACTCACCTCCCAATTGACTTGACCCTCAACCCTACTGTACCTAATAACCTTGCTCTTATTCACATTTACTCTTAACTTTCTTCTTCCACACACTTTACCAAACTCAGTCACCAGTTTCTGCAGTTTCTCACATGAATCAGCCACCAGCGCTGTATCATCAGCGAACAACAACTGACTCACTTCCCAAGCTCTCTCATCCCCAACAGACTTCATACTTGCCCCTCTTTCCAAAACTCTTGCATTTACCTCCCTAACAACCCCATCCATAAACAAATTAAACAACCATGGAGACATCACACACCCCTGCCGCAAACCTACATTCACTGAGAACCAATCACTTTCCTCTCTTCCTACACGTACACATGCCTTACATCCTCGATAAAAACTTTTCACTGCTTCTAACAACTTTCCTCCCACACCATATATTCTTAATACCTTCCACAGAGCATCTCTATCAACTCTATCATATGCCTTCTCCAGATCCATAAATGCTACATACAAATTCATTTGCTTTTCTAAGTATTTCTCACATACATTCTTCAAAGCAAACACCTGATCCACACATCCTCTACCACTTCTGAAACCACACTGCTCTTCCCCAATCTGATGCTCTGTACATGCCTTCACCCTCTAAATCAATACCCTCCCATATAATTTACCAGGATTACTCAACAAACTTATACCTCTGTAATTTGAGCACTCACTCTTATCCCCTTTGCCTTTGTACAATGGCACTATGCACGCATTCCGCCAATCCTCAGGCACCTCACCATGAGTCATACATACATTAAATAACCTTACCAACCAGTCAACAATACAGTAACCCCCTTTTTTAATAAATTCCACTGCAATACCATCCAAACCTGCTGCCTTGCCAGCTTTCATCTTCCGCAAAGCTTTCACTACCTCTTCTCTGTTTACCAAATCATTTTCCCTAACCGTCTCACTTCGCACACCACCTCGACCAAAACACCCTATATCTGCCACTCTATCATCAAACACATTCAACAAACCTTCAAAATCCTCACTCCATCTCCTTCTCACATCACCACTACTTGTTATCACCTCCCCATTTGCGCCCTTCACTGAAGTTCCCATTTGCTCCCTTATCTTACGCACTTTATTTCCCTCCTTCCAGAACATCTTTTTATTCTCCCTAAAATTTAATGATACTCTCTCACCCCAACTCTCATTTGCCCTTTTTTAGTGAGAGGACAAGAGCAAGGGAAGGAGTAGCAATACTCCTGAAACAGGAGTTGTGGGAGTATGTGATAGAGTGTAAGAAAGTAAATTCTCGATTAATATGGGTAAAACTGAAAGTTGATGGAGAGAGGTGGGTGATTATTGGTGCATATGCACCTGGGTGGGCATGAGAAGAAAGATCAAGAGAGGCAAGTGTTTTGGGAGCAGCTGAATGAGTGTGTTAGTGGTTTTGATGCAATAGACCGGGTTATAGTGATGGGTGATTTAAATGCAAAGGTGAGTAATGTGGCAGTTGAGGGAATAATTGGTATACATGGGGTGTTCAGTGTTGTAAATGGAAATGGTGAAGAGCTTGTAGATTTATGTGCTGAAAAAGGACTGATGATTGGGAATACCTGGTTTAAAAAGCGAGATATACATAAGTATACTTATGTAAGTAGGAGAGATGGCCAGAGAGCGTTATGGATTACGTGTTAATTGACAGGCGTGCGAAAGAGAGACTTTTGGATGTTAATGTGCTGAGAGGTGCAACTGGAGGGATGTCTGATCATTATCTCGTGGAGGCTAAGGTGAAGATTTGTATGGGTTTTCAGAAAAGAAGAGTGAATGTTGGGGTGAAGAGGGTGGTGAGAGTAAGTGAGCTTGAGAAGGAGACCTGTGTGAGGAAGTACCAGGAGAGACTGAGTACAGAATGGAAAAAGGTGAGAACAATGGAAGCAAGGGGAGTGGGGGAGGAACGGGATGTATTTAGGGAATTAGTGATGGATTGCGCAAAAGATGCTTGTGGCATGAGAAGAGTGCGAGGTGGGTTGATTAGAAAGGGTAGTGAGTGGTGGGATGAAGAAGTAAGAGTATTAGTGAAAGAGAAGAGAGGGATTTGGACGATTTTTGCAGGGAAAAAATGCAATTGAGTGGGAGATGTATAAAAGAAAGAGACAGGAGGTCAAGAGAAAGGTGCAAGAGGTGAAAAAAAAAGGGCAAATATATAAATACATATTTTCTCTTTTTTTTTTTATACTTTGTCGCTGTCTCCCGCGTTTGCGAGGTAGCGCAAGGAAACAGACGAAAGAAATGGCCCAACCCCCCCCATACACATGTACATACACACGTCCACACACGCAAATATACATACCTACACAGCTTTCCATGGTTTACCCCGGACGCTTCACATGCCTTGATTCAATCCACTGACAGCACGTCAACCCCTGTATACCACATCGCTCCAATTCACTCTATTCCTTGCCCTCCTTTCACCCTCCTGCATGTTCAGGCCCCGATCACACAAAATCCTTTTCACTCCATCTTTCCACCTCCAATTTGGTCTCCCTCTTCTCCTCGTTCCCTCCACCTCCGACACATATATCCTGTTGGTCAATCTTTCCTCACTCATTCTCTCCATGTGCCCAAACCATTTCAAAACACCCTCTTCTGCTCTCTCAACCACGCTCTTTTTATTTCCACACATCTCTCTTACCCTTACGTTACTTACTCGATCAAACCACCTCACACCACACATTGTCCTCAAACATCTCATTTCCAGCACATCCACCCTCCTACGCACAACTCTATCCATAGCCCACGCCTCGCAACCATACAACATTGTTGAAACCACAATTCCTTCAAACATACCCATTTTTGCTTTCCGGGATAATGTTCTCGACTTCCACACATTTTTCAAGGCTCCCAAAATTTTCGCCCCCTCCCCCACCCTATGATCCACTTCCGCTTCCATGGTTCCATCCGCTGACAGATCCACTCCCAGATATCTAAAACACTTCACTTCCTCCAGTTTTTCTCCATTCAAACTCACCTTTCAATTGACTTGACCCTCAACCCTACTGTACCTAATAACCTTGCTCTTATTCACATTTACTCTTAACTTTCTTCTTCCACACACTTTACCAAACTCAGTCACCAGCTTCTACAGTTTCTCACATGAATCTGCCACCAGCGCTGTATCATCAGCGAACAACAACTGACTCACTTCCCAAGCTCTCTCATCCCCAACAGACTTCATACTTGCCCCTCTTTCCAAAACTCTTGCATTTACCTCCCTAACAACCCCATCCATAAACAAATTAAACAACCATGGAGACATCACACACCCCTGCCGCAAACCTACATTCACTGAGAACCAATCACTTTCCTCTCTTCCTACACGTACACATGCCTTACATCCTCGATAAAAACTTTTCACTGCTTCCAACAACTTGCCTCCCACACCATATATTCTTAATACCTTCCACAGAGCATCTCTATCAACTCTATCATATGCCTTCTCCAGATCCATAAATGCTACATACAAATCCATTTGCTTTTCTAAGTATTTCTCACATACATTCTTCAAAGCAAACACCTGATCCACACATCCTCTACCACTTCTGAAACCACACTGCTCTTCCCCAATCTGATGCTCTGTACATGCCTTCACCCTCTCAATCAATACCCTCCCATATAATTTACCAGGAATACTCAACAAACTTATACCTCTGTAATTTGAGCACTCACTCTTATCCCCTTTGCCTTTGTACAATGGCACTATGCACGCATTCCGCCAATCCTCAGGCACCTCACCATGAGTCATACATACATTAAATAACCTTACCAACCAGTCAACAATACAGTCACCCCCTTTTTTAATAAATTCCACTGCAATACCATCCAAACAGAAGAGGGTGTTTTGAAATGGTTTGGTCACATGGAGAGAATGAGTGAGGAAAGATTGACCAAGAGGATATATGTGTCGGAGGTGGAGGGAACGAGGAGAAGAGGGAGACCAAATTGGAGGTGGAAAGATGGAGTGAAAAAGATTTTGTGTGATCGGGGCCTGAACATGCAGGAGGGTGAAAGGGGGGCAAAGAATAGAGTGAATTGGAGCGATGTGGTATACCGGGGTTGACGTGCTGTCAGTGGATTGAATCAAGGCATGTGTATGGGGGTGGGTTGGGCCATTTCTTTCGTCTGTTTCCTTGCGCTACCTCGCAAACGCGGGAGACAGCAACAAAGCAAAAAAAAAAAAAAAAAAAAAAAAAAATATATATATATATATATATATAAATATATATATATATATATATATATATATATATATATATATATATATATATATATATATATTCCTCGCATGTCGTAGAAGGCGACTAGAGGGGACGGGAGCGGGGATCCAGAAATCCTCCCCTCCTTGTATTTTTTTTTTAACTTTCTAAAATGGGAAACAGAAGAAGGAGTCACGCGGGGAGTGCTCATCCTCCTCGAATGCTCAGACTGGGGTGTCTAAATGTGTGTGGATGTAACCAAGATGTGAAAAAAGGAGATATAGGTAGAATGTTTGAGGAAAGGAACCTGGATGTTTTGGCTCTGAGTGAAACAAAGCTCAAGGGTAAAGGGGAAGAGTGGTTTGGGAATGTCTTGGGAGTAAAGTCAGGGGTTAGTGAGAGGACAAGAGCAAGGGAAGGAGTAGCAGTACTCCTGAAACAGGAGTTGTGGGAGTATGTGATAGAATGTAAGAAAGTAAATTCTCGATTAATATGGGTAAAACTGAAAGTTGATGGAGAGAGATGGGTGATTATTGGTGCATATGCACCTGGGCATGAGAAGAAAGATAATGAGAGGCAAGTGTTTTGGGAGCAGCTGAATGAATGTGTTAGTGGTTTTGATGCACAAGACCGGGTTATAGTGATGGGTGATTTGAATGCAAAGGTGAGTAATGTGGCATTTGAGGGAATAATTGGTATACATGGGGTGTTCAGTGTTGTAAATGGAAATGGTGAAGAGCTTGTAGATTTATGTGCTGAAAAAGGACTGGTGATTGGGAATACCTGGTTTAAAAAGCGAGATATACATAAGTATACGTATGTAAGTAGGAGAGATGGCCAGAGAGCGTTACTGAATTACGTGTTAATTGACAGGCGCGCGAAAGAGAGACTTTTGGATGTTAATGTGCTGAGAGGTGCAACTGGAGGGATGTCTCATCATTATCTTGTGGAGGCTAAGGTGAAGATTTGTATGGGTTTTCAGAAAAGAAGAGTGAATGTTGGGGTGAAGAGGGTGGTGAGAGTAAGTGAGCTTGGGAAGGAGACTTGTGTGAGGAAGTACCAGGAGAGACGGAGTACAGAATGGAAAAAGGTGAGAACAATGGAAGTAAGGGGAGTGGGGGAGGAATGGGATGTATTTAGGGAATCAGTGATGGAGTGCGCAAAACATGCTTGTGGCATGAGAAGCGTGGGAGGTGGGTTGATTAGAAAGGGTAGTGAGTGGTGGGATGAAGAAGTAAGATTATTAGTGAAAGAGAAGAGAGAGGCATTTGGACGATTTTTGCAGGGAAAAAATGCAATTGAGTGGGAGATGTATAAAAGAAAGAGACAGGAGGTCAAGAGAAAGGTGCAAGAGGTGAAAAAGAGGGCAAATGAGAGTTGGGGTGAGAGAGTATCATTAAATTTTAAGGAGAATAAAAAGATGTTCTGGAAGGAGGGAAATAAAGTGCGTAAGACAAGGGAGCAAATGGGAACTTCAGTGAAGGGCGCAAATGGGTAGGTAATAACAAGTAGTGGTGATGTGAGGAGGAGATGGAGTGAGTATTTTCAAGGTTTGTTGAATGTGTTTGATGATAGAGTGGCAGATATAGGGTGTTTTGGTTGAGGTGGTGTGCAAAGTGAAAGGGTTAGGGAAAATGATTTGGTAAACAGAGAAGAGGTAGTAAAAGCTTTGCGGAAGATGAAAGCCAGCAAGGCAGCAGGTTTGGATGGTATTGCAGTGGAATTTATTAAAAAAAGGGGGTGACTGTATTATTGACTGGTTGGTAAGGTTATTTAATGTATGTATGACTCATGGTGAGGTGCCTGAGGATTGGCGGAATGCGTGCATAGTGCCATAGTACAAAGGCAAAGGGGATAAGAGTGAGTGCTCAAATTACAGAGGTATACGTTTGTTGAGTATTCCTGGTAAATTATATGGGGAGGTATTGACTGAGAGGGTGAAGCATGTACAGAGCATCAGATTGGGGAAGAGCAGTGTGGTTTCAGAAGTGGTAGAGGATGTGTGGATCAGCTGTTTTCTTTGAAGAATGTATGTGAGAAATACTTAGAAAAGCAAATGGATTTGTATGTAGCATTTATGGATCTGGAGAAGGCATATGATAGAGTTGATAGAGATGCTCTGTGGAAGGTATTAAGAATATATGGTGTGGGTGGCAAGTTGTTAGAAGCAGTGAAAAGTTTTTATCGAGGATGTAAGGCATGTGTACGTGTAGGAAGAGAGGAAAGTGATTGGTTCTCAGTGAATGTAGATTTGCGGCAGGGGTGTGTGATGTCTCCATGGTTGTTTAATTTGTTTATGGATGGGGTTGTTAGGGAGGTGAATGCAAGAGTTTTGGAAAGAGGGGCAAGTATGAAGTCTGTTGTGGATGAGAGAGCTTGGGAAGTGAGTCAATTGTTGTTCGCTGATGATACAGCGCTGGTGGCTGATTCATGTGAGAAACTGCAGAAGCTGGTGACTGAGTTTGGTAAAGTGTGTGAAAGAAGAAAGTTAAGAGTAAATGTGAATAAGAGCAAGGTTATTAGGTACAGTAGGGTTGAGGGTCAAGTCAATTGGGAGGTAAGTTTGAATGGAGAAAAACTGGAGGAAGTAAAGTGTTTTAGATATCTGGGAGTGGATCTGGCAGCGGATGGAACCATGGAAGCGGAAGTGAATCATAGGGTGGGGGAGGGGGCGAAAATCCTGGGAGCCTTGAAGAATGTGTGGAAGTCGAGAACATTATCTCGGAAAGCAAAAATGGGTATGTTTGAAGGAATAGTGGTTCCAACAATGTTGTATGGTTGCGAGGCGTGGGCTATGGATAGAGTTGTGCGCAGGAGGGTGGATCTGCTGATAATGAAATGTTGAGGACAATGTGTGGTGTGAAGTGGTTTGATCGAATAAGTAACGTAAGGGTAAGAGAGATGGGTGGAAATAAAAATAGCATGGTTGAGAGAGCAGAAGAGGGTGTTTTGAAATGGTTTGGGCACATGGAGAGAATGAGTGAGGAAAGATTGACCAAGAGGATATATGTGTCAGAGGTGGAGGGAACGAGGAGAAGTGGGAGACCAAATTGGAGGTGGAAAGATGGAGTGAAAAAGATTTTGTGTGATCGGGGCCTGAACATGCAGGAGGGTGAAAGGAGGGCAAGGAATAGAGTGAATTAGATCGATGTGGTATACCGGGGTCGACATGCTGTCAGTGGATTGAATCAGGGCATGTGAAGCGTCTGGGGTAAACCATGGAAAGCTGTGTAGGTATGTATATTTGCGTGTGTGGACGTATGTATATACATGTGTATGGGGGTGGGTTGGGCCATTTCTTTCGTCTGTTTCCTTGCGCTACCTCGCAAACGCGGGAGACAGGGACAAAGTAAAAAAATATATATATATATGTATATACATACGTCCACACACGCAAATATACATACCTACACAGCTTTCCATGGTTTACCCCAGACGCTTCACATGCCCTGATTCAATCCACTGACAGCATGTCGACCCCGGTATACCACATCGATCTAATTCACTCTATTCCTTGCCCTCCTTTCACCCTCCTGCATGTTCAGGCCCCGATCACACAAAATCTTTTTCACTCCATCTTTCCACCTCCAATTTGGTCTCCCACTTCTCCTCGTTCCCTCCACCTCTGACACATATATCCTCTTGGTCAATCTTTCCTCACTCATTCTCTCCATGTGCCCAAACCATTTCAAAACACCCTCTTCTGCTCTCTCAACCACGCTCTTTTTATTTCCACACATCTCTCTTACCCTTACATTACTTACTCGATCAAACCACCTCACACCACATATTGTCCTCAAACATCTCATTTCCAGCACATCCACCCTCCTGCGCACAACTCTATCCATAGCCCACGCCTTGCAACCATACAACATTGTTGGAACCACTATTCCTTCAAACATACCCATTTTTGCTTTCCGAGATAATGTTCTTGACTTCCACACATTCTTCAAGGCTCCCAGGATTTTCGCCCCCTCCCCCACCCTATGATCCACTTCCGCTTCCATGGTTCCATCCGCTGCCAGATCCACTCCCAGATATCTAAAACACTTTACTTCCTCCAGTTTTTCTCCATTCAAACTTACCTCCCAATTGACTTGACCCTCAACCCTACTGTACCTAATAACCTTGCTCTTATTCACATTTACTCTTAACTTTCTTCTTTCACACACTTTACCAAACTCAGTCACCAGCTTCTGCAGTTTCTCACATGAATCAGCCAACAGCACTGTATCATCAGCGAACAACAACTGACTCACTTCCCAAGCTCTCTCATCCACAACAGACTTCATACTTGCCCCTCTTTCCAAAACTCTTGCATTCACCTCCCTAACAACCCCATCCATAAACAAATTAAACAACCATGGAGACATCACACACCCCTGCCGCAAACCTTCATTCACTGAAAACGAATCACTTTCCTCTCTTCCTACACGTACACATGCCTTACATCCTCGATAAAAACTTTTCACTGCTTCTAACAACTTGCCTCCCACACTATATATTCTTAATACCTTCCACAGCGCATCTCTGTCAACTCTATCATATGCATTCTCCAGATCCATAAATGCTACATACAAATCCATTTGCTTTTCTAAGTATTTCTCACATACATTCTTCAAAGCAAGGTTTGGATGGTATTGCAGTGGAATTTATTAAAAAAGGGGGTGACTGTATTGTTGACTGGTTGGTAAGGTTATTTAATGTATGTATGACTCATGGTGAGGTGCCTGAGGATTGGCGGAATGCGTGCATAGTGCCATTGTACAAAGGCAAAGGGGATAAGAGTGAGTGCTCAAATTACAGAGGTATAAGTTTGTTGAGTATTCCTGGTAAATTATATGGGAGGGTATTGATTGAGAGGGTGAAGGCATGTACAGAGCATCAGATTGGGGAAGAGCAGTGCGGTTTCAGAAGTGGTAGAGGATGTGTGGATCAGGTGTTTGCTTTGAAGAATGTATGTGAGAAATACTTAGAAAAGCAAATGGATTTGTATGTAGCATTTATGGATCTGGAGAAGGCATATGATAGAGTTGATAGAGATGCTCTGTGGAAGGTATTAAGAATATATGGTGTGGGAGGCAAGTTGTTAGAAGCAGTGAAAAGTTTTTATCGAGGATGTAAGGCATGTGTACGTGTAGGAAGAGAGGAAAGTGATTGGTTCTCAGTGAATGTAGGTTTGCGGCAGGGGTGTGTGATGTCTCCATGGTTGTTTAATTTGTTTATGGATGGGGTTGTTAGGGAGGTAAATGCAAGAGTCCTGGAAAGAGGGGCAAGTATGAAGTCTGTTGGGGATGAGAGAGCTTGGGAAGTGAGTCAGTTGTTGTTCGCTGATGATACAGCACTGGTGGCTGATTCATGTGAGAAACTGCAGAAGCTGGTGACTGAGTTTGGTAAAGTGTGTGGAAGAAGAAAGTTAAGAGTAAATGGGAATAAGAGCAAGGTTATTAGGTACAGTAGGGGTGAGGGTCAAGTCAATTGGGAGGTGAGTTTGAATGGAGAAAAACTGGAGGAAGTGAAGTGTTTTAGATATCTGGGAGTGGATCTGGCAGCGGATGGAACCATGGAAGCGGAAGTGGATCATAGGGTGGGGGAGGGGGCGAAAATTTTGGGAGCCTTGAAAAATGTGTGGAAGTCGAGAACATTATCTCGGAAAGCAAAAATGGGTATGTTTGAAGGAATAGTGGTTCCAACAATGTTGTATGGTTGCGAGGCGTGGGCTATGGATAGAGATGTGCGCAGGAGGATGGATGTGCTGGAAATGAGATGTTTGAGGACAATGTGTGGTGTGAGGTGGTTTGATCGAGTAAGTAACGTAAGGGTAAGAGAGATGTGTGGAAATAAAAAGAGCGTGGTTGAGAGAGCAGAAGAGGGTGTTTTGAAATGGTTTGGGCACATGGAGAGAATGAGTGAGGAAAGATTGACCAAGAGGATATATGTGTCGGAGGTGGAGGGAACGAGGAGAAGAGGGAGACCAAATTGGAGGTGGAAAGATGGAGTGAAAAAGATTTTGTGTGGTCGGGGCCTGAACATGCAGGAGGGTGAAAGGAGGGCAAGGAATAGAGTGAATTGGAGCCATGTGGTATACAGGGGTTGACGTGCTGTCAGTGGATTGAATCAAGGCATGTGAAGCGTCTGGGGTAAACCATGGAAAGCTGTGTAGGTATGTATATTTGCGTGTGTGGACGTGTGTATGTACATGTGTATGGGGGGGGGGGGTTGGGCCATTTCTTTCGTCTGTTTCCTTGCGCTACCTCGCAAACGCGGGAGACAGCGACAAAGTATAAAAAAAAAAAAAAAAAAAAAATATATATATATATATATATATATATATATATATATAATATAAATATATATATATATATATATATATCTTTTCTTTTAAACTATTCGCCATTTCCCGCGTTAGCGAGGTAGCATTAAGAACAGAGGACTGGGCCTTTGAGGGAATACCCTCACCTGGCCCAATGCTCTGTTCCTTCTTTTGGAAAAAAAAAAAAAAAAAAAAAAAAAAAAAAGAGAGGGGAGGATTTCCAGCCCCCCACTCCCTCCCCTTTTAGTCGCCTTCTACGACACGCAGGGAATACGTGGGAAGTATTCTTAATCCCCTATCCCCAGGGATATATATATATATATATATATATATATATATATATATATATATATATATATATATATATATATATATTTTTTTTTTTCTTTTTGCTTTGTCGCTGTCTCCCGCGTTTGCGAGGTAGCGCAAGGAAACAGATGAAAGAAATGGCCCAACCCACCCCCATACACATGTATATACATACGTCCACACACGCAAATATACATACCTACACAGCTTTCCATGGTTTACCCCAGACGCTTCACATGCCTTGATTCAATCCACTAACAGCACGTCAACCCCGGTATACCACATCGCTCCAATTCACTCTATTCCTTGCCCTCCTTTCACCCTCCTGCATGTTCAGGCCCCGATCACACAAAATCTTTTTCACTCCATCTTTCCACCTCCAATTTGGTCTCCCTCTTCTCCTCATTCCCTCCACCTCCGACACATATATCCTCTTGGTCAATCTTTCCTCACTCATTCTCTCCATGTGCCCAAACCATTTCAAAACACCCTCTTCTGCTCTCTCAACCATGCTCTTTTTATTTCCACACATCTCTCTTACCCTTACGTTACTTACTCGATCAAACCACCTCACAACACACATTGTCCTCAAACATCTCATTTCCAGCACATCCATCCTCCTGCGCACAACTCTATCCATAGCCCACGCCTCGCAACCATACAACATTGTTGGAACCACTATTCCTTCAAACATACCCATTTTTGCTTTCCGAGATAATGTTCTCGACTTCCACACATTCTTCAAGGCTCCCAGAATTTTCGCCCCCTCCCCTACCCTATGATCCACTTCCGCTTCCATGGTTCCATCCGCTGCCAGATCCACTCCCAGATATCTAAAACACTTCACTTCCTCCAGTTTTTCTCCATTCAAACTCACCTCCCAATTGACTTGACACTCAACCCTACTGTACCTAATAACCTTGCTCTTATTCACATTTACTCTTAACTTTCTTCTTTCACACACTTTACCAAACTCAGAGGTATAAGTTTGTTGAGTATTCCTGGTAAATTATATGGGAGGATATTGATTGAGAGGGTGAAGGCATGTACAGAGCATCAGATTGGGGAAGAGCAGTGTGGCTTCAGAAGTGGTAGAGGATGTGTGGACCAGGTGTTTGCTTTGAAGAATGTATGTGAGAAATACTTAGAAAAGCAAATGGATTTGTATGTAGCATTTATGGATCTGGAGAAGGCATATGATAGAGTTGATAGAGATGCTCTGTGGAAGGTATTAAGAATATATGGTGTGGGAGGCAAGTTGTTAGAAGCAGTGAAAAGTTTTTATCGAGGATGTAAGGCATGTGTACGTGTAGGAAGAGAGGAAAGTGATTGGTTCTCAGTGAATGTAGGTTTGCGGCAGGGGTGTGTGATGTCTCCATGGTTGTTTAATTTGTTTATGGATGGGGTGGTTAGGGAGGTGAATGCAAGAGTTCTGGAAAGAGGGGCAAGTATGAAGTCTGTTGGGGATGAGAGAGCTTGGGAAGTGAGTCAGTTGTTGTTCGCTGATGATACAGCGCTGGTGGCTGATTCATGTGAGAAACTGCAGAAGCTGGTGACTGAGTTTGGATATATCCCTGGGGATAGGGGAGAAAGAATACTTCCCACGTATTCCCTGCGTGTCGTAGAAGGCGACTAAAAGGGGAGGGAGCGGGGGGCTGGAAATCCTCCCCTCTCGTTTTTTTTTTTTAATTTTCCAAAAGAAGGAACAGAGAATTCGGCCAGGTGAGGGTATTCCCTCAAAGGCCCAGTCCTCTGTTCTTAATGCTACCTCGCTAATGCGGGAAATGGCGAATAGTTTGAAAGAAAGAAAAAAAAAAAATTATATATATATATATATATATATATATATATATATATATATATATATATATATATATATATATATATATATATATATATATATATATTCCAAAAAAGGCCCAGTCCTCTGTTCCTAACGCTACCTCGCTAACGCGGGAAATGGCGAATAGTTTAAAAGAAATATATATATATATATATATATATATATATATATATATATATATATTTTTTTTTTTCTTTTTTTCATACTATTCGCCATTTCCCGCATTAGCGAGGTAGCGCTAAGAACAGAGGACTGGGCCTTTGAGGGAATATCCTCACCTGGCCCCCTTCTCTGTTCCTTCTTTTGGGGAAAAAAAAAAATAAAAAAAAAAAAAAAAACGAGAGGGGAGGATTTCCAGCCCCCCGCTCCCTTATATATATATATATATATATATATATCCAAACTCAGTCACCAGCTTGTGCGCAGGAGGATGGATGTGCTGGAAATGAGATGTTTGAGGACAATGTGTGGTGTGAGGTGGTTTGATCGAGTGAGTAACTTAAGGGTAAGAGAGATGTGTGGAAATAAAAAGAGCGTGGTTGAGAGAGCAGAAGAGGGTGTTTTGAAGTGGTTTGGGCACATGGAGAGGATGAGTGAGGAAAGATTGACCAAGAGGATATATGTGTCAGAGGTGGAGGGAGCAAGGAGAAGAGGGAGACCAAATTGGAGGTGGAAAGATGGAGTGAAAAAGATTTTGTGTGATCGGGGCCTGAACATGCAGGAGGGTGAAAGGAGGGCAAGGAATAGAGTGAATTGGAGCGATGTGGTATACCGGGGTTGACGTGCTGTCAGTGGATTGAATCAAGGCATGTGAAGCGTCTGGGGTAAACCATGGAAAGCTGTGTAGGTATGTATATTTGCGTGTGTGGACGTGTGTATGTACATGTGTATGGGGGGGGTTGGGCCATTTCTTTCGTCTGTTTCCTTGCGCTACCTCGCAAACGCGGGAGACAGCGACAAAGTAAAAAAAAAAAAAAAAAAAAAAAAAAATAAATAAATAAATATATATATATATATATATGGTAAAAAGCCACGGTGACATCACACAGCTCTGTCTTACACCTACATATATCAAAAAACTTTCACTTAGCTCTCCATCTACTCATACACATATTTGCTCCTCTATAGAAGGCTTTAACACCATCCAACAGTTGTCCCCCTATACCATATATCCTTAACACATTTATAAAGCATTCCACTCATCTATTTCATACGTTTTCTCCAGATCCATAAAAGCTGCATACAACTTCTTAACTTTCTCTAAATACTTTTCCACAATCATCTTTGCTACAAAAACCTGATCCACACATTGCCTACCTTTCCCAAAACCCCCTTGCTCTTCACTTATTCTGCATTCAGTCACTTTCACCACTCTGTCAATTAACATCACTTATTCTGCATTCAGTCACTTTCACCACTCTGTCAATTAACAGTCTTACATAAACTTTTCCTGGTGTACTTAACAGACTTATTCCTTTATAACTGCTATGTACATCCTTAGCACTCTTTCTTTTGAATAAAGGAACAATAATAGCTTTCACCCAATCCTCAGGCACAACATTCTGTTTCCATGCTAAATTACATATAAGATGCATCCACCCTATCACACTTTCTCCTCCATACTTCAGCACTTCAGCCATACCATCCACTCCAGGTGCCTTTCCTACCTTCAACCTCATGATTGTCCTTTTTACCTCCCTTTTTGACATAAGCCCTTGCACTTATATCCTCTTCCTTCCATCCTCCATACCCATAAATGTAACAACTACTGCCTCCCCTTCTCCCTCATTCACCAGTTCTTCAGAATACTATTTCCATCTTCTTTTCACTTCCTCCTTTTGATTCAGCATCTCCCCTTCCTTACTTCTCACATTATCATTTCTACTCTTACATCCACCTCTTTCCTTTTTCACCTTCCAGTATAGTTTCATATTATCCTAAACCTTTTCACTTAACCTCCTTCCAAAATCTTCATCTACTCTTTCTTTGCTTTCCTCTGTCAGCTTCTTAACATCCTGTTTACATATTTTGTATTCTTCTCTCCTCCTTTGCTGAACTTCCACTGGTACATTTCTAACTAACCAATCAACAATGCAGTCAGCCCCTTTCTTAATAAATTTAACTGTAATACTATCCACTCCAGCCACCATGCTGCAGTTCATCTTAAGTAAGGCTTTCAACACTTCATCCCTCTTTATCAAACTCCTATTATTCTCCCTAAAGTTTACTCAACACCCCAACTCTCATTTGCACTCTTTCTCAACCCCTGTACCTTGCTCTTGACCTCTTGCTGCCTCCTCTTATAGAACCCTAAATCATTTGCACCCCTTCCCTGTAAGTATTGTCCAAACACACCCTTTTCTCTTTTACTAGCAACTTTACTCCATCTCACCAATCACTTCCCTTTCTAATCTACCCAACTACCACCTTCTTACATGTCATAAGCATCTCCTGCACATGCCAGCAGTGCTTTCCTAAATACCTCCTACATTCCTTATCCACTACCCTTGCTTCATTTACTTTCACCTTTTGTCAATATACACTGTCTCTCCTGCTTTCTTCACAAAAGTCTCTTTTCTAAGCTCACTTACTTTCATCACTCTCTTCTCAATGATAGTGTTTCCTCTTTTCCAAAAAGACATCCCACCAGCTGCCCCTCTCAGCACATTTACATCCAAAAGTCTCTCTTTTACATGCCTATCAATCAATACATAATCCAATAATGCCCAATGACCATCTTTCCTACTCCTATATGTATACTTGTGTATGTTCCTCTTTCAAACTATGTCTTCCCAATTACCTGTCCTTTTCAGATGGTGTATGCCAATTGGGAGAGTGGCTTTTCAGTTCTTGTAAAGTCACAACAAAGTGCTTATGTTTTGTTAATGTCATGTTTGGTAGAGGAAGAGGAATCTGTGACTTACAAAGTGCTTATGTTTTGTCATGTCATGTTTGGTAGAGGAAGAGGAATCTGTGACTTTACTCTCCTGACTTGTATATCAGGGATAAGTTTCTATGTCTACTTGGAGATGATGGCTAGTTATGGCATGATTTGAGTAGGATAAATCAAGTGCTGTGGCTAAAAACTAACTGATAAGCAATTCTAAGTGAGACTGCATTGGAAGTATTTTTGTTTTGCTGTGCAGAAACTAAATGTTTATAGTTACTAATCAGTCAGTAAATGTTCTGAGAGCTTTGTTTTGTGTGGTCTGCAGTTGTTTTCATATTTGGTTTAAACTTGGAGGATGAGCAAGCAGGTGAGTCACTGTTCAGTATGCAGCGTATGAAAAGTTTGTAAAAGAAACTAAGAGATTCTTTTCCTTGTCCATAACTAGTGTTGGCAAGTGTTATGAGAGTGTTTAGTTTGTTTATGGTCTTTCTACTGATGTTTGTGATGTAGGGAGTAAAAGTTGAGTGTGTCAAAAGAGACATTCGGAATAGCTGGAGTTTTCTTGAAAGGTTATGCCTAACCATTCAGGGTGATGGGAAATGCAGGTTAGATTCACATCTACGTGGGTTAAGAGAGTGACAGTGGATTTCTGTGGTGATGCAGACATATTCTTTTGAGCATGCCAGTGTTCTAACTGTGTGATATTTGTAGTATGTTTATTACTGCTTGGATCATGTCTTGGTGTTATAATGCAACTATATGGTCACCTGTGTATGACAGGACATCCACACAGCAGTGTGTTGTCAATAATGGAATATCATGCAGGAAAAGATTCCTGAAGAAAGAACTGCTCCCTACGGGACCCCACATTAGAGTTTCAGGGTTTACAAGGTGATGCCATTGTGGGTAACTTTAGTTTGATGGCTAGCCTCGAAGCTGGTATTACCATACTCCACCTGTATGTGACTATCCCCTTCATTATGGTTGCACTGTTATTAGTGGACAAAAAAAGAGTATAATCTGACTAAGGAAAATTTCGGTCCAAAGCAGTTCATCATGTTCCCATTATTAAGGAGAGTGCTGCCTTAAAGCGGCACCAGCCACATAAAAGGGGTTGTGCAGTTAATCAATTACATATAATGTGACTAATCAAACAGCCCTCAAAACCCTTTTATGGGGCAAAATTAGGGGATAACTAACATGTTTCACTACAACTCTGACTTGCTTAGTTGGCTTTGTTTGCTGTAGCTCATAAGTAATGTCTTTTTATTTAGTTCAGACTATAATCATCTTATTTATTTATTTATTTATTTTGCTTTGTCGCTGTCTCCCGCATTTGCGAGGTAGCGCAAGGAAACAGACGAAAGAAATGGCCCAACCTACCCCCATACACATGTATATACATACACGTCCACACACACAAATGTACATACCTATACATCTCAATGTACACATATACATACACACACAGACACATACATATATATATATACCCATGCACACAATTCACACTGTCTGCCTTTATTCATTCCCATCGCCACCTTGCCACACATAGAAATACCATCCCCCTCCCCCCTCATGTGTGCGAGGTAGCGCTAGGAAAAGACAACAAAAGCCCCATTCGTTCACACTCAGTCTCTAGCTGTCATGCAATAATGCCCGAAACCACAGCTCCCTTTCCACATCTAGGCCCCACACAACTTTCCATGGTTTACCCCAGACGCTTCACATGCCCTGATTCAATCCACTGACAGCACGTCAACTCCGGTATACCACATCGATCAAATTCACTCTATTCCTTGCCCGCCTTTCACCCTCCTGTATGTTCAGGCCCCGATCACTCAAAATCTTTTTCACTCCATCTTTCCACCTCCAATTTGGTCTCCCACTTCTCCTCGTTCCCTCCACCTCTGACACATATATCCTCTTGGTCAATCTTTCCTCACTCATTCTCTCCATGTGCCCAAACCATTTCAAAACACCCTCTTCTGCTCTCTCAACCACGCTCTTTTTATTTCTACACATCTCTCTTACCCTTACATTACTTACTCGATCAAACCACCTCACACCACACATTGTCCTCAAACATCTCATTTCCAGCACATCCACCCTCCTGCGCACAACTCTATCCACAGCCCATGCCTCGCAACCATACAACATTGTTGGAACCACTATTCCTTCAAACATACCCATTTTTGCTTTCCGAGATAATGTTCTCGACTTCCTCACATTCTTCAAGGCTCCCAGGATTTTCGCCCCCTCCCCCACCCTATGATTCACTTCCACTTCCATGGTTCCATCCGCTGCCAGATCCGCTCCCAGATATCTAAAACACTTTACCTCCTCCAGTTTTTCTCCATTCAAACTTACCTCCCAATTGACTTGACCCTCAACCCTACTGTACCTAATAACCTTGCTCTTATTCACATTTACTCTAACTTTCTTCTTTCACACACTTTACCAAACTCAGTCACCAGCTTCTGCAGTTTCTCACATGAATCAGCCACCAGCACTATATCATCAGTGAACAACAACTGACTCACTTCCCAAGTTCTCTCATCCACAACAGACTTCATACTTGCCCCTCTTTCCAAAACTCTTGCATTCACCTCCCTAACAACCCCATCCATAAACAAATTAAACAACCATGGAGACATCACACACCCCTGCCGCAAACCTACATTCACTGAGAACCAATCACTTTCCTCTCTTCCTACACGTACACATGCCTTACATCCTCGATAAAAACTTTTCACTGCTTCTAACAACTTGCCTCCCACACCATATATTCTTAATACCTTCCACAGAGCATCTCTATCAACTCTATCATATGCCTTCTCCAGATCCATAAATGCTACATACAAATCCATTTGCTTTTCTAAGTATTTCTCACATACATTCTCCAAAGCAAACACCTGATCCACACATCCTCTACCACGTCTGAAACCACACTGCTCTTCCCTAATCTGATGCTCTGTACATGCCTTCACCCTCTCAATCAATACCCTCCCATATAATTTACCAGGAATACTCAACAAACTTATACCTCTGTAATTTGAGCACTCACTCTTATCCCCTTTGCCTTTGTACAATGGCACTATGCAAGCATTCCGCCAATCCTCAGGCACCTCACCATGAGTCATACATACATTAAATAACCTTACCAACCAGTCAACAATACAGTCACCCCCTTCTTTAATAAATTCCACTGCAATACCATCCAAACCTGCTGCCTTGCCGGCTTTCATCTTCCGCAAAGCTTTTACTACCTCTTCTCTGTTTACCAAATCATTTTCCCTAACCCTCTCACTTTGCACACCACCTCAACCAAAACACTCTATATCTGCCACTCTATCATCAAACACATTCAACAAACCTTCAAAATACTCACTCCATCTCCTTCTCACATCACCACTACTTGTTATCACCTCCCCATTAACCTCCTTCACTGAAGTTCCCATTTGCTCCCTTGTCTTACGCACTTTATTTACCTCCTTCCAGAACATCTTTTTATTCTTCCTAAAATTTAATGATGCTCTCTCACCCCAACTCTCATTTGCCCTCTTTTTCACCTCTTGCACCTTTCTCTTGACCTCCTGTCTCTTTCTTTTATACATCTCCCACTCAATTGCATTTTTTCCCTGCAAAAATCGTCCAAATGCCTCTCTCTTCTCTTTCACTAATAATCTTACTTCTTCATCCCACCACTCACTACCCTTTCTAATCAACCCACCTCCCACGCTTCTCATGCCACAAGCATCTTTTGCGCACTCCATCACTGATTCCCTAAATACATCCCATTCCTCTCCCACTCCCCTTACTTCCATTGTTCTCACCTTTTTCCATTCTGTACTCAGTCTCTCCTTGTACTTCCTCACACAAGTCTCCTTCCCAAGCTCACTTACTCTTACCACCCTCTTCACCCCAACATTCACTCTTCTCTTCTGAAAACCCATACAAATCTTCACCTTAGCCTCCACAAGATAATGATCAGACATCCCTCCAGTTGCACCTCTCAGCACATTAACATCCAAAAGTCTCTGTTTCGTGCGTCTATCAATTAACACGTAAACCAATAACGCTCTCTGGCCATCTATACTACTTACATACATATACTTATGTATATCTCGCTTTTTAAACCAGGTATTCCCAATCACCAGTCCTTTTTCAGCACATAAATCTACAAGCTCTTCACCATTTCTATTTACAACACTGAACACCCCATGTATACCAATTATTCCCTCAACTGCCACATTACTCACCTTTGCATTCAAATCACCCATCACAATAACCCGATCTTGTGCATCAAAACCACTAACACACTCATTCAGCGGCTCCCAAAACACTTGCCTCTCATGATCTTTCTTTGATCTGATCTTTTCATGCCCAGGTGCATATGCACCAATAATAACCCATCTCTCTCCATCAACTTTCAGTTTTACCCATATCAATCGAGAATTTACTTTCTTACATTCTATCACATACTCCCACAACTCCTGTTTCAGGAGTACTGCTACTCCTTCCCTTGCTCTTGTCCTCTCACTAACCCCTGACTTTACTCCCAAGACATTCCCAAACCACTCTTCCCCTTTACCCTTGAGCTTCGTTTCACTCAGAGCCAAAACATCCAGGTTCCTTTCCTCAAACATACTACCTATCTCTCCTTTTTTCACATCTTGGTTACATCCTTACACATTTAGACACCCAATCTGAGTCTACGAGGAGGATGAGCACTCCCCGCATGACTCCTTCTGTTTCCCATTTTTAGAAAGTTAAAATACAAGGAGGGGAGGATATCTGGCCCCCCGCTCCCGTCCCCTCTAGTTGCCTTCTACAACACGTGAGGAATGCATCTTATATGCAACAAACACATCTAGTAGGACAAGTTAGTCTGAAATTTCTTTGGGCCTAAACCTGAGAAGGGCAAATTGCTCCATGAGTTTGTATACCATGGACATATCTGTTATCAATATGTCTAATTATATAAGAAAAATTTACTTAAATTACCATACATACCTTAACAAAATATCCTGCTTTTATTGAATCATCTAAGAAAGAGTCAAAAAGCATCCACTTCCCAGATGCTATTGCTGCCAAATGTCTTTCTGAACGAGATGGTTTTGCCGTGATTACATGAGTAGTAAGAGGATCAAAATTTTGAGCTGTGCTAACTGTTCCCTCTAACTCCTCAACAATCTTTATATATCTACTCTTGTCATCTTCCATCATACCAAGGAGCATTATGACATAAGGAGTTTTTCTTTTTGGTGAATGGTCTGTAGTCTTCCTCAAAGAAGCAGGTTTCTCCATAACAGTCTTTTCTGGTTCTGGCGTGTTTTTTTTCATTTTGGTTTCCTCTGCCAACAACTGATGAAAGAATGACAACGTTAAGTTCCTTAAATTCACATTTTCAATTGTGTATTAAATATCCTTATAACTAATCATACTCCCATTTACATGGGGTACATCAGCAGCATGAAGGCTCTCAGTTCACCTACACATATCCTCATCTAATGATGAATGTGCTTATGTGATTAAAGGCTTTCACATACACACCACTTAATTTTCATGTTTACACACTATATTGAATTGTCAAGCAAGACTAACATCACTATTCAGTGCAAGTACATAATCTAAAGGATTTGAAATAATTCCTCAAGAATCCTTTTACGAAATTCCTTTACCACTAAACAACTTACATATTGCATCTGTCAATCTCTTTCAAGCTATAAATCCCTTTGTAACTTAATTCATACTACCACAGGTGTTAACCAAAACATTTTGTACCACATTTTCCTGACTGGCTAAACATTTTTAATAGGCTTTCATCTATGAGTCTTTCTGATTATTTTCTACATCATATTTCTGTCATAATTTCATTACATACTCTATTAACCTAATTCTAAGGTACTATATGCATATCTTTCTCTCTTAGTTCACATATCTTTATCATACCTTTGTTTTTATTCCGTGTTCCCAAATTCCAACTACACTACTCATATCATTCATTTTCTTCTTACCATTTTCATATCTAGATCAAAAGCTAAGTTTTCATATGAAGATAAAACCACCCTATTTTCAAGATTATGCACAATATTGATTTGTCAAGCAAGATAACATGACAATTCAAACCCTGCACTGCAAGTACATAATCTCCATAACATAATATGGAACACTTATTTGGTCATGCAGTACAATGCACACTGAAATTCTCTCCATTTACCATAGCTTTCAGAGCAACTTCCAATCATCTCTGCATTCCATTCATTATCCTCAGTGACCAATCCAAAATATTAACAACATCTAATTCTTCATTCAGTCTGATACTAAACTGTATGTTCAAATCTTTCAAAACAGGGAAATTTATTCTAGCTTAATGATGGTGAAATAACTGCATTGAATATCCCAGCTGTAAACACAATAAACACTGTGATTCCTAGAACACCTTAAATCAAGTAAACAAAATTCATTAAACTCTCAAAAAGAGTAGAAGAAATAAGGAAATGTCTAACAAATCCTAAACCATCACTACTATTGTCTGAAGACTAACTCTACAGAATGGAAGAAAAAAAGAGCATAATACTAAATGGGTGTAGATTTAAACATAAATCAGTGAATAATGAATCACCAGATGAAAGAAAGCAGTTTGCATATAAAGCATCTATATGAGAATTTTCAACCTAGTAAAAGTATATCAGTGTCAACAGGAGATAATAACAGCCCTGACCTCCTTTTTATGAACCACATGGCACTTCACAAACAGAAAGAAAACAAGTACAGCATATCAGAAAATAACAAAAAAAAAATCAAAAGAGAATACTAAGCTGTTTGAGTGGGAGGTGAATTAGAGTAAAAGAAGCATATGTGTAAGGAGTGAAGTTATATCAGACACATATGGCATAAGCCAGTCACAAAGGATGAAAATTGTCACTGACAGGAAAAACTGAGTGGGTATGATGTGAGAATTTTGTTTACTGGTACATTAAGAAAAGAGGTCAGGGAAGAAAGAAACAGCTAAGCAGGAAAGACATGGAAAGCTAAGGGAATACATGCAGTGATGATTAAGATGCAGAAGATTGGAAGTAAGAATTATAAGTCTCCTCTGGGAGGCCTGGTTGTGGATAGTGGGCTCTTGTTTTGATGCATTGTACATGACGGCTAGACAGTGGATGCAAGTGAATGAGGCCATTTGTTTGTCTGTTCTTGGACCTCTCTTGCTAACATGAGAAAAGGCCAAGAAGTATGAATTTAAAAAGTTTCCTCAGTATAGTTGAGAAGCAGTATGGTACGAAAGTAACTGATCATTCTATATCATTCAGTGAGCCCTTTTACAGCAAGAAACATGATCAAGATATAGGAGAGGAAAATGGTGTGTGGCTTAGATTTTTGTGCTTAGACCAGTGGTAAAGGTGAAGAGAATGAGGTGGTGTAAGCAGCAACTGTAGATCTAGAAAAGGCAACTGACAAAGATTAGGAAAGAATGCTGGGAAATTTTGACTATAGTGCACATGGAAGAATTATGAATGCTGTCATGAGCTTTTAAATGGATGCAGTACATGTGTGGGAATAAGTGGTGGTAGAAGAGTGATTTGAAATAAATATTGGAAAGCATCAAGGTAATGGGATGGCACCATATTTAGTGTCTTTGTGGAAGGGAAACTGGGTGAGATGACAGAGAAGTGGGGTGACTGCAGCATGATAGTTAACAAAGGAGAAACATAATACAGATTACCACCATTGTTACAAATATGATATGATGTTAGGGCAAATCAGATAATAAGTAAAAGTAAGCTACTAGTTTTTAAAAAGAAATGGGAGGTCATTTTGTAAGATCAGCTTGGATGATGAGGAACTGGAAATTGTGGATGAGTTTATATATTTGGAAGTAAAGTTTAGCGAGTATGCTAGAGAAAAAACCTGAAGTCAAACGTAGTTATGAAAGACAGAAAAATTGCTTGTGTACCAAAAGCTTTAGTGAATGAAAAAAAGACAAGAATTTTGTATGAAAGAGTCTTTCTCTTTATGCTGGAATCTGAAAGTGATACATACATAAGTCAAGATAGATCAAAATAACAGCAGCAGATATGGAATTTGCATATCAAAGTTGGAATCAGGTAGACAGAATGAATAATCTTTTTTTTTTCATTTTTTTTGCTTTGTCGCTGTCTCCCGCGTTTGCGAGGTAGCGCAAGGAAACAGACGAAAGAAATGGCCCAACCCAACCCCATACACATGTATATACATACGTCCACACACGCAAAATATACATACCTACACAGCTTTCCATGGTTTACCCCAGACGCTTCACATGCCCTGATTCAATCCACTGACAGCACGTCAACCCCGGTATACCACATCGCTCCAATTCACTCTATTCCTTGCCCTCCTTTCACCCTCCTGCATGTTCAGGCCCCGATCACACAAAATCTTTTTCACTCCATCTTTCCACCTCCAATTTGGTCTCCCTATCCTCCTCGTTCCCTCCACCTCCGACACATACATCCTCTTGGTCAATCTTTCCTCGCTCATTCTCTCCATGTGCCCAAACCATTTCAAAACACCCTCTTCTGCTCTCTTAACCACGCTCTTTTTATTTCCACACATCTCTCTTACCCTTACGTTACTTACCCGGTCAAACCACCTCACACCACATATTGTCCTCAAACATCTCATTTCCAGCACATCCATCCTCCTGCGCACAACTCTATCCATAGCCCACGCCTCGCAACCATACAACATTGTTGGAACCACTATTCCTTCAAACATACTCATTTTTGCTTTCCGAGATAATGTTCTCGACTTCCACACATTCTTCAAGGCTCCCAGAATTTTCGCCCCCTCCCCCACCCTATGATCCACTTCCGCTTCCATGGTTCCATCCGCTGCCAGATCCACTCCCAGATATCTAAAACACTTTACTTCCTCCAGTTTTTCTCCATTCAAACTCACCTCCCAATTGGCTTGACCCTCAACCCTACTGTACCTAATAACCTTGCTCTTATTCACATTTACTCTTAACTTTCTTCTTTCACACACTTTATCAAACTCAGTCACCAGCTTCTGCAGTTTCTCACATGAATCAGCCACCAGCGCTGTATCATCAGCGAACAACAACTGACTCACTTCCCAAGCTCTCTCATCCACAACAGACTTCATACTTGCCCCTCTTTCCAAAACTCTTGCATTTACCTCCCTAACAACCCCATCCATAAACAAATTAAACAACCATGGAGACATCACACACCCCTGCCGCAAACCTACATTCACTGAGAACCAATCACTTCCTCTCTTCCTACACGTACACATGCCTTACATCCTCGATAAAAACTTTTCACTGCTTCTAACAACTTGCCTCCCACACCATATATTCTTAATACCTTCCACAGAGCATCTCTATCAACTCTATCATATGCCTTCTCCAGATCCATAAATGCTACATACAAATCCATTTGCTTTTCTAAGTATTTCTCACATACATTCTTCAAAGCAAACACCTGATCCACACATCCTCTACCACTTCTGAAACCACACTGCACTTCCCCAATCTGATGCTCTGTACATGCTTTCACCCTCTCAATCAATACCCTCCCATATAATTTACCAGGAATACTCAACAAACTTATACCTCTGTAATTTGAGCACTCACTCTTATCCCCTTTGCCTTTGTACAATGGCACTATGCACGCATTCCGCCAATCCTCAGGCACCTCACCATGAGTCATACATACATTAAATAACCTTACCAACCAGTCAACAATACAGTCACCCCCTTTTTTAATAAATTCCACTGCAATACCATCCAAACCTGCTGCCTTGCCGGCTTTCATCTTCCGCAAAGCTTTTACTACCTCTTCTCTGTTTACCAAATCATTTTCCCTAACCCTCTCACTTTGCACACCACCTCGACCAAAACACCCTATATCTGCCACTCTATCATCAAACACATTCAACAAACCTTCAAAATACTCACTCCATCTCATTCTCACATCACCACTACTTGTTATCACCTCCCCATTTGCGCCCTTCACTGAAGTTCCCATTTGCTCCCTTGTCTTACGCACTTTATTTACCTCCTTCCAGAACATCTTTTTATTCTCCCTAAAATTTAATGATACTCTCTCACCCCAACTCTCATTTGCCCTTTTTTTCACCTCTTGCACCTTTCTCTTGACCTCCTGTCTCTTTCTTTTATACGTCTCCCACTCAACTGCATTTTTTCCCTGCAAAAATCGTCCAAATGCCTCTCTCTTCTCTTTCACTAATACTCTTACTTCTTCATCCCACCACTCACTACCCTTTCTAATCAACCCACCTCCCACTCTTCTCATGCCACAAGCATCTTTTGCGCAATCCATCACTGATTCCCTAAATACATCCCATTCCTCCCCCACTCCCCTTACTTCCATTGTTCTCACCTTTTTCCATTCTGTACTCAGTCTCTCCTGGTACTTCCTCACACAAGTCTCCTTCCCAAGCTCACTTACTCTCACCACCCTCTTCACCCCAACCTTCACTCTTTTCTTCTGAAAACCCATACAAATCTTCACCTTAGCCTCCACAAGATAATGATCAGACATCCCTCCAGTTGCACCTCTCAGCACATTAACATCCAAAAGTCTCTCTTTCGTGCGCCTGTCAATTAACACCTAATCCAATAACGCTCTCTGGCCATCTCTCCTACTTACATAAGTATACTTATGTATATCTCGCTTTTTAAACCAGGTATTCCCAATCATCAGTCCTTTTTCAGCACATAAATCTACAAGCTCTTCACCATTTCCATTTACAACACTGAACACCCCATGTATACCAATTATTCCCTCAACTGCCACATTACTCACCTTTGCATTCAAATCACCCATCACTATAACCCGGTCTCGTGCATCAAAACCACTAACACACTCGTTCAGCTGGTGTGAAGAAGTCAGTAGAAAGTTACATGGATTAAAGTCTTTTAGGATAGTATGGAAAAACAATGCACAGCTGATGATAGGCTGGTCACGAAGGTATATGGCAATACAGTATAAGGAAAGGGGAGAGGAAGATCAAGGAGGAGATGGATAGACAGAAAGATAATTGGTTATGAATATCTCAGATGATGTTTGAAGAAGAAACAGGAATGGGGACTGTGATCTCAAATGGCAAAAGTTTTGTGTATAAAGTGAAAAGCAAGAAGCACTTTTACATGTGCAAAAGTCTATTTCACATATACACATTGGGCACAGGTAAAGAATGTGTATGTGATGCTCATGAAGGAAGTACGTACCTAATATACCTCATTAAATACAGAAATGAGTTATGATAAACAAATGGACACACAGACAGAACAAAATATCATTTCAGAAGGAAATGGATAAGGATGAATAAGATACAGAAGAATGAAAGACTTATTCATCTATTTTGAAAAGATAAAGTGGAATGAGATCATTCACAAATATATACTGGACAAGTGGGTTGAAGATATAATTGGAAGGCATTGGATACTCACTGTAAATGAAAATGGGGAAGAGCTTCTTGAGTTGTGTTGAAAAAGGATTGGCAAATACAGACACTTGTGTTGAAATAGGGTGCATACACGAGTTTACATGGCTGGGTGGGACTGGGGTTCAATGGGCATTATTTGATGAAGTGTTGACTGGCAGAAATGCATGCAAAGAAGAGGTGTTTGTATGTGGTGAGCAGGGCAGCAAATGGAACGTCTGATCATTTCTTGGTAGAACCAAATGTGAAATTTTGTAGTATTATTAGGAAAACAGGAAATAACGCGTGTGACACGTGGCGACAGTAGGTGAGCTCGGAATAGAGGCATGTACATAAAGATATCAAGAGAGACTGGGTAAAAAGTGGCACAGGGTAAGAGTACATGAAACAAAAGGAATAGAAGAGGAGTGGAAGGTGATTAAGGACACAATGTTTACATGTGCAGGTAAAGTGTGGCATGCAGGTGGAATGTGGGCATATGAAAAAAGAGTGAGCAGTGAGTTGAGGATGTCAAAATATCAGCAAAGGTAAAGAGAAGAGAGGTGTACAAATAGTATCTGCAGGGAAGAAGTGTGATTGATTTGGAGGCCCATAAAAAAAGGCAGCAAGAGATCAAGAGAGGGATAAGTAATGAAGGGACTGGCAAATGAGGCATGGTATGTATCAAAAGCTTGAGGGAATATGGAAATGCTGTGGAGGGAGATGAATAGAGTGAGAAAGACAACATAAAATGGGAGCAACAGTGAGGGAAGCAGATGGAAAAGTGCTAACAGGCTGAAAGATTGTGAAAAAGAGATATAGGGAGTATCCTGAAGGACTCTTGAATGTGTTAGATGATAGGGTGGTAGATGTGGTGTGTGTGGGATGAAGTGGCATGCAGAGTGAGAGAATTATGATGATTTATCAATCTATCATCTATCTATATCTATGGTGCCCATTCCCTCTGGGAACTCCCATTAAAGGGTGGCCAAGGCAAAAGAATCTCCACTTATCCTTATCCTCACATGCCGCCCTCGCATAAACAGTTCCACACATTCTACCATTTCTCTCTCCCCAGTATTCTTCCACTCTCACACCAATCCCTTTAACTGTACTATCATACACCTTCGTCGTAAACTCCAAGTCTTACATTCTTTCCACACGCCAAAACCACTGTAAACTATTCCGTTTCACCCATTCTACCTCTCCACAATTCACTCCCTTTGCATTCCCTGCAATACCACATCTCTCATATATCTCTTCATTTCTTTATTCAAACAGCTCATTTTCACAGCCTGGATTCTTGACCTCTGTGACTCATTCCATGTCCATGTTTCAACTGCATAGGGTCAGGGTTGGGAAGACTATGCTGTCCCTTAATCCTCTCTTCACTTCCATACTTACATCTCTACCCTTCATCATTCTGCTAAGGAACCCAATGATTCTTCTACCCTGTACTGCTCTCATCCTTATCTCTCCTTCCATATCACCAAACTTACCCAGGACAGCTCCTAAATACTTAAATTCTTTCACCTCTTCTACTCTTACTCCCCATATGTCCAAAGTATAAATATTTCAGTACACTTTCTTTTTTCACTCTATATGGTTTTGCAAAATCTATACTTTCACTCTGTTTCCTTACAAACACCATCATTTTACTTTTACTTGCATTTACTTTCAATCATCTATGCTTCAACACATCATAAAACACAACTTTCTGCAACTCTTCACTCCTAGCAAAAAATGCAGCATCATCTGCTAACAGGCTTGCCATTAGCCACCATATCGCACAGCTACACTCCATCTCTGCACTCCCTTTCTCTAGTTTCTGCTTTTGTCTCTCTTATCACTCCATCCATACATATATATAAATGGCGAATAGTTTGAAAGATATATATATATATATATATATATATATATATATATATATATATATATATATATATATATATATATATATATATTTTTTTTTTCTTTTTTTCTTTGTCGCTGTCTCCCGCGTTTGCGAGGTAGCGCAAGGAAACAGACGAAAGAAATGGCCCAACCCCCCCCATACACATGTATATACATACGTCCACACACGCAAATATACATACCTACACAGCTTTCCATGGTTTACCCCAGACGCTTCACATGCCCTGATTCAATTCACTGACAGCACGTCAACCCCGGTATACCACATCGCTCCAATTCACTCTATTCCTTGCTCCTTTCACCCTCCTGCATGTTCAGGCCCCGATCACACAAAATCTTTTTCACTCCATCTTTCCACCTCCAATTTGGTCTCCCTCTTCTCCTCGTTCCCTTCACCTCCGACACATATATCCTCTTGGTCAATCTTTCCTCACTCATTCTCTCCATGTGCCCAAACCATTTCAAAACACCCTCTTCTGCTCTCTCAACCACGCTCTTTTTATTTCCACACATCTCTCTTCCCCTTACGTTACTTACTCGATCAAACCACCTCACACCACACATTGTCCTCAAACATCTCATTTCCAGCACATCCATCCTCCTGCGCACCACTCTATCCATAGCCCACGCCTCGCAACCATACAACATTGTTGGAACCACTATTCCTTCAAACATACCCATTTTTGCTTTCCGAGATAATGTTCTTGACTTCCACACATTCTTCAAGGCTCCCAGAATTTTTGCCCCCCACCCCCATCCTATGATCCACTTCCGCTTCCATGGTTCCATCCACTGCCAGATCCACTCCCAGATATCTAAAACACTTTACTTCCTCCAGTTTTTCTCCATTCAAACTCACCTCCCAATTGACTTGACCCTCAACCCTACTGTACCTAATAACCTTGCTCTTATTCACATTTACTCTTAACTTTCTTCTTTCACACACTTTACCAAACTCAGTCACCAGCTTCTGCAGTTTCTCACATGAATCAGCCACCAGCGCTGTATCATCAGCGAACAACAACTGACTCACTTGCCAAGCTCTCTCATCCCCAACAGACTTCATACTTGCCCCTCTTTCCAAAACTCTTGCATTCACCTCCCTAACAACCCCATCCATAAACAAATTAAACAACCATGGAGACATCACACACCCCTGCCGCAAACCTACATTAACTGAGAACCAATCACTTTCCTCTCTTCCTACACGTACACATGCCTTACATCCTCGATAAAAACTTTTCGCTGCTTCTAACAACTTGCCTCCCACACCATATATTCTTAATACCTTCCACAGAGCATCTCTATCAACTCTATCATATGCCTTCTCCAGATCCATAAATGCTACATACAAATCCATTTGCTTTTCTAAGTATTTCTCACATACATTCTTCAAAGCAAACACCTGATCCACACATCCTCTACCACTTCTGAAACCACACTGCTCTTCCCCAATCTGATGCTCTGTACATGCCTTCACCCTCTCAATCAATACCCTCCCATATAATTTACCAGGAATACTCAACAAACTTATACCTCTGTAATTTGAGCACTCACTCTTATCCCCTTTGCCTTTGTACAATGGCACTATGCACGCATTCTGCCAATCCTCAGGCACCTCACCATGAGTCATACATACATTAAATAACCTTACCAACCAGTCAACAATACAGTCACCACCTTTTTCAATAAATTCCACTGCAATACCATCCAAACCTGCTGCCTTGCCGGCTTTCATCTTCCGCAAAGCTTTCACTACCTCTTCTCTGTTTACCAAATCATTTTCCCTAACCCTCTCACTTTGCACACCATCTCGACCAAAACACCCTATATCTGCCACTCTATCATCAAACACATTCAACAAACCTTCAAAATACTCACTCCATCTCCTTCTCACATCACCACTACTTGTTATCACCTCCCCATTTGCACCCTTCACTGAAGTTCCCATTTGCTCCCTTGTCTTACGCATTTTATTTACCTCCTTCCAGAACATCTTTTTATTCTCCCTAAAATTTAATGATACTCTCTCACCCCAACTCTCATTTGCCCTTTTTTTCACCTCTTGCACCTTTCTCTTGACCTCCTGTCTCTTTCTTTTATACATCTCCCACTCAATTGCATTTTTTCCCTGCAAAAATCGTCCAAATGCCTCTCTCTTCTCTTTCACTAATACTCTTACTTCTTCATCCCACCACTCACTACCCTTTCTAATCAACCCACCTCCCACTCTTCTCATGCCACAAGCATCTTTTGCGCAATCCATCACTGATTCCCTAAATACATCCCATTCCTCCCCCACTCCCCTTACTTCCATTGTTCTCACCTTTTTCCATTCTGTACTCAGTCTCTCCTGGTACTTCCTCACACAGGTCTCCTTCTCAAGCTCACTTACTCTCACCACCCTCTTCACCCCAACATTCACTCTTCTTTTCTGAAAACCCATACAAATCTTCACCTTAGCCTCCACAAGATAATGATCAGACATCCCTCCAGTTGCACCTCTCAGCACATTAACATCCAAAAGTCTCTCTTTTTTTTTTCTTTTTTTTTTTAAACCATTCGCCATTTCCCGCATTAGCGAGGTAGCGCTAAGAACAGAGGACTGGGCCTTTTTTGGAATATCCTCACCTGGCCCCCCTCTGTTCCTTCTTTTGGAAAATTTAAAAAAAAAACGAGAGGGGAGGAATTCCAGCCCCCCGTTCCCTCCCCTTTTAGTCGCCTTCTACGACACGCAGGGAATACGTGGGAAGTATTCTTAAACCCCTATCCCCAGGGATATATATATATATATATATTGGGGAAGAGCAGTGTGGGTTCAGAAGTGGTAGAGGGTGTGTGGATCAGGTGTTTGCTTTGAAGAATGTATGTGAGAAATACTTAGAAAAGCAAATGGATTTGTATGTAGCATTTATGGATCTGGAGAAGGCATATGATAGAGTTGATAGAGATGCTCTGTGGAAGGTATAAAGAATATATGGTGTGGGAGGCAAGTTGTTAGAAGCAGTGAAAAGTTTTTATCGAGGATGTAAGGCATGTGTACGTGTAGGAAGAGAGGAAAGTGATTGGTTCTCAGTGAATGTAGGTTTGCGGCAGGGGTGTGTGATGTCTCCATGGTTGTTTAATTTGTTTATGGATGGGGTTGTTAGGGAGGTAAATGCAAGAGTTTTGGAAAGAGGGGCAAGTATGAAGTCTGTTGGGGATGAGAGAGCTTGGGAAGTGAGTCAGTTGTTGTTCGCTGATGACACAGCGCTGGTGGCTGATTCATGTGAGAAACTGCAGAAGCTGGTGACTGAGTTTGGTAAAGTGTGTGGAAGAAGAAAGTTAAGAGTAAATGTGAATAAGAGCAAGGTTATTAGGTACAGTAGAGTTGAGGGTCAAGTCAATTGGGAGGTGAGTTTGAATGGAGAAAAACTGGAGGAAGTGAAGTGTTTAGATATCTGGGAGTGGATCTGGCAGCGGATGGAACCATGGAAGCGGAAGTGGATCATAGGGTGGGGGAGGGGGCGAAAATTCTGGGGGCCTTGAAGAATGTGTGGAAGTCGAGAACATTATCTCGGAAAGCAAAAATGGGTATGTTTGAAGGAATAGTGGTTCCAACAATGTTGTATGGTTGCGAGGCGTGGGCTATGGATAGAGTTGTGCGCAGGAGGATGGATGTGCTGGAAATGAGATGTTTGAGGACAATGTGTGGTGTGAGGTGGTTTGATCGAGTGAGTAACTTAAGGGTAAGAGAGATGTGTGGAAATAAAAAGAGCGTGGTTGAGAGAGCAGAAGAGGGTGTTTTGAAGTGGTTTGGGCACATGGAGAGGATGAGTGAGGAAAGATTGACCAAGAGGATATATGTGTCGGAGGTGGAGGGAACAAGGAGAAGAGGGAGACCAAATTGGAGGTGGAAAGATGGAGTGAAAAAGATTTTGTGTGATCGGGGCCTGAACATGCAGGAGGGTGAAAGGAGGGCAAGGAACAGAGTGAATTGGAGCGATGTGGTATACCGGGGCTGACGTGCTGTCAGTGGATTGAATCAAGGCATGTGAAGCGTCTGGGGTAAACCATGGAAAGCTGTGTAGGTATGTATATTTGCGTGTGTGGACGTATGTATATACATGTGTATGGGGGTGGGTTGGGCCATTTCTTTCGTCTGTTTCCTTGCGCTACCTCGCAAACGCGGGAGACAGCGACAAAGTATAAAAAAAAAAAAAATATATATATATATATATATATATATATATATATATATATATATATACATATATATATATATATATATATATATATATATATATATATATATATATATATATATATAAGTGTGTGAAAGATGAAAGTTAAGAGTAAATGTGAATAAGAGCAAGGTTATTAGGTACAATAGGGTTGAGGGTCAAGTCAATTGGGAGGTAAGTTTGAATGGAGAAAAACTGGAGGAAGTAAAGTGTTTTAGATATCTGGGAGTGGATCTGGAAGCGGATGGAACCATGGAAGCGGAAGTGCATCATAGAGTGGGGGAGGGGGCGAAAATCCTGGGAGCCTTGAAGAATGTGTGGAAGTCGAGAACATTATCTCGGAAAGCAAAAATGGGTATGTTTGAAGGAATAGTGGTTCCAACAATGTTGTATGGTTGCGAGGCGTGGGCTATGGATAGAGTTGTGTGCAGGAGGATGGATGTGCTGGAAATGAGATGTTTGAGGACAATGTGTGGTGTGAGGTGGTTTGATCGAGTAAGTAACGTAAGGGTAAGAGAGATGTGTGGAAATAAAAAGAGCGTGGTTGAGAGAGCAGAAGAGGGTGTTTTGAAATGGTTTGGGCACATGGAGAGAATGAGTGAGGAAAGATTGACCAAGAGGATATATGTGTCAGAGGTGGAGGGAACGAGGAGAAGTGGGAGACCAAATTGGAGATGGAAAGATGGAGTGAAAAAGATTTTGTGTGATCGGGGCCTGAACATGCAGGAGGGTGAAAGGCGGGCAAGGAATAGAGTGCATTGGATCGATGTGGTATACCGGGGTTGACGTGCTGTCAGTGGATTGAATCAGGCATGTGAAGCGACTGGGGTAAACCATGGAAAGCTGTGTAGGTATGTATATTTGCGTGTGTGGACGTATGTATATACATGTGTATGGGGGTGGGTTGGGCCATTTCTTTCGTCTGTTTCCTTGCGCTACCTCGCAAATGTGGGAAACAGAGACAAAGCAAAAAAGAAAAAAAAATATCTAAAAACTATGGTGTAAACACAGAGCCCTGTTTCACACCCACATGTATACCAAAAGTTTTGCTCAACTCTCCATCCACTCTTATACATGCATTTGCTCCTCTACAGAAGGCTCTAATACCATCCAACAGTTGTCCTTTTACCCCATACAACCTTAACAAATCCTATAAAGCACTCAGCAAAACGCTGTTATTGTTTCCTCCAGATCCATAAAAGCTGCAGACAACTTCTTACCTTTCGCTAAATACTTTTCCATGGTCATCTTTACCACAAAAATTTTATCCACACATTGCCTACCTTTCCTAAAACACCTTGCCCTTCACTTATTCTGCATCAGTCACTTCCATCACCCTATTAGTCAACATTCTTGCATACATTTTTCCTGGTACACTTAATAGGTTTATTCTGCTATAATTGCTACATACATCTTTATTGCCTTTTCCTTTAAATAAAGGAGCAAAAGCATCTTTCATCCAATCCTCAGGCACAACATTTTGTTTCCATGATAAATTACTTATCAGATGTATTCACTATACCACACTTTCTCCATCATACTTTGGGATTTCAGCCATTATCCCATTCACTCCAGGTGCCTTCCCTAGCTTCAGCCTCATTATTACCCTTCTTACATCTCTTTTTGCTATACCCCCTTGCACATGTATCCTTTTCCTTCCATCCTCCATACTCATGCATGTAACAACTACTAGCCTCCCTTTCTCCCACATTCGTCAGTTCTTCATCTTCCTTTCACTTCCTCCTTTCGATACAGGAACTCCCCTTCCATACTTTTCACATTAACATTTTCACTCTTGCATCACCTCTTTCCTTTTTCATCTCCTACCATTACAGTTTCGTTTCTTACCCTGAAACTTTTCACTTAACTTTACTTTCCAAAATCTTCATCTACTCCTTTGCTTTCCTCTATCAGCTTCATAATATTCTGCTTGCATATCTTATATTCTTACCTCCTCTTTGCTGAAATTCAACTGCTATGTTCCTATCGACCAATCTAACATATGCCTTATTCTTCTCTTCCACACTATTTCTACTCTCATCTTTCCACCGTGCACCGCACTTTTTATTCCTGTATCTCACAATCTTGTATTCAACCACTAATTCTATAACTTAAAAGTATTTCTTTAAACATTTTAAATTTGCAGTTAACTTCCTTTCATATTCCTCCTTGCAATTTTTCTTATTCATCTTCTTGCTTGCGAGTACTTTTAACTTTCCATTTTGTCTTACACCATACCTTCATTTCCTGATCCTTATCTCCACAAGAACTGCAAAATGGTCAGTGTCTCTAAAGAATCCTCTCACAACTCTAGCATCTCGAATGGCCTATCTTAATCTTTCATCAGTGACAAATTGTCAAGCAAAGCTTTTTGCTCTTCTCTTCCATCATTCCGCCTCCGCACACACACACACACACATATATATATATCTTATTTTATTTTGCTTTGTCGCTGTCTCCCGCGTTTGCGAGGTAGCGCAAGGAAACAGACGAAAGAAATGGCCCAACCCACCCCCATACACATGTATATACATACACGTCCACACACACAAATATAAATACCTATACATCTCAATGTACACACATATATACACACACAGACACATACATGTATACCCATGCACACAAGTCTGCCTTTATTCATTGCCATCGCCACCTCGCCACACATGGAATACCATCCCCCTCCCCCTCTCATGTGTGCGAGGTAGCGCTAGGAAAAGACAACAAAGGCCCCATTCGTTCACACTCAGTCTCTAGATGTTATGCAATAATGCCCGAAACCACAGCTCCCATTCCACATCCAGGCCCCACACAACTTTCCACGGTTTACCCCAGACGCTTCACATGCCCTGATTCAATCCACTGACAGCACGTCAGCCCCGGTATACCACATCGATCCAATTCACTCTATTCCTTGCCCGCCTTTCACCCTCCTGCATGTTCAGGCCACGATCACTCAAAATCTTTTTCACTCCATCTTTCCACCTCCAATTTGGTCTCCCACTTCTCCTCGTTCCCTCCACCTCCGACACATATATCCTCTTGGTCAATCTTTCCTCACTCATTCTCTCCATGTGCCCAAACCATTTCAAAACACCCTCTTCTGCTCTCTCAACCACGCTCTTTTTATTTCCACACATCTCTCTTACCCTTACATTACTTACTTGATCAAACCTCACACCACACATTGTCCTCAAACATCTCATTTCCAGCACATCCACCCTCCTGCGCACAACTCTATCCATAGCCCATGCCTCGCAACCATACAACATTGTTGGAACCACTATTCCTTCAAACATATCCATTTTTGCTTTCAGAGATAATGTTCTCGACTTCCACACATTCTTCAAGGCTCCCAGGATTTTCGCCCCCTCCCCCACCCTATGATTCACTTCCGCTTCCATGGTTCCATCCGCTGCCAGATCCACTCCCAGATATCTAAAACACTTTACTTCCTCCAGTTTTTCTCCATCAAAACTTACCTCCCAATTGACTTGACCCTCAACCCTACTGTACCTAATAACCTTGCTCTTATTCACATTTACTCTTACCTTTCTTCTTTCACACACTTTACCAAACTAAGTCACCAGCTTCTGCAGTTTCTCACATAATCAGCCACCAGCACTGTATCATCAGCGAACAACAACTGACTCACTTCTCAAGCTCTCTCATCCACAACAGACTGCATACTTGCCCCTCTTTCCAAAACTCTTGCATCCAACTCCTTAACAACCCCATCCATAAACAATTTAAACAACCATGAAGACATCACACACCCCTGCTGCAAACCTACATTCACTGAAAACCAATCACTTTCCTCTCTTCCTAAACGTACACATGCCTTACATCCTCGATAAAAACTTTTCATTGATTTTAACAACTTGCCTCCCACACCATATATTCTTAATACCTTCCATAGAGCATCTCTATTAACTCTATCATATGCCTTCTCCAGATCCATATGTGCTACAGACATATCAATTTCCTTTTCTAAATATTTCTCACATACATTCTTCAAAGCAAACACCTGATTCATACATCCTCTACCACTTCTGAAACCGCACTGCTCTTCCCCAATCTGATGCTCTGTACATGCCTTCACCCTCTCAATCAATACCCTCCCATATAATTTACTAAGAATACTAAACAAACTTATACCTCTGTAATTTGAGCACTCACTTTTATCCCCTTTGCCGTTGTACAATGGCACTATGCAAGCATTCCACCAATTCTAAGGCACCTCACCAAGAGTCATACATACATTATATAACCTTACCAACCAGTCAACAATAGAGTAACCCCCTTTTTAATAAATTCCAATGCAATACAGTCCAAAACTTCTGCCTTCTCGGCTTTCATCTTCCGCAAAGCTTTTACTACCTCTTCTCTGTTTACCAAATCTTGCCCCTCATTCTCCCTAACCCTCTCACTTTGCACACCACCTCGACCAAACCAACCTATATCTGACACTCTATCTTCAAACATATTCAACAAACCTTCAAAATACTAACTCCATCTTCTCACATCACCACAACTTATCATCACCTCCCCATTAGCCCCCTTACCTGAAGTTCCCATTGATTCCCTTCTCTTATGCACAAGAAGAATATATTTTTTTTTTCTTTTTTTTTTTACTTTGTCGCTGTCTCCCGCGTTTGCGAGGTGGCGTAAGGAAACAGACGAAAGAAATGGCCCAACCCCCCCCCCATACACATGTATATACATACGTCCACACACGCAAATATACATACCTACACAGCTTTCCATGGTTTACCCCAGACGCTTCACATGCCTTGCTTCAATCCACTGACAGCACGTCAGCCCCGGTATACCACATCGCTCCAATTCACTCTGTTCCTTGCCCTCCTTTCACCCTCCTGCATGTTCAGGCCCCGATCACACAAAATCTTTTTCACTCCATCTTTCCACCTCCAATTTGGTCTCCCTCTTCTCCTTGTTCCCTCCACCTCCGACACATATATCCTCTTGGTCAATCTTTCCTCACTCATCCTCTCCATGTGCCCAAACCACTTCAAAACACCCTCTTCTGCTCTCTCAACCACGCTCTTTTTATTTCCACACATCTCTCTTACCCTTACGTTACTCACTCGATCAAACCACCTCACACCACACATTGTCCTCAAACATCTCATTTCCAGCACATCCATCCTCCTGCGCACAACTCTATCCATAGCCCACGCCTCGCAACCATACAACATTGTTGGAACCACTATTCCTTCAAACATACCCATTTTTGCTTTCCGAGATAATGTTCTCGACTTCCACACATTCTTCAAGGCCCCCAGAATTTTCGCCCCCTCCCCCACCCTATGATCCACTTCCGCTTCCATGGTTCCATCCGCTGCCAGATCCACTCCCAGATATCTAAAACACTTCACTTCCTCCAGTTTTTCTCCATTCAAACTCACCTCCCAATTGACTTGACCCTCAACCCTACTGTACCTAATAACCTTGCTCTTATTCACATTTACTCTTAACTTTCTTCTTCCACACACTTTACCAAACTCAGTCACCAGCTTCTGCAGTTTCACACATGAATCAGCCACCAGCGCTGTGTCATCAGCGAACAACAACTGACTCACTTCCCAAGCTCTCTCATCCCCAACAGACTTCATACTTGCCCCTCTTTCCAAAACTCTTGCATTTACCTCCCTAACAACCCCATCCATAAACAAATTAAACAACCATGGAGACATCACACACCCCTGCCGCAAACCTACATTCACTGAGAACCAATCACTTTCCTCTCTTCCTACACGTACACATATATATATTTATTTTATCTATTTATTTAATTATTTTGCTTTATCGGTCTCCCGCGTTAGCGAGGTAGCGCAAGGAAACAGACGAAAGAATGACCCAACCCGCCCATATACACATGTATATACATACATGTCCACACACGCACAATATACATACCAATACATCTCAATGTACACATATATATTACACACACAGACATATACATATATACACATGTACATAAATCACACTGTCTGCCTTTATTTGTTCCCATCGCCACCTCGCCATACATGGAATAACAACCCCCTCCCCCCTTAAGTGTGTGAGGTAGCGCTAGGAAAAACACCAAAGGCCCCATTCATTCACACTCAGTCTCTAGCTGTCATGTAATAATGCACCGAAACCACAGCTCCCTTTCCACATCCAGGCCCCACACACTCTGCATGGTTTACACCAGACGCTTCACATGCCCTGGTTCAATCCATTCACAGCACGTCGACCCCGGTATATCACATCGTTCCAATTCACTCTATTCCTTGCACGCCTTTCACCCTCCTCCATGTTCAGGCCCCGATCACTCAAAATCTTTTTCACTCGATCTTTCCACCTCCAATTTGGTCTCCCACTCCTCCTCGTTCCCTCCACCTCTGACACATATATCCTCTTGGTCAATCTTTCCCCACTCATTCTCTACATGTGACCAAACCATTTCAAAACACCCTCTTCTGCTCTCTCAACCACACTCTTTTTATTTCCACACATCTCTCTCACCCTTACATTACTTACTCGATCAAACCTCCTCACACCATATATTGTCCTCAAACATCTCATTTCCAGCAGATCCACCCTCCTGCGCACAACTCTATCCATAGCCCACGCCTCGCAACCATACAACATTGTTGGAAACACTATTCCTTCATACATACCCATTTTTGCTTTCCGAGATAATGTTCTCGACTTCCAAACATTCCTCAAGGCTCCCAGAATTTTCGCCCCCTCCCCCACCCTATGATTCACTTCTGCTTCCATGGTTCCATCCGCTGCCAGATCCACTCCCAGATATCTAAAACACTTTACTTCCTCCAGTTTTTCTCCATTCAAACTTACCTCCCAATTGACTTGACCCTCAACCCTACTGTACCTAATAACCTTGCTCTTATTCACATTTACTCTTACCTTTCTTCTTTCACACACTTTACCAAACTCAGTCACCAGCTTCTGCAGTTTCTTACATGAATCAGCCACCAGCGCTGTATCATCAGCGAACAACAACTGACTCACTTCCCAAGATCTCTCATCCACAACAGACTTCATTCTTGCCCCTCTTTCCAAAACTCTTGCATTCACCTCCCTAACATCCCCATCCATAAATAAATTAAACAACCATAGAGACATCACACACCCCTGCCGCAAACCTACATTCACTAAGAAAAAATCACTTTCCTCTCTTCCTACACGTACACATGCCTTACATCCTCAATAAAAACTTTTCACTGCTTCTAAAAACTTGCCTCCCACACCATATATTTTTAATACCTTCCAGAGAGCATCTCTATCAACTCTATCATATGCCTTATCCACATCCATAAATGCTACATACAAATCCATTTGCTTTTCTAAGTATTTCTCACATACATTATTCAGAGCAAACACCTGATCCACACATCCTCTACCACTTCTAAAACCACACTGCTCTTCCTGAATCTGATGCTCTGTACATGCCTTCACACTCTCAATCAATACCCTTCCATATAATTTACCAGGAATACTCAACAAACTTATACCTCTGTAATTTGAGCACTCACTCTTATCCCCTTTGCCTTTGTACAATGGCACTATGCACGCATTCCGCCAATCCTCAGGCACCTCGCCATGAGTTATACATAAATTAAATAACCTTACCAACCAGTCAACAATACAGTCACCCCCTTTTTTAAAAAATTCCACTACAATACCATCCAAACCTGCTGCCTTGCCGGCTTTCATCTTCTGCAAAGCTTTTACTACCTCTTCTCTGTGAGAACAATGGAAGTCAGGGGAGTGGGGGAGGAATGGGATGTATTTAAGGAATCAGTGATGGATTGCGCAAAAGATGCTTGTGGCATGAGAAGCGTGGGAGGTGGGTTGATTAGAAAGGGTAGTGAGTGGTGGGATGAAGTAAGATTATTAGTGAAAGAGAAGAGAGAGGCATTTGGACGATTTTTGCAGGGAAAAAATGCAATTGAGTGGGAGATGTATAAAAGAGACATGAGGTCATGAGAAAGGTGCAAGAGCTGAAAAAGAGGGCAAATGAGAGTTGGGGTGAGAGAGTATCATTAAATTTTAGGGAGAATAAAAAGATGTTCTGGAAGGGCGCTAATGGGGAGGTGATAACAAGTAGTGGTGATGTGAGAAGGAGATGGAGTGAGTATTTTGAAGGTTTGCTGAATGTGTTTGATGATAGAGTGGCAGATATAGGGTGTCTTGGTCGAGGTGGTGTGCAAAGTGAGAGGGTCGGGGAAAATGATTTGGTATATATATATATATAAAAAAAAAAAAAAAAAAAAAAAAAAAAATATATATATATATATATATATATATATATATATATATATATATATATATATATATATATATATATATATCCCAGGGGATAGGGGATTAAGAATACATCCCACGTATTCCCTGCGTGTCGTAGAAGGCGACTAAAAGGGGAGGGAGCGGGGGGCTAGAAATCCTCCCCTCTCTCTTTTTTTTTTTCTAATTTTCCAAAAGAAGGAACAGAGGGGGCCAGGTGAGGATATTCCAAAAAAGGCCCAGTCCTCTGTTCTTAATGCTACCTCGCTATCGCGGGAAATGGCAAATAGTATGAAAAAAAAAAGAACAAAAATATATATATATATATATATATATATATATATATATATATATATATATATATATTTTTTTGTTTTTTTTTTATACTTTATCGCTGTCTCCCGCGTTTGCGAGGTAGCGCAAGGAAACAGACGAAAGAAATGGCCCAACCCCCCCATACACATGTATATACATACGTCCACACACGCAAATATACATACCTATACAGCTTTCCATGGTTTACCCCAGACGCTTCACATGGCCTGCTTCAATCCACTGACAGCACGTCAACCCCGGTATACCACATCGCTCCAATTCACTCTATTCCTTGCCCTCCTTTCACCCTCCTGCATGTTCAGGCCCCGATCACACAAAATCTTTTTCACTCCATCTTTCCACCTCCAATTTGGTCTCCCTCTTCTCCTTGTTCCCTCCACCTCCGACACATATATCCTCTTGGTCAATCTTTCCTCACTCATCCTCTCCATGTGCCCAAACCACTTCAAAACACCCTCTTCTGCTCTCTCAACCACGCTCTTTTTATTTCCACACATCTCTCTTACCCTTACGTTACTCACTCGATCAAACCACCTCACACCACACATTGTCCTCAAACATCTCATTTCCAGCACATCCATCCTCCTGCGCACCACTCTATCCATAGCCCACGCCTCGCAACCATACAACATTGTTGGAACCACTATTCCTTCAAACATACCCATTTTTGCTTTCCGAGATAATGTTCTCGACTTCCACACATTCTTCAAGGCTCCCAGGATTTTCGCCCCCTCCCCCACCCTATGATCCACTTCCGCTTCCATGGTTCCATCCGCTGCCAGATCCACTCCCAGATATCTAAAACACTTCACTTCCTCCAGTTTTTCTCCATTCAAACTCACCTCCCAATTGACTTGACCCTCAACCCTACTGTACCTAATAACCTTGCTCTTATTCACATTTACTCTTAACTTTCTTCTTCCACACACTTTTCCAAACTCAGTCACCAGCTTCTGCAGTTTCTCACATGAATCAGCCACCAGCGCTGTATCATCAGCGAACAACAAATGACTCACTTCCCAAGCTCTCTCATCCCCAACAGACTTCATACTTGCCCCTCTTTCCAAAACTCTTGCATTCACCTCCCTAACAACCCCATCCATAAACAAATTAAACAACCATGGAGACATCACACACCCCTACCACAAACCTACATTCACTGAGAACCAATCACTTTCCTCTCTTCCTACACGTACACATGCCTTACATCCTCGATAAAAACTTTTCACTGCTTCTAACAACTTGCCTCCCACACCATATATTCTTAATACCTTCAACAGAGCATCTCTATCAACTCTATCGTATGCCTTCTCCAGATCCATAAATGCTACATGTGGTTTCAGAAGTGGTTGAGGATGTGTGGATCAGGTGTTTGCTTTGAAGAATGTATGTGAGAAATACTTAGAAAAGCATATATATATATATATATATATATATATATATATATATATATATATATATATATATATATATATATATATATATATATATATATATATTTATTTATTATTTATTATATATATATTATTTAATATATATATATATATATATATATATATATATATATATATATATATATATATATTTTTTTTTTATACTTTGTCGCTGTCTCCCGCGTTTGCGAGGTAGCGCAAGGAAACAGACGAAAGAAATGGCCCAACCCCCCCCCCATACACATGTATATACATACGTCCACACATGCAAATATACATACCTACACAGCTTTCCATGGTTTACCCCAGACGATTCACATGCCCTGATTCAATCCACTGACAGCACGTCAACCCCAGTATACCACATCGATCCAATTCACTCTTTTCCTTGCCCTCCTTTCATCCTCCTGCATGTTCAGGCCCCGATCACACAAAATCTTTTTCACTCCATCTTTCCGCCTCCAATTTGGTCTCCCACTTCTCCTCGTTCCCTCCACCTCCGACACATATATCCTCTTGGTCAATCTTTCCTCACTCATTCTCTCCATGTGCCCAAACCATTTCAAAACACCCTCTTCTGCTCTCTCAACCACGCTCTTTTTATTTCCACACATCTCTCTTACCCTTATGTTACTTACTTGATCAAACCACCTCACACCACACATTGTCCTCAACCATCTCATTTCCAGCACATCCATCCTCCTGCGCACAACTCTATCCATAGCCCACGCCTCGCAACCATACAACATTGTTGGAACCACTATTCCTTCAAAAATACCCATTTTTGCTTTCCGAGATAATGTTCTTGACTTCCACACATTCTTCAAGGCTCCCAGAATTTTCGCCCCCTCCCCCACCCTATGATGCACTTCCGCTTCCATGGTTCCATCCGCTGCCAGATCCACTCCCAGATATCTAAAACTCTTTACCTCCTCAAGTTTTTGTCCATTCAAACTTACCTCCCAATTGACTTGACCCTCAACCCTACTGTACCTAATAACCTTGCTCTTATTCACATTTACTCTCACCTTTCTTCTTTCACACACTTTACCAAACTCAGTCACCAACTTCTGCAGTTTCTCACATGAATCAGCCGCCGGCGCTGTATCATCAGCGAACAACAACTGACTCACTTCCCAAGCTCTCTCATCCCCAACAGACTTCATACTTGCCCCTCTTTCCAAAACTATTGCATTCACCTCCCTAACGACCCCATCCATAAACAAATTAAACAACCATGGAGACATCACACACCCCTGCCGCAAACCTACATTCACTGAGAACCAATCACTTTCCTCTATTCCTACACGTACACATGCCTTACATCCTCGATAAAAACTTTTCACTGCTTCTAACAACTTGCCTCCCACACCATATATTCTTAATACCTTCCATAGGGCATCTCTATCAACTCTATCATATGCCTTCTCCAGATCCATAAATGCTACATACAAATCCATTTGCTTTTCAAAGTATTTCTCACATACATTCTTCAAAGGAAACACCTGATCCACACATCCTCTACCACTTCTGAAACCACACTGCTCTTCCCCAATCTGATGCACTGTACATGCCTTCACCCTCTCAATCAATACCCTCCCATATAATTTACCAGGAATACTCAACAAACTTATACCTCTGTAATTTGAGCACTCACTCTTATCCCCTTTGCCTTTGTACAATGGCACTATACACGCATTCCGCCAATCCTCAGGCACCTCACCATGAGTCATACATACATTAAATAACCTTACCAACCAGTCAATAATACAGTCACCCCCTTTTTTTTTTAATAAATTTCACTGCAATACCATCCAAACCTGCTGCCTTGCCGGCTTTCATCTTCCACAAAGCTTTTACTACCTCTTCTCTGTTTACCAAATCATTTTCCCTAACCCTCTCACTTTGCACACCACCTCAACCAAAACACGCTATATCTACCACTCTATCATCAAACACATTCAACAAACCTTCAAAATACTCACTCCATCTCCTTCTCACATCACCACTACTTGTTATCACCTCCCCATTTGCGCCCTTCACTGAAGTTCCCATTTGCTCCCTTGTCTTACACACTTTATTTACCTCCTTCCAGAACATCTTTTTTTATATCTATTTATTTCATTATACTTTGTCGCTGTCTCCCGCGTTTGCGAGGTAGCGCAAGGAAACAGACGAAAGAAATGGCCCAACCCACTCCCATACACATGTATATACATACGTCCACACACGCAAATATACATACCTACACAGCTTTCCATGGTTTACCCCAGACGCCTCACATGCCTTGATTCAATCCACTGACAGCACGTCAACCCCGGTATACCACATCGCTCCAATTCACTCTATTCCTTGCCCTCCTTTCACCCTCCTGCATGTTCAGGCCCCGATCACACAAAATCTCTTTCACTCCATCTTTCCACCTCCAATTTGGTCTCCCTCTTCTCCTCGTTCCCTCCACCTCCGACACATATATTCTCTTGGTCAATCTTTCCTCACTCATTCTCTCCATGTGCCCGAACCATTTCAAAACACCCTCTTCTGCTCTCTCAACCACGCTCTTTTTATTTCCACACATCTCTCTTACCCTTACGTTACTCACTCGATCAAACCACCTCACACCACACATTGTCCTCAAACATCTCATTTCCAGCACATCCATCCTCCTGCGCACAACTCTAGCCATAGCCCACGCCTCGCAACCATACAACATTGTTGGAACCACTATTCCTTCAAACATACCCATTTTTGCTTTCCGAGATAATGTTCTCGACTTCCACACATTCTTCAAGGCCCCCAGAATTTTCGCCCCCTCCCCCACCCTATGATCCACTTCCGCTTCCATGGTTCCATCCGCTGCCAGATCCACTCCCAGATATCTAAAACACTTCACTTCCTCCTGTTTTTCTCCATTCAAACTCACCTCCCAATTGACTTGACCCTCAACCCTACTGTACCTAATAACCTTGCTCTTATTCACATTTACTCTTAACTTTCTTCTTCCACACACTTTACCAAACTCAGTCACCAGCTTCTGCAGTTTCTCACATGAATCAGCCACCAGCGCTGTATCATCAGCGAACAACAACTGACTCACTTCCCAAGCTCTCTCATCCCCAACAGACTTCATACTTGCCCCTCTTTCCAAAACTCTTGCATTTACCTCCCTAACAACCCCATCCATAAACAAATTAAACAACCATGGAGACATCACACACCCCTGCCGCAAACCTACATTCACTGAGAACCAATCACTTTCCTCTCTTCCTACACGTACACATGCCTTACATCCTCGATAAAAACTTTTCACTGCTTCTAACAACTTTCCTCCCACACCATATATTCTTAATACCTTCCACAGTGCATCTCTATCAACTCTATCATATGCCTTCTCCAGATCCATAAATGCTACATACAAATCCATTTGCTTTTCTAAGTATTTCTCACATACATTTTTCAAAGCAAACACCTGATCCACACATCCTCTACCACTTCTGAAACCACACTGCTCTTCCCCAATCTGATGCTCTGTACATGCCTTCACCCTCTCAATCAATACCCTCCCATATAATTTACCAGGAATACTCAACAAACTTATACCTCTGTAATTTGAGCACTCACTCTTATCCCCTTTGCCTTTGTACAATGGCACTATGCACGCATTCCGCCAATCCTCAGGCACCTCACCATGAGTCATACATACATTAAATAACCTTACCAACCAGTCAACAATACAGTCACCCCCTTTTTTAATAAATTCCACTGCAATACCATCCAAACATGCTGCCTTGCCGGCTTTCATCTTCCACAGAGCTTTTACTACCTCTTCTCTGTTTACCAAATCATCTTCCCTAACCCTCTCACTTTGCACACACATATATATATATATATATATATATATATATATATATATATATATATATATATATATATATATAAGGCAAATGATAGTTGGGGTGAGAGAGTATCATTAAATTTTAGGGAGAATAAAAAGATGAGAAGAAAGATCATGAGAGGCAAGTGTTTTGGGAGCAGCTGAATGAGTGTGTTAGTGGTTTTGATGCACGAGACTGGGTTATAGTGATGGGTGATTTGAATGCAAAGGTGAGTAATGTGGCAGTTGAGGGAAGAATTGGTATACATGGGGTGTTCAGTGTTGTAAATGGAAATGGTGAAGAGCTTGTAGATTTATGTGCTGAAAAAGGACTGATGATTGGGAATACCTGGTTTAAAAAGCGAGATAAAAGCAAAAAAAAATATATATATATATATATATATATATATATATATATATATATATATATATATATATATATATATATATATTTTTTTTTATTTTGCTTTGAAGCTGTCTCACGCATTTGCGAGGTAGCGCAAGGAAACAGATGAAAGAAATTGTGAAACCCACCCCAATACACATGTATATACATACACGTCCACACACGCATATATACATACCTATACATCTCAATGCACACATTATACACACACACACACATATACATATATACACATGTACATAATTCATACTGTCTGCCTTTATTTACTCCCATGGCTGCCTCGCCACACATGGAATAACATCCCCCTCCCCCTCATCTGTGCGAGGTAGCGCTAGGAAAAGACAACAAAGGCCCCATTCGTTCACACTCAGTCTCTAGCTCTCATGTAACAATGCCCAAAACCACAGCTCCCTTTCCACATCCAGGCCCCGCACAACTTTCCATGGTTTACCCCAGATGCTTCACATGCCCTGAATCAATCCAGTGACAGAACATCGACCCCGGTATAACACATCGATCCAATTCCCTCTATTCCTTGCCCGCCTTACACCCTCCTGCATGTTCAGGCCCCAATCACAAAAAATCTTTTTCACTCCATCTTTCCACCTCCAATTTCGTCTCCCACTTCTCGTTCCCTCCACCTCCGACACATATATCCTCTTGGTCAATCTATCCTCACTCATTCTCTCCATGTGCCCAAACCATTTCAGAACACCCTCTTCAGCTCTCTCAACCACGCTCTTTTTATTTCCACACATCTCTCTTACCCTTACGTTACTAACTCGATCAAACCACCTCACACCACACACTGTCCTCAAACATCTCATTTCCAGCACATCCATCCTCCTGCGCACAACTCTATCCATAGCCCACGCCTCGCAACCATACAACATTGTTGGAACCACTATTCCTTCAAACATACCCATTTTTGCTTTCCGAGATAATGTTCTCGACTTCCACACATTCTTCAAGGCCCCCAGAATTTTCGCCCCCTCCCCCACCCTATGATCCACTTCCGCTTTCATGGTTCCATCCGCTGCCAGATCCACTCCCAGATATCTAAAACTCTTTACCTCCTCAAGTTTTTCTCCATTCAAACTTACCTCCCAATTGATTTGACCCTCAACCCTACTGTACCTAATAACCTTGCTCTTATTCACATTTACTATTACCTTTCTTCTTTCACACACTTTACCAAACTCAGTCACCAGCTTCTGCAGTTTCTCACATGAATCAGCCACCAGCGCTGTATCATCAGCGAACAACAACTGACTCACTTCCCAAGCTCTCTCATCCCCAACAGACTTCATACTTGCCCCTCTTTCCAAAACTATTGCATTCACCTCCCTAACAACCCCATCCATAAACAAATTAAACAACCATGGAGACATCACACACCCCTGCCGCAAACCTACATTCACTGAGAACCAATCACTTTCCTCTATTCCTACACGTACACATGCCTTACATCCTCGATAAAAACTTTTCACTGCTTCTAACAACTTTCATCCTACACCATATATTCTTAATACCTTCCACAGAGCATCTCTATCAACTCTATCATATGCCTTCTCCAGATCCATAAATGCTACATACAAATCCATTTGCTTTTCAAAGTACTTCTCACATACATTCTTCAAAGGAAACACCTGATCCACACATCCTCTACCACTTCTGAAACCACACTGCTCTTCCCCAATCTGATGCACTGTACATGCCTTCACCCTCTCAATCAATACCCTCCCATATAATTTACCAGGAATACTCAACAAACTTATACCTCTGTAATTTGAGCACTCACTCTTATCCCCTTTGCCTTTGTACAATGGCACTATACACGCATTCCACCAATCCTCAGGCACCTCACCATGATTCATACATACATTAAATAACCTTACCAACCAGTCAATAATACAGTCACCACCTTTTTTTTTTAATAAATTTCACTGCAATACCATCCAAACCTGCTGCCTTGCCGGCTTTCATCTTCCGCAAAGCTTTTACTACCTCTTCTCTGTTTACTAAATCATTTTCCCTAACCCTCTCACTTTGCACACCACCTCAACCAAAACACGCTATATCTACCACTCTATCATCAAACACATTCAACAAACCTTCAAAATACTCACTCCATCTCCTTCTCACATCACCACTACTTGTTATCACCTCCCCATTTGCTCCCGTGTCTTACACACTTTATTTACCTCCTTCCAGAACATCTTTTTTTATATTTATTTATTTCATTATACTTTGTCGCTGTCTCCCACGTTTGCGAGGTAGCGCAAGGAAACAGATGAAAGAAATGGCCCAACCCACTCCCATACACATATATATACATACGTCCACACACGCAAATATATATACCTACACAGCTTTCCATGGTTTACCCCAGACGCCTCACATGCCTTGATTCAATCCACTGACAGTACGTCAACCCCGGTATACCACATCGCTCCAATTCACTCTATTCCTTGCGCTCCTTTCACCCTCCTGCATGTTCAGGCCTCGATCACACAAAATCTTTTTCACTCCATCTTTCCACCTCCAATTTGGTCTCCCTCTTCTCCTCGTTCCCTCCACCTCCGACACATATATTCTCTTGGTCAATCTTTCCTCACTCATTCTCTCCATGTGCCCGAACCATTTCAAAACACCCTCTTCTACTCTCTCAACCACGCTCTTTTTATTTCCACACATCTCTCTTACCCTTACGTTACTCACTCGATCAAACCACCTCACACCACACATTGTCCTCAAACATCTCATTTCCAGCACATCCATCCTCCTGCGCACAACTCTATCCATAGCCCACGCCTCGCAACCATACAACATTGTTGGAACCACTATTCCTTCAAACATTCCGAGATAATGTTCTCGACTTCCACACATTCTTCAAGGCCCCCAGGATTTTCGCCCCCTCCCCCACCCTATGATCCACTTCCGCTTCCATGGTTCCATCCGCTGCCAGATCCACTCCCAGATATCTAAAACACTTCACTTCCTCCAGTTTTTCTCCATTCAAACTCACCTCCCAATTGACTTGACCCTCAACCCTACTGTACCTAATAACCTTGCTCTTATTCACATTTACTCTTAACTTTCTTCTTCCACACACTTTTCCAAACTCAGTCACCAGCTTCTGCAGTTTCTCACATGAATCAGCCACCAGCGCTGTATCATCAGCGAACAACAACTGACTCACTTCCCAAGCTCTCTCATCCCCAACAGACTTCATACTTGCCCCTCTTTCCAAAACTCTTGCATTTACCTCCCTAACAACCCCATCCATAAACAAATTAAACAACCATGGAGACATCACACACCCCTGCCGCAAAACTATATTCACCGAGAACCAATCACTCTCCTCTCTTCCTACACGTACACATGCCTTACATCCTCGATAAAAACTTTTCACTGCTTCTAACAACTTTCCTCCCACACCATATATTCTTAATACCTTCCACAGAGCATCTCTATCAACTCTATCATATGCCTTCTCCAGATCCATAAATGCTACATACAAATCCATTTGCTTTTCTAAGTATTTCTCACATACATTCTTCAAAGGAAACACCTGATCCACACATCCTCTACCACTTCTGAAACCACACTGCTCTTCCCCAATCTGATGCTCAGTACATGCCTTCACCCTCTCAATCAATACCCTCCCATATAATTTACCAGGAATACTCAACAAACTTATACCTCTGTAATTTGAGCACTCACTCTTATCCCCTTTGCCTTTGTACAATGGCACTATGCATGCATTCCGCCAATCCTCAGGCACCTCACCATGAGTCATACATACATTAATAACCTTACCAACCAGTCAACAATACAGTCACCCCCTTTTTTAATAAATTCCACTGCAATACCATCCAAACATGCTGCCTTGCCGGCTTTCATCTTCCGCAAAGCTTCTACTACCTCTTCTCTGTTTACCAAATCATCTTCCCTAACCCTCTCACTTTGCACACATATATATATATATATATATATATATATATATATATATATATATATATATATATATATATATATATATATAAGGCAAATGAGAGTTGGGGTGAGAGAGTATCATTAAATTTTAGGGAGAATAAAAAGATGAGAAGAAAGATCATGAGAGGCAAGTGTTTTGGGAGCAGCTGAATGAGTGTGTTAGTGGTTTTGATGCACGAGACTGGGTTATAGTGATGGGTGATTTGAATGCAAAGATGAGTAATGTGGCAGTTGAGGGAAGAATTGGTATACATGGGGTGTTCAGTGTTGTAAATGGAAATGGTGAAGAGCTTGTAGATTCATGTGCTGAAAAAGGACTGATGATTGGGAATACCTGGTTTAAAAAGCGAGATAAAAGCAAAAAAAAAAATATATATATATATATATATATATATATATATATATATATATATTTTTTATTTTGCTTTGAAGCTGTCTCACGCATTTGCGAGGTAGCGCAAGGAAACAGATGAAAGAAATTGTGAAACCCACCCCAATACACATGTATATACATACACGTCCACACACGCATATATACATACCTATACATCTCAATGCAAACATTATACACACACACACACATATACATATATACACATGTACATAATTCATACTGTCTGCCTTTATTTACTCCCATGGCTGCCTCGCCACACATGGAATAACAACCCCCTCCCCCCTCATGTGTGCGAGGTAGCGCTAGGAAAAGACAACAAAGGCCCCATTCGTTCACACTCAGTCTCTAGCTCTCATGTAACAATGCCCAAAACCACAGCTCCCTTTCCACATCCAGGCCCCGCACAACTTTCCATGGTTTACCCCAGATGCTTCACATGCCCTGAATCAATCCAGTGACAGAACATCGACCCCGGTATAACACATCGATCCAATTCACTCTATTCCTTGCCCGCCTTACACCCTCCTGCATGTTCAGGCCCCGATCACTCAAAATCTTTTTCACTCCATCTTTCCACCTCCAATTTCGTCTCCCACTTCTCGTTCCCTCCACCTCCGACACATATATCCTCTTGGTCAATCTATCCTCACTCATTCTCTCCATGTGCCCAAACCATTTCAGAACACCCTCTTCAGCTCTCTCAACCACGCTCTTTTTATTTCCACACATCTCTCTTACCCTTACATTACTTACTCGATCAAACCACCTCACACCACATATTGTCCTCAAAGATCTTATTTCCAGAACATCCACCCTCTGCACACAACTCTATCCATAGCCCACGCCTCGCAACCATACAACATTGTTGGAACCATTATTCCTTCAAACATACCCATTTTTGCTTTCAGAGATAATGTTCTCGACTTCCAAACATTCTTCAAGGCTTCCAGGATTTTCGTCCCCTCCCCCCACCCTATGATTCACTTCCGCTTCCATGGTTCCATTCGCTTCCAGATCCACTCCCAGATACTTCCCACGTATTCCCTGCGTGTCGTAGAAGGCGACTAAAAGGGGAGGGAGCATGAGGCTGGAAATCCTCCCCTCTCGTTTTTTTTTTCTTTTTTTTAATTTTCCAAAAGAAGGGACAGAGGGGGGCCAGGTGAGAATATTCCACAAAGGCCCAGTCCTCTGTTCTTAACGCTACCTCGCTAATGCGGGAAATGGCGGATAGTTTAAAAGAAAAGAAGAATATATATATATATATATATATATATCACCACTACTTGTTATCACCTCCCCATTTACGCCCTTCACTGAAGTTCCCATTTGCTCCCTTGTCTTACGCACCCTATTTACCTCTTTCCAGAACATCTTTTTATTCTCCCTAAAATTTACTGATAGTCTCTCACCCCAACTCTCATTTGCCCTTTTTTTCACCTCTTGCACCTTTCTCTTGACCTCCTGTCTCTTTCTTTTATACTTCTCCCACTCAATTGCATTTTTTCCCTGCACAAATCGTCCAAATGCCTCTCTCTTCTCTTTCACTAATACTCTTACTTCTTCATCCCACCACTCACTACCCTTTCTAAACAGCCCACCTCCCACTCTTCTCATGCCACAAGCATCTTTTGCGCAATCCATCACTGATTCCCTAAATACATCCCATTCCTCCCCCACTCCCCTTACTTCCATTGTTCTCACCTTTTTCCATTCTGTACACAGTCTCTCCTGGTACTTCCCCACACACGTCTCCTTCTCAAGCTCACTTACTCTCACCACCTTCTTCACCCCAACATTCACTCCTCTTTTCTGAAAACCCATACTAATCTTCACCTTAGCCTCCACAAGATAATGATCAGACATCCCTCCAGTTGCACCTCTCAGCACATTAACATCCAAAAGTCTCTCTCGCACGCCTGTCAATTAACACGTAATCCAATAACGCTCTCTGGCCATCTCTCCTACTTACATAAGTATACTTATGTATATCTCGCTTTTTAAACCAGGTATTCCCAATCATCAGTCCTTTTTCAGCACATAAAAAAAAAAAAAAAAAAAAATATATATATATATATAATTTTTTCTTATACTTTGTCGCTGTCTCCCGCGTTTGCGAAGTAGCGCAAGGAAACAGACGAAAGAAATGGCCCAACCCACCCCCCCATACACATGTATATACATATGTCCACACACGCAAATATACATACCTACACAGCTTTCCATGGTTTACCCCAGACGCTTCACATGCCTTGATTCAATCCACTGACAGTACGTCAACCCCGGTATACCACATCGCTCCAATTCACTCTATTCCTTGCCCTCCTTTCACCCTCCTGCATGTTCAGGCCCCGATCACACAAAATCTTTTTCACTCCATCTTTCCACCTCCAATTTGGTCTCCCTCTTCTCCTCGTTCCCTCCACCTCCGACACATATATCCTCTTGGTCAATCTTTCCTCACTCATTCTCTCCATGTGCCCAAACCACTTCAAAACACCCTCTTCTGCTCTCTCAACCACGCTCTTTTTATTTCCACACATCTCTCTTACCCTTACGTTACTAACTCGATCAAACCACCTCACACCACACATTGTCCTCAAACATCTCATTTCCAGCACATCCATCCTCCTGCGCACAACTCTATCCATAGCCCACGCCTCGCAACCATACAACATTGTTGGAACCACTATTCCTTCAAACATACCCATTTTTGCTTTCCGAGATAATGTTCTCGACTTCCACACATTTTTCAAGGCCCCCAGAATTTTCGCCCCCTCCCCCACCCTATGATCCACTTCCGCTTTCATGGTTCCATCCGCTGCCAGATACACTCCCATATATCTAAAACACTTCACTTCCTCCAGTTTTTCTCCATTCAAACTCACCTCCTAATTGACTTGACCCTCAACCCTACTGTACCTAATAACCTTGCTCTTATTCACATTTACTCTTAACTTTCTTCTTCCACACACTTTACCAAACTCAGTCACCAGCTTCTGCAGTTTCTCACATGAATCAGCCACCAGCGCTGTATCATCAGCGAACAACAACTGACTCACTTCCCATGCTCTCTCATCCCCAACAGACTTCATACTTGCCCCTCTTTCCAAAACTCTTGCATTTACCTCCCTAACAACCCCATCCATAAACAAATTAAACAACCATGGAGACATCACACACCCCTGCCGCAAACCTACATTCACTGAGAACCAATCACTTTCCTCTCTTCCTACATGTACACATGCCTTACATCCTCGATAAAAACTTTTCACTGCTTCTAACAACTTTCCTCCCACACCATATATTCTTAATACCTTCCACAGAGCATCTCTATCAACCCTATCATATGCCTTCTCCAGATCCATAAATGCTACATACAAATCCATTTGCTTTTCTAAGTATTTCTCACATACATTCTTCAAAGCAAACACCTGATCCACAAATCCTCTACCACTTCTGAAACCATACTGCTCTTCCCCAATCTGATGCTCTGTACATGCCTTCACCCTCTCAATCAATACCCTCCCATATAATTTACCAGGAATACTCAACAAACTTATACCTCTGTAATTTGAGCACTCACTCTTATCCCCTTTGCCTTTGTACAATGGAACTATGCACGCATTCCGCCAATCCTCAGGCACCTCACCATGAGTCATACATACATTAAATAACCTTACCAACCAGTCAACAATACAGTCACCCCCTTTTTTAATAAATTCCACTGCAATACCATCCAAACCTGCTGCCTTGCCGGCTTTCATCTTCCGCAAAGCTTTCACTACCTCTTCTCTGTTTACCAAATCATTTTCCCTAACCCTCTCACTTTGCACACCACCTCGACCAAAACACCCTATATCTGCCACTCTATCATCAAACACATTCAACAAACCTTCAAAATACTCACTCCATCTCCTTATCACATCACCACTACTTGTTATCACCTCCCCATTTGCGCCCTTCACTGAAGTTCCCATTTGCTTCCCTGTCTTACGCACTTTATTTACCTCCTTCCAGAACATTTTTTTATTCTCCCTAAAATTTAATGATACTCTCTCACCCCAACTCTCATTTGCCCTTTTTTTCACCTCTTGCACCTTTCTCTTGACCTCCTGTCTCTTTCTTTTATACATCTCCCACTCAATTGCATTTTTTCCCTGCAAAAATCGTCCAAATGCCTCTCTCTTCTCTTTCACTAATACTCTTACTTCTTCATCCCACCACTCACTACCCTTTCTAATCAACCCACCTCCCACTCTTCTCATGCCACAAGCATCTTTTGTGCAATCCATCACTGATTCCCTAAAAAAGGAGAGATAGGTAGTATGTTTGAGGAAAGGAACCTGGATGTTTTGGCTCTGAGTAAAACGAAGCTCAAGGGTAAAGGGGAAGAGTGGTTTGGGAATGTCTGGGGAGTAAAGTCAGGGGTTAGTGAGAGGACAAGAGCAAGGGAAGGAGTAGCAATACTCCTGAAACAGGAGTTGTGGGAGTATGTGATAGAATGTAAGAAAGTAAATTCTCGATTAATATGGGTAAAACTGAAAGTTGATGGAGAGAGGTGGGTGATTATTGGTGCATATGCACCTGGGCATGAGAAGAAAGATCATGAGAGGCAAGTGTTTTGGGAGCAGCTGAATGAGTGTGTTAGTGGTTTTGATGCACGAGACCGAGTTATAGTGATGGGTGATTTCAATGCAAAGGTGAGTAATGTGGCAGTTGAGGGAATAATTGGTATACATGGGGTGTTCAGTGTTGTAAATGGAAATGGTGAAGAGCTTGTAGATTTATGTGCTGAAAAAGGACTGATGATTGGGAATACCTGGTTTAAAAAGCGAGATATACATAAGTATACTTATGTAAGTAGGAGAGATGGCCAGAGAGCATTATTGGACTACGTGTTAATTGACAGGCGTGCGAAAGAGAGACTTTTGGATGTTAATGTGCTGAGAGGTGCAACTGGAGGGATGTCTGATCATTATCTTGTGGAGGCTAAGGTGAAGATTTGTATGGGTTTTCAGAAAAGAAGAGTGAATGTTGGGGTTAAGAGGGTGGTGAGAGTAAGTGAGCTTGGGAAGGAGACCTGTGTGAGGAAGTACCAGGAGAGACTGAGTACAGAATGGAAAAAGGTGAGAACAATGGATATATATATATATATATATATATATATATATATATATATATATATATATATATATATATATATATATATATATATATTTTTTTTTTCCGCTGTCTCCCGCGTTTGCGAGGTAGCGCATGGAAACAGACGAAAGAAATGGCCCAACCCACCCCCATACACATGTACATACATACGTCCACACACGCAAATATACATACCTACACAGCTTTCCATGGTTTACCCCAGACGCTTCACATGCCTTGATTCACTCCACTGACAGCACGTCAACCCCAGTATACCACATCGCTCCAATTCACTCTATTCCTTGCCCTCCTTTCACCCTCCTGCATGCTCAGGCCCTGATCACAAAAAATCTTTTTCACTCCATCTTTCCCTCCACCTCCAATACATATATTCTCTTGGTCAATCTTTCCTCACTCATTCTCTCCATGTGCCCGAACCATTTGAAAACACCCTCTTCTGCTCTCTCAACCACGCTCTTTTTATTTCCACACATCTCTCTTACCCTTACGTTACTTACTCGATCAAACAACCTCACACCACACATTGTCCTCAAACATCTCATTTCCAGCACATCCATCCTCCTGCGCACAACTCTATCCATAGCCCACGCCTCGCAACCATACAACATACATACATACATACATACATACATACGTCCACACACGCAAATATACATACCTACACAGCTTTCCATGGTTTACCCTAGACGCTTCACATGCCTTGATTCACTCCACTGACAGCACGTCAACCCCGGTATACTACATCGATCCAATTCACTCTATTCCTTGCCCGCCTTTCACCCTCCTGCATGTTCAGGCCCTGATCACTCAAAACCTTTTTCACTCCATCTTTCCACCTCCAATTTGGTCTCCCACTTCTCCTCATTCCCTCCACCTCTGACACATATATCCTCTTGGTCAATCTTTCCTCACTCATTCTCTCCATGTGCCCAAACCATTTCAAAATACCCTCTTCTGCTCTCTCAACCACGATCTTTTTATTTCCACACATCTCTCTTACCCTTACATTATTTACTCGATCAAACCACCTCACACCACATATTGTCCTCAAACATCTCATTTCCAGCACATCCACCCTACTGCGCACTACTCTATCCATAGCCCACGCCTCACAACTATACAACATTGTTGGAGCCACTATTCCTTCAAACATACCCATTTTTGTTTTGGGAGATGATGTTCTCGACTTCCACACATTATTCAAGGCTCCCAGGATTTTCGGCCCCCTCCCCTACCCTATGATTCACTTCCGCTTCCATGTTCCATCCACTGCCAGATCCACTCCCTGATATCTAAAACACTTTACTTCCTCTAGTTTTTCTCCATTAAAACTTACCTCCCAATTGACTTGACCCTCAACCCTACTGTACCTAATAACCTTGCTCTTATTCACATTTACTCTTAACTTTCTTCTTTCACACACTTTACCAAACTCAGTCACCAGCTTCTGCAGTTTCTCACATGAATCAACCACCAGCGCTGTATCATCAGCGAACAATGACTGACTCACTTCCCAAGCTCTCTCATCCCCAACAGACTGCATACTTGCCCCTCTTTCCAAAACTCTTGCATTCACCTCCCTAACAACCCCATCCATAAACAAATTAAACAACCATGGAGACATCACACACCCCTACCACAAACCTACATTCACTGAGAACCAATCACTTTCCTCTCTTCCTACACGTACACATGCCTTACATCCTCGATAAAAACTTTTCACTGCTTCTAACAACTTGCCTCCCACACCATACATTATTAGAACCTTGCACAGAGCATCTCCATCAACTCTATCATATGCCTTCTCCAGATCCATATGTGCTACATACAAATCAATTTCTTTTTCTCAGATATATCCTTCAAAGCAAACACCTGATCCACACATCCTCTACCACTTCTGAAACCACAATGCTCTTCCCCAATCTGATGCTCTGTACATGCCTTCACCCTCTCAATCAATACCCTCCCATATAATTTACCAGGAATACTCAACAAACTTATACCTGTGTAATTTGAGCACTCACTCTTATCCCCTTTGCCTTCGTACAATGGTTCTATGCAAGCATTCCGCCACTCCTCAGGCACCTCATCAAGAATTATACATACATTAAATAACCTTACCAACCAGTCAACAAATACAGTTACCCCCTTTTTTAATAAATTCCACTGCAATACCATCCAAACCTGCTGCCTTGCAGGCTTTCATCTTCCTCAAAGCTTTTACTACCTTTTCTCTGTTTACCAAATCATTTTCCCTAACCCTCTCACTTTGCACACCACCTCGACCAAAACACCCTATATCTGCCACTCTATCATCAAACACATTCAACAAATGTACAGAGCATCAGATTGGGGAAGAGCAGTGTGGTTTCAGAAGTTGTAGAGGATGTGTGGATCAAGTGTTTGCTTTGAGGAATGTATCTGAGAAATACTTAGAAAAGCAAATGGATCTGTATGTAGCATTTATGGATCTGGAGAAGGCGTATGATAAAGTTGATAGAGATGCTCTGTGGAAGGTATTAAGAATATATGGTGCAGGAGGCAAGATGTTAGAAGCAGTGAAAAGTTTTTATCGAGGATGTAAGGCATGTGTTCGTGTAGGAAGAGAGGAAAGTGATTGGTTCTCAGTGAATGTAGGTTTGTGGCAGGGGTGTGTGATGTCTCCATGGATGTTTAATTTGTTTATGGATGGGGTTGTTAGGAAGGTGAATGCAAGAGTTTTGGAAAGAGGGGCAAGTATGCAGTCTGTTCGGGATGAGAGAGCTTGAGAAGTGAGTCAGTTGTGTTTCGCTGATGATACAGCGCTGGTGGCTGATTCATGTGAGAAACTGCAGAAGCTGGTGACTGAGTTTGGTAAAGTGTATGAAAGAAGAAAGTTAAGAGTAAATGTGAATAAGAGCAAGGTTATTAGGTACAATAGGGTTGAGGGTCAAGTCAATTGGGAGGTAAGTTTGAATGGAGAAAAACTAGAGGAAGTAAAGTGTTGTAGATATCTGGGAGTGGATCTGGCAGCGGATGGAACCATGGAAGCGGAAGTGAATCATAGTGTGGGGAAGGGGGCGAAAATCCTGGGAGCCCTGAAGAATGTGTGGAAGTCGAGACCATTATCTCGGAAAGCAAAAATGGCTATGTTTGAAGGAATAGTGGTTCCAACAATGTTGTATGGTTGCGAGGCGTGGGCTATGGATAGAGTTGTGCGCAGGTGGATGGATGTATTGGAAATAAGATGTTTGAGGACAATATGTGGTGTGAGGTGGTTTGATCGAGTAAGTAATGTAAGGGTAGGAGAGATGTGTGGAAATAAAAAGAGCGCATTTGAAAGCACAGAAGAGGGTGTTTTGAAACGGTTTGGGCACATGGGGAGAATGAGTGAGGAAAGATTGACCAAGAGGATATATGTGTCGGAGGTGGAGGGAACGAGGAGAAGTGGGAGACCAAATTGGAGGTGGAAAGATGGAGTGAAAAAGATTTTGAGTGATTGGGGCCTGAACATGCAGGAGGGTGAAAGGCGGGCAAGGAATAGAGTGAATTGGATCAATGTGGTATACCGGGGTCAACGTGCTGTCAATGGATTGAATCAGGGCATGTGAAGCGTCTGGGGTAAACCATGGAAAGTTCTGTGGGGCCTGGATGTGAAAAGGGATCTATGGTTTCGGGCACTATTGCATGACAGCTAGAGACTTAGTGTGAACGAATGGGGCCTTTGTTCTCTTTTCCTAGCGCTACCTCGCACATATGAGGGTGGAGGGGGATGTTATTCCATGTGTGGCGAGGTGGCGATGGGAATAAATAAAGGCAGACAGTATTAATTATGTACATGTGTATATATGTATATGTCTGTGTGTGTATATATATGTGTACATTGAGATGTATAGGTATGTATATTTGCGTGTGTGGACGTGTATGTATATACATGTGCATGGGGGTGGGTTGGGCCATTTCTTCTGTCTGTTTCTTTGCGCTACCTCGCAAATGCGGGAGACAGCGACAAAGCAAAAAATATAAATAAATCACATACATATCCCTAAGGATAGGGGAGAAAGAATACTTCCCACGCATTCCTCACGTGTCGTAGAAGGCGACTAAATGGGACGGGGGCAGGGGGCTGGAAACCCTCCCCTCCTTGTATTTTAACTTTCTAAAAGGGGAAACAGAAGAAGGAGTCACGCGGAGAGTGCTCATCCTCCTCGAAGGTTGAGATTGGGGTGTCTAAATGTGTGTGGATGTAACCAAGATGAGAAAAAAGGAGAGATAGGAAGTATGTTTCAGGAAAGGAACCTGGATGTTTTGGCTCTGGATGTTTTGGGGGAAGAGTGGTTTGGGAATGTCTTGGGAGTAAAGTCAGGGGCTAGTGAGAGGACAAGAGCAAGGGAAGGAGTAGCACTACTCCTGAAACAGGAGTGGTGGGAGTATGTGATAGAGTGAGAGAGAGCAAACTCCAGATTGATATGGATAAAACTAAAAGTGGATGGAGAGTGATGGGTGATTATTGGTGCATATGCACCTAGGCATGAGAAGACAGATCATGAGAGGCAATTGTTTTGGGAGCAGCTGAGTGAGTGTGTTAGTAGTTTTGATGCACGAGACCGGGTTATAATAATGGGTGATTTAAATGCACAGGTAAGTAATACGGCAGTTGAGGGAATAATTGGTGGACATGGGGCGTTCAGTGTTGTAAATGGATATGGTGAGGAGATTGTAGATTTATATGCTGAAAAAGGACTGGTGACTGGGAATACCTGGTTTAAAAAGAGAAATATACATAAGTTCACATTCGTTCACACTCAGTCTCTAGCTGTCATGTAATAATGCACCGAAACCATAGCTCCCTTTCCACATCCAGGCCCCACAGAACTTTCTATGGTTTACCTCAGACGCTTCACATGCACTGGTTCAATCCATTGACAGCACGTCGACCCCGGTATACCACATCGTTCTAATTCACTCTATTCCTTGTACGCTTTTCATACTCCTTCATGTTCAGGCCCTGATCACTCAAAATCTTTCTCACTCCATCTTTCCACCTCCACTTTGGTCTCACACTTCTCCTCGTTCCCTCCACCTCTGACACATATATCCTCTTGGTCAATCTTTCCTCACTCATTCTCTCCATGTGACCAAACCATTTCAAAACACCCTCTTCTGCTCTCTCAACCACACTCTTTTTATTTCCACACATCTCTCTTACCCTTACATTACTTACTCGATCAAACCACTTCACATCTCATATTGTCCTCAAACATCTCATTTCCAGCACGTCCACCCTAGTGCGCATAACTCTATCCATAGCTCACGCCTCACAACCATATAACATTGTTGGAACCACTATTCCTTCAAACATACCCATTTTTGCTTTCCGAAATAATGTTCTCGACTTCCACACATTCTTCAAGGCTCCCAGAATTTTCGCCCCCTCCCCCACCCTATGATTCAATTCCACTTCCATGGTTCCATCCTCAGCCAGATCCACTCCAAGATATCTAAAACACTTTACTTCCTCCAGTTTTTCTCCATTCAAACTTTCCTCCCAATTGACTTGACCCTCAACCCTACTGTACCTAATAACCTTGCTCTTATTCACATTTACTCTTAACTTTCTTCTTTCACACACTTTACCAAACTCAGTCACCAGCTTCTGCAGTTTCTCACATGAATCAGCCACCGTGCTAGCACATGTATCATCAGCGAACAACAACTGACTCACTTCCCAAGCTCTCTCATCCACAACAGACTTCATACTTGCCCCTCTTTCCAAAACTCTTGCATTCACCTTCCTAACAACCCCATCCATAAACAAATTAAACAACCATGGAGACATCACACACCCCTGCCGCAAACCTACATTCACTGAGAACCAATCACTTTCCTCTCTTCCTACACATACACATGCCTTACATCCTCGATAAAAACTTTTCACTGCTTTTAACAACTTGCCTCCCACACCATATATTCTTAATACCTTCCACAGAGCATCTCTATCAACTCTATCATATGCCTTCTCCAGATCCATATGTGCTACATACAAATCAATTTGGTTTTCTAAGTATTTCTCACATACATTCTTCAAAGTAAACACCTGATCCACACATCCTCTTCCACCTCTGAAACCACACTGCTCTTCCCAGTCTGATGCTCTGTACATGCCTTCACCCTCTCAATCAATACCCTCCTATATAATTTACCAGGAATACTCAACAAACTTTTTTTTTTTTTTTTTTTTTGCTTTGTCGCTGTCTCCCGCGTTTGCGAGGTAGCGCAAGGAAACAGACGAAAGAAATGGCCCAACCCACCCCCATACACATGTATATACACACGTCCACACACGCAAATATACATACCTACACAGCTTTCCATGGTTTACCCCAGACGCTTCACATGCCTTGATTCAATCCACCGACAGCACGTCAACCCCGGTATACCACATCGCTCCAATTCACTCTATTCCTTGCCCTCCTTTCACCCTCCTGCATGTTCAGGCCCCGATCACACAAAATCTTTTTCACTCCATCTTTCCACCTCCAATTTGGTCTCCCTCTTCTCCTCGTTCCCTCCACCTCCGACACATATATCCTCTTGGTCAATCTTTCCTCACTCATTCTCTCCATGTGCCCAAACCATTTCAAAACACCCTCTTCTGCTCTCTCAACCACGCTCTTTTTATTTCCACACATCTCTCTTACCCTTACGTTACTTACTCGATCAAACCACCTCACACCACACATTGTCCTCAAACATCTCATTTCCAGCACATCCATCCTCCTGCGCACAACTCTATCCATAGCCCACGCCTCGCAACCATACAACATTGTTGGAACCACTATTCCTTCAAACATACCCATTTTTGCTTTCCGAGATAATGTTCTCGACTTCCACACATTCTTCAAGGCTCCCAGAATTTTCGCCCCCTCCCCCACCCTATGATCCACTTCCGCTTCCATGGTTCCATCCGCTGCCAGATCCACTCCCAGATATCTAAAACACTTCACTTCCTCCAGTTTTTCTCCATTCAAACTCACCTCCCAATTGACTTGACCCTCAACCCTACTGTACCTAATAACCTTGCTCTTATTCACATTTACTCTTAACTTTCTTCTTCCACACACTTTCCCAAACTCAGTCACCAGCTTCTGCAGTTTCTCACATGAATCAGCCACCAGCGCTGTATCATCAGCAAACAACAACTGACTCACTTCCCAAGCTCTCTCATCCCCAATAGACTTCATACTTGCCCCTCTTTCCAAAACTCTTGCATTCACCTCCCTAACAACCCCATCCATAAACAAATTAAACAACAAACTTATACCTCTGTAATTTGAGCACTCACTCTTATCCCCTTTGCCTTTGTACAATGGCACTATGCAAGCATTCCGCCAATCCTCAGGCACCTCACCATGAATCATACATACATTAAATAACCTCACCAACCAGTCAACAATACAGTCACCCCCTTTTTTAATAAATTCCACTGCAATACCATTCAAACCTGCTGCCTTGCCGGCTTTCATCTTGGCAGTATACATTTATATACACACACAGACATATACATATATACACATGTACATAATTCATACTGTCTGCCTTTATTCATTCCCATCGCCACACCACCACACATGAGATGAAAACTCCCTCTCCCCGCAGGTGCTCGTGGTAGCGCTAGGAAAAGACAACAAAGGCCACATTCGTTCACACTCAGTCTCTAGCTGTCATGTATAATGCACTGAAACCACAGCTCCCTTTGCACTTCCAGGCCCCACAAAACTTTCCATGGTTTACCCCAGACACTTCACCTGCGCTACTTCAATCCACTTACAGCATGTTAACCCTGGTGTACCACATCGTTCCAATTCACTCTATTCCTAAAGTCTTACACCCTTCTACATGTTCAGGCCCCAACCACTCAAAATCTTTTTCACTCCATCTTTCCACCTCCAATTTTGTCTCCCACTTCTCCTCATTCCCTCCACCTCTGACACATATATCCTCTTGGTCAATCTTTCCTCACTCATCCTCTCCATGTGACCAAACCATTTCAAAACACCCTTTTCTCCTCTCTCAACCACACCCTTTTAATTACCACACATCTCTCTTACCCTTTCAATACTTATTTGATCAAACCACCTTACACCACATATTGTCCTCAAACATCTCATTTCCAGCACATCCATCCTCCTACGCACAACTCTATCTATAGCCCATGCTTAGCAACCATACAACATTGTTGGAACCACTATTCCTTCAAACATACCCATTTTTGCTTTCCAAGATAACGTTCTTGACTTCCACACATTCTTCAAGGCTCCCAGAACTTTCACACCCTCCCCCACCCTATGATTCACTTCCACTTCCATGGTTCCATCCACTACCAAATCCACTCCGAGATATCTAAAACACTTCACTTCCTCCAGTCTTTCTCCATTCAAACTTGCCTCCCAATTGACTTGTCCCTCAACCCTACTGAACCTAATAACCTTGCTCTTATTCACATTTACTCTCAGCTTTCTTCTTTCACACTTTACCAAACTTAGTCACCAGCTCCTGCAGTTTCTCACCGAATCAGCCACCAGCGCTGTATCATCAGCGAACAACAACTGACGCACTTCCCAAGCTCTCTTATCCACAACAGACTGCATTCTTGCCTGTTTCCAAAAATTTTGTATTCACTTCCCTAACAACCCAGTCAATAAACAAAGTAAACCCTTCTCTGTTTACCAAATCATTCTCCCTAGTCCTCTCACTTCGCACACTGCCTTGACCAAAACACCCTATATCTTAACCTCTATCATCAAACACATTCAACAAACCTTCAAAATACTCACTCCATCTCCTTCTCACTTACCCACTACTTGTTACTACGTCCCCATCAGGCCCCTCTAACCACATTCCCATTTGTTCTCTTGTCTTATGCACTTCATTTACCTCCTTCCAAAACATCTTTTTATTCTCCCTAAAATTTAACGATACTATCTCACCCCAACTCTCATTTGCCCTCTTTTCACATCTTGCAGCTTTCTCTTGATCTCCTGCCTATTCCTTTTCTACATCTCCAAGTCATTTGCATTACTTCCCTGCAAAAATTGTACAAACGTATCTCTCTTCTCTTTCACTAATAATCTTAATTCTTCACCACAAGAATCATTACTCTTTCTAATCTGCCCATCTCCCAACTTTCTCATACCACTGCATCTTTTGCACAAGCCATAACTGCTTCCCTAAATACCTTCCATTCCTCCCCCATTCCCCTTACATCATTTACTCTCAACTTTTTCCATTCTCCACTCAATCTCTCCTGGTACTTCTTTACACAAGTCTCCCTCCCAAGCTCACTTACTCTCGCCACTCTCTTCAATCCAACATTCTCTCTTCTTTTCTGAAAACTTCTACAAATCTTCACCTTTGCCTCCACAATATAATGATCAGACATCCCTCCAGTTGCCCTTCTCATCACATTAACATCCAAAAGTCTCTCTTTCGCATATCTATCTATTAAGACGTAATCCAATAATGGTCTCTGGCATCTCTCCAACTCACAAATGTATATCTCTCTTTTAAACCAGGTATTCCTAATCACCAGTCCTTTTTCAGCACACAAATCTACAAGCTCTTAATCATTTCCAATTACAACACTGAACACCCCATGTACACCAATTACACCCTCAACTGCCACATACCTTTGCATTTAAATAATCCATGACTATAACCTAGTCTTGTGCATCAAAGCTCCTAACACACTCACTCAGCTACTTCCAAAATATTTGCCTCTCATGTTCTTTCTTCTCATGACGAGGTGCATAGGCACCAATAATCACCCATCTCTCTCCATCCACTTTCAGTTTTCCTAATGTCAATCTAGAGTTTACGTTCTTACACTATCACATACTCCCACAACTCCTGTTTCAGGAGTAATGCTACTCCTTCCTTTGCTCTTGTCCTCTGACCAACCCCTGACTTTACTCCCTAGGTATTCTGAAACCACTCTTCTCCTTTACCCTTGAGCTTCATTTCATTTATAGCCAAAACATCCAGGTTCCTTTCCTCAAACATACTACCTATCTCTCCTTTTTTCTCATTTGGCTACATCCACACACATTTAGGAACCCCAATCTGAGCCTTCGAAAAGGTTGAGCACTCCCTGCATGACTCCTTATTCTGTTTCCCCCTTTAGAAAGTTGAAATACAAGGATGAGAGGGTTTCTAGCCTGATGCTCCCATCCCCTTTAGTCACCTTTTACGATACGTGGGAAATGTGTGGGAAGTATTCTTTCTCCCTTATCACCAGGGGGATGGGAGCAAGGGGCTGGAAACCCTCCCTTCCATGTATTTTAACTTTCTAAAAGGGGAAACAGAAAAAGGAGTCAAGCGGGGAGAGCTCATCCTCCTCGAAGGCTCAGATTGGGGTGTCTAAATCTGTGTGGATGTAACCAAGATGAGAAAAAAGGTGAGTAATGGGGAGATGAGGGAATAATTGGTGATGGGGTAAACAGAAATGGTGAAGAGCTTGTAGATTTATGTGCTAAAAAAGGCCTGGTGATTGGGAATACCGGGTTTGAAAAGAGAGATATACATAAGTATACATATGAAACTAGGAGAGATGGCCAGAGAACATTATAGGATTACGAGTTAATAGATAGGTACGCGAAAGAGAGACTTTTGGATGTTAATGTGATGAGAAGGGCAACTGGAGGCGAAGGTGAAGATTTGTAGAGGTTTTCAGAAAAGAAGAGAAAATGTTGGGGTAAAGAGAGTGGTGAGAGTAAGTGAGCTTGGGAGGGAGACTTGGGTGAGGAGGTACCAGGAGAGGCTGAATACAGAATGGATAAAGGTGAGAACAAAGGACATAAGGGGAGTGGGGGAGGACTGGGATGTATTTAGGGAAGCAGTGATGGCTTGTGCAGAAGATTCTTCTGGCATGAGAAGCATGGAAAGTGGGCAAATTAGAAAGGGTAGAGTGGTGCGATGAAGAAGTAAGATCACTAGTGAAAGAGAAGAGAGAGGCATTTGGATGATCTTTGCAGGGAAATAATGCAAATGTCTAGGAGATGGTAAAAAAGAAAGAGGCAGGAGGTAAAGAGAAGGGTACAAGAGGTGAAAAAGAGGGCATATAAGTTGGGGTGAAATAGTATAATCAAATTTTAGGGAGAATAAAAAGATATTTTGGAAGGAGGTAAATAAAGTGCCTAAGACGAGGGAACAAATAGGAAAATCAGTGAAGGGGCTAATGGGGAAGTGATAACAAGTAGTGGTGATGTGAGCAGGATATGGAGTGAATATTTTGAAGGTTTATTGAATGTGTTTGATGATAAAGTGCCAGATATAGGGTATTTTGGTCGAGGTGGTGTGCAGAGTGACAGGGTTAGGGAGGATGATTTGGTAAACAGAGAAGAGGTAGTAAAAGCTTTGGAGAATATGAAAGCCAACATGGCAGTGGGTTTGTATGGTTTTGCAGTGGAATTCATAAAAAAGGGGATGACTGTATTGTTGACTGGTTGGTAAAATTAATTAATGTATGTATGACTCATGGTGAGATGCCTGAGGATTGGCAGAATGCTAGCATAGTGCCATTGTACAAAGGCAAAAGGGATAAAAGTGAGTGCTCAAATTACAGAGTATAAGTTTCATGAATATTCCTGGGAAATTATATGGGAGGGTATTGATTGAGAGGGTGAAAGCAAGTACACAGCATAAGATTGGGGAAAAGCAGTGTGGTTTCAGAAGTGGTAGAGGATGTGTGGATCAGGTGTTTTCTTTGAAGAATGTATGTGAGAAATACATAGAAAAGCAAATAGATTTGTATGTAGCATTTATGGATGCAGAGAAGCCATATGATAGAGTTGATAGAGATGTTCTGTGGAAGGTATTAAGATTATATGGTGTGGGAGGCAAGTTGTTAGACGCACTGAAAAGGTTTCATCGAGGATGTAAGACGTGTACATGTAGGAAGAGAGGAAAGTGATTGGCCCTCAGTAATTGTTGGTTTCCGGCAGGGGTGCGTGATGTCTCCATGGTTGTTTAATTTCTTTAAGGATAGGGCTGTTAGGGGTGTGAATGCAAGAGTTTTGAAAAGAGGGGAAAGTATGCAGTCTGTTGTGGGTTGTTAGGGATGTGAATGCAAGAGTTTTGGAAAGAGGGGCAAGTAACAGTCTGTTGTGGGTTGTTAGGGATGTGATTGCAAGAGTTTTGGAAATAAGGGCAAGAATGCAGTCAGTTGTGGATGAGAGAGCTTGGGAAGCGAGTCAGTTGTTGTTTGCTGATGATACAGCGCTGGTGGCTGATTCGTGTGAGAAACTGAAGAAGCTGGTGACTGAGTTTGGTAAGGTGAGTGAAAGAAGAAAACTGAGAGTAAATGTGAATAAGAACAAGGTTATTAGGTACAATAAGGTTGAGAGTGGAAGGAGAGAGATGGGTGATTATTGGTGCATGTGCACCTGAGAATGAGAAGAAAGATCATGAGAGGCAAGTGTTTTGGGAGCAGCTGAGTGAGTGTGTTAGTAGTTTTGATGCACAAGACCGGGTTATAGTGATGGGTGATTTGAATGCAAAGGTAAGTAATACAGCGGTTGAGGGAATAATTGGTGGACATGGGGTGTTCAGTGTTGTAAATGGAAATGGTGAGGAGCTTGTAGATTTATGTGCTGAAAAAGGACTGGTGATTGGGAATACCTGGTTTAAAAAGAGAAATATACATAAGTATATGTATGTAAGTAGGAGAGATGGCCAAAGAGTGTTACTGGATTACGTGTTAATTGATAGGCGCGTGAAAGAGAGACTTTTGGATGTTAATGTGCTGAAAGGTGCAACTGGAGGGATGTCTGATCATCATCTTGTGGAGGTGAAGGTGAGGATTTGTACAGGTTTTCAGAAAAGAAGAATGTTGGGGTGAAAAGAGTGGTGAGAGTAAGTGAGCTTGGGAAGGAGACTTGTGTGAGGAAGTACCAGGAGAGACTGAGTACAGAATGGAAAAAGGTGAGAACAAAAGACGTAAGGGGAGTGGGGGAGGAATGGGATGTATTTAGGGAAGCAGTGATGGCTTGTGCAAAAGATGCTTGTGGCATGAGAAGCATAGGGTGGGCAGATTAGAAAGGGTAGTGAGAGGTGGGATGAAGAAGTAAGATTATCAGTGAAAGAGAAGAGATAGAAATTTGGACGATTTTTGCAGGGAAATAATGCAAATGAGTGGGAGATGTATAAAAGAAAGAGGCAGGAGATCAAGAGAAAGGTGCAAGAGGTGAAAAAGAGGGCAAATGAGAGTTAGGGTGAGAGAGTATCATTAAATTTTAGGGAGAATAAAAAGATGTTTTGAAAGGAGGTAAATAAAGTGCGTAAGACAAGGGAATCAATAGGAACTTCAGTGAAGGGGGCTAATAGGGAGGTGATAACAAGTAGTGGTGATGTGAGAAGGAGATGGAGTGAGTATTTTGAAGGTTTGTTGAATGTGCTTGATGATAGAGTGGCAGATATAGGTGTTTTGGTCGAGGTGGTGTGCAAAGTGAGAGGGTTAGGGAAAATGATTTGGTAAACAGAGAACAGGTAGTAAAAAGTAAAAGCTTTGCGGAAGATGAAAGCCAGCAAGGCGGCGGATTTGGATGATATTGCAGTGGGATTTACTAAAAAACGGGGTGACTGTATTGTTGACTGGTTGGTAAAGTTATTCACTGTATGTATATGGTGTGGGAGGCAAGTTCTTGGGAGCAGTGAAAAGTCTTTATCGAGGATGTAAGGCATGTGTACATGTAGGAAGAGAGGAAAGTGATTGGTTCTCAGTGAATGTACATTTCCGGCAGAGGTGTGTGATGTCTCCATGGTTGTTTAATTAGTTTATGGATGGGGTTGTTACGGAGGTGAATGCAAGAGTTTTGGAAAGAGGGGCAAGTATGCACTCTGTTGTGGATGAGAGAGCTTTGAAGTGAGTCAGTTGTTGTTCGCTGATAATACAGCGCTGGTGGCTGATTCATGTGAGAAACTGCAGATGCTGGTGACTGAGTTTGATAAAATGTGTGAAAGAAGAAAGCTGAGAGTAAATGTGAATAAGAGCAAGGTTATTAGGTACAGTAGGGTTGAGGGACAAGTCAACTGGGAGGTAAGTTGAATGAAGAAAAACTGGAGGAAGTGAAGTGTTTTAGACATCTGGGAGTGGATTTGGCAGCGGATGGAACCATGGAAGCAGAAGTGAATCATAGGGTGGGGGAGGGGGCGAAAGTTCTGGGAGCGTTAAAGAATGTGTGGAAGTTGAGAACATTATCTCGGAAAGCAAAAATAGGTATGTTTGAAGGAATTGTGGTTCCAACAACGTTATATGGTTGCGAGGCGTGGGCTATGGATAGAGTTGTGCGGAGGAGGGTGGATGTGCTGGAAATGAGATGTTTGGGGGCAATATGTTGTGTGAGGTGGTTTGATCGAGTAAGTAATAATAGGGTAAGAGAGATGTGTTGGATTAAAAAGAGTGTGGTTCAGAGAGCAGAAGAGCGTGTTTTGAAATGGTTTGGTCACATGGAGAGAATGAGTTTGGAAAGATTGACCAAGAGAATATATGTGTCAGAGGCAGAGGGGACGAAGAGAATTAAAGGCGTCCAAGGAATAAAGTGAATTGGAACGATGTGGTATACCGGGGTCAACGTGCTGCCAATGGATTGAACCAGGGAATGTGAAGCTTCTGGGGTAAACCATGGAAAGTTCTGTGGGGCCTGGATGTTGAAAAGGAGCTGTGGTTTTGGTGCATTATTACATGACAGCTAGAGACTGAGTGTGAATGAATGTGGCCTTTGTTGTGTTTTCCTAGCACTACCTCGTGCACATTAGGGGGGAGGGGGTTGTTATTTCATGTGTAGTGGGGTGGCAATGGGAATGAAAAAAAGCAGACAGTATGAATGATGTACATTTGTATATATGTATATATCTGTATGTGTATATATATAAGTTGAGATGTAGAGGTATGTATATGTGCGTGTGTGGACGTGTATGTATATACATGTGTATATGGGTGGGTTGGGCCATACTTTCGTCTGTTTCCTTGCGCTACCTCACTAACGCAGGAGACAGCGACAAAGCAAAATAAATAAAGAAATAGCATTCTCCATGTGCGTCATTTTGCTTAAGAGGTCTGTGTGTTATGAATAAATGCAGCTTACTTTACTTTTTGTCCAGAGAATCATGAGGTATTGGCATCTAGCTCAGTTACTTTAACAAAACCCCAACTGTTTACATCCTCTTCCCTGCCTGCAATATAAGGAGAGGTATGGTAGTAAGCATTATATGATTAAAAAAAAAAAAAAAAACTGACCAGGATGAAATGGGTTTTGATATATGGAGAGGATGAGTGAGGAAAGAAGATTAACAATGAGGACCTCTATGTAAGAAGTGGAGGGAATAAGGGGTAAGACCTACCAACAAGTACCTATATTGAAACTTTGCCATAAAGAAGAGCTAGCCTGTAGTGTTTGCTGTATATCTTGCTTAACAATATTATTTTCTCTACTACCATGCATATCATAAAATCAGCAATCTTGGGTTCATCTGGAACTGCTTGTAGCCATCCATCAGATCTTGTTTTGAGTGTTTCTGTATTTGTCCCAAGCAGGTTTCTTATATCACTTTGTAGAATATGGAACAAATTTCTCAAATTTTTGTCTGATATCCTCTTATTATGTTCTAATTACTATGGTCCTATCATGCTGGGGTGCTTCTATCTATCTATCTATATCTCTGATATCTGTTCCCTTTTGGAACTCCCTCAAGGGGTGGCCAAGGCAATAAAGTCTCCATAACTAGTAAATTCCAGTGTTCCTTCTTAGCCTTCAGTGCCTCACTCGTAACAGACCACAGACAGAGGGCAAGTCTAGTGCACATTAAAAGACCACAGGCAGAGGGCAAGTCTAGTGCAGTGTTTGCAGAAGCTCCTACCTAACGTTCCTACTGACTACTTATGGGATGCTTTAAAAGAACAATGTTGCTTTGATACTACTGATATATTGTTATGCTTTAAGTATCATACAATACAGTGCCATCAAAAGACCTTGTCCAACTTCCCATATATTTTCAAAGGTGATGTCACACTTATATTTTAGTCCTTTGTCATCTCTCTTTGGCTCTGATTCCCATGTGCTGATGGTCTGGGCATGGAATTGGCAAGGTTCCTGAAATATTCTAGGTCCATAGGGTTTTGATCTGAATGAGGCAAGGTACTGATGAGATGGTGTTGGCAGTGGCCACCTGATTGTGCATTCTGAGTGACTAGTACATCTAGAAATCTCACCTGTACCCACATTATCTTGCTTCCAGTTGAGAAATTGGGCTTTCTCCTCCTTAGAAAGATAAAGATCAAAACCATCTTGAGGCAGGAAGGAAAAAATAGAGGGTCAAGAAGCAAAATTCCCAAAATAAAGTGGCAGCCAGGAAGAGCACAGAGAACATCCTTCCCTCAAGATAGCCTGAGGCACACTGAGGCCAGTTGCTGGTGCTCACATTCATTGGAAACACTAGTCTTAGCGCCCAGATGTATGATTATTTCACCCTGAGAACATCATATGCTAGTACACACAATAATCCTTAGTCATGTACTGCCTTTGAAAATATATGGGGGACAGACAATGTTTTTTGTGGACACTATACATCTTTATTGCCTTCCTTCTAGGCTACAGAGTTTGAGTTCTTTTAACTTTTCATGAAATAATGATATTCCTCACGAGGTATTTTGAATTTTTCCTACCTTTTGTATGTACTACACAATCTTATTACCAACAGTCAATCTCATGGTTTATGTTCTCATTATCACTTCACTTATATAATGACCAGTTAATATTACTTTCTATCAATGTGTTCTCCACATTCTAGTCATTCACTTATGATTACTCCTAAGTCTTTAACTCTGCCTTTCTCAAAAATTTACTTTCCTACTTGCCCTTTATAGGGTGTAATTATGACTTAGTTGTTTGAATTTCTCATTACTGAATTCCATTAAACTTTCCCCAGTACATTTTTATATTAAATCTAGAGCTTCCTGCTTTTTCTGTCCTCTTCAGTCCTTATCAATTTGCTTACTATAATGTCATCTGCAAAACATCATCTTCCACTTCCTTTTATATTTTTGTCTATGTCGGATATAATCATCACGAAAAGTTTTGAAACTAATACCGTTTCATGATGAACTCCCGATAAAATATCTTCATCTGACGTTGTCCCATTTTCTAATACCTTGAACTTTCTATTTGACAGAAACTCCTTTAGCCATTTGCCATGACCAAGAAACAGATGGAAGGATGGAGTGAAAGACTCTTTAGCATATACATTCAGAAGGGTGAGAGGTGTGCATGGGATATAGTGGTGTAAAAGATGGTCTGTCCATGGGCTGAATCAGGACATATGAGGCCATCAAGGTAAACCAGACATATGAAGCGATCAGGATAAACCATGGAATGGTCTATTGGGTATAACTGTGGGTAGGTGGCTCTAGTTTCTGTACATTATACATGACAATAAGAGAGTGGATGCATGCAACTGAGGGTGTTGTCTGTTTGTTTCTGATGCTACGTCACTAATGGGGAGGAAGCAATTGTGTACTTCAATGTTCATGACAGGGAATGGTTGAATTCCTCCTATATGGATGGTGGAAGGATCGAAGCCCTCACGTTCTCTATTCTCAATGACTTAGAGCAAACTATCTCCCATCCTACCCATATTCCTGAATGCTGTGATCAATCTTCTAATACTGGATTTGTTTTTAACCTGTAGTCCATCCTGTTGCAAGTACACAATCTCACCCTCAATTGGTTCATCTCATCACACTCCTATAAATGTACCTATTCTAATGGCACCTCCCCTCCAGCAGCCTCTTCTAAGCATAAATATTGGCACCTCATCAGAGCTGACTGGAAAAACTTACACAATGTCATTTCTGACTTTCCTTGGGTAAATACTGTCTCTTATGTGGTGATGCTCCTGGCAACACAAATGCATAGCAGAGATTATTCTTGTGGGAATGGAAGCATTTATCCCCTCTTCCTCCAAGATGACCTTTTCATCCAACCCATGGTTCAATCATTCCTGTTCTGGGGCCATTCAGGAAAGGGATCAGTCATATCGGACTTGGAAAAAACTCTCCTTCCTCTGGCTCCTATTCAGCTTTTATCACTGCTCTTACATCAGTGTAAGCGCATCATCTGTCAGGCAAAGCGTTCCTTTATTCAAAGGCCAAGCAGTAACCTCTCCTCGTCATCCACTGATAGGTCTTTCTGGTCTTTAGCTTAGGGCATCTCTAACAACTTCTATCGCTCTACCTTTCCTTCACTTTTCCATTTTAATGTTGCCATAGCTGTCTCTCCCATAGACTAAGCAACTCTTCTAGGTTCCTGTTTCTCCTCAAACTCCACCTTGGATGGCTCTAACATTCCTTCACCCACTAATGCACCTCTAACTAATGCTCTTTCCACTAAACTCTTTTTGGACTGTCTGAAAAGCACTTCTCTCCCTGGACACATGCAAGGCTTATGGTTCTAATGGCATCCATCCCCAGGCACTGAGAGAGTGTGCCTTTCAACTTGTACCTGTACTTGCACATTTGTTCCAATTTAGTTTAAAAACCAAAACTTTTCTTTCTCCTTGGAAGCATGCATTGCATGTAATTCATCATCATCCCTGAAAGATTTTGGGGAGTCATCTGTAGTTGCCCTTGACATATCTAAGGCTTTTGATAGAGTGTGGCATTGGGGTCTCATCTCTAAGCTCCCCTCTTTTGGCTTCCCTCCCTCACTTTGCTTCTTCATAACTAGCTTCCTCTCTGGCTGATCTATCTCTGTGGTTGTTCATGGATCAACCTTCCCATTTTTCTCCATCAGTAGGAGCATCCCTCAAGGTTCTGTCCTGTCCCCTACACTTTTTCTCCTTTTTTTCAACAATTTCCTCTCCCTACAAATAATCAAATGCACTCAAATGCTGATGACTCAACACTGCATTCATCCACATCCTTCAATTCTGCTCCCATTTCTCTCACTCGATCTGCATCTCATCTCGACATAGCAAGTAGGGTATACATAATCTAGTTTCTACCCATCTCTCTAACGAAAACTCCTCACAACTCTAGTCTCTCCTTTGAAGGTTCTGTAATTCAACCTCTTGACTCAATGAACATACTTGGTATCACTGTAACATCTACTCTTTCTTGGAAACCCCACATTACAGGAATAGCTAAGCCTGCCTCTAAGAAACTATATGTCCTGTTTAGATACTGAAACTTCTTTTCCTCTGAACATCTGCTCTGTTTATACAAAGGATTGATTTGCCCTTAAATGGAGAACTGCTCTCACATTTGGGATGGTTCTAGCTCTGCATGCAATCCTTGTTTGACGGAGTTGAGTTGAAAGTGGTCCAGCTTATAAACTGTTCTAGGCTAATTTCCAAACTTGACCCTCTTGCCTATGCCACAAAGTTGGTTCACTTTCCCAATTCTATAGGTATTACTTTGGTTTTTGCTCCTGAGGGCTGGCAGCCTATGTACCCCCCACCACTAGCCAGACCACGCGATACTTGCGAAGCTGCTGTGTTACATGATTACTGTATGGCCAACGGCAACTCAAGGGTGGGCCATTTTGATACCTGTTCTTTCCTTACTCATTGAAGCTTTGGAACTCTCCACCTTTTTATGTCTCTCCCAATAACTATGACCAAGCATATTTCAAAAGACAAGTTTCTCACTTTCCTCCAAAATTTGCGAATGCTTTCCTGTCTTTTTTTCCCCAAACTAATAATTCTATACTTCAATCAATGCCTGGCCTTGATGTGGACTTTTGTCCATGACTGGAACCTTAGAAAAAAATAATCATAATAAGCCAGAATCATCCTTTTAAAATCTTTCTTTCATACTATTCGCCATTTCCCGCATTAGCGAGGTAGCGTTAAGAACAGAGGACTGGGCCTTTGAGGGAATATCCTCATCTGGCCCCCCTCTCTGTTCCTTCTTTGAGAAAAATAAAAACAAAAAAAAACAAGAGGAGAGGATTTCCAGCCCCCCGCTCCCTTCCCTTTTAGTCGCCTTCTACGACACGCAGGGAATACGTGGGAAGTATTCTTTCTCCCCTATCCCCAGGGATAATATATATATATATATATATATATATATATATATATTTTATTTTTTTTTATTTATTATACTTTGTCGCTGTCTCCCGCATTTGCGAGGTAGTGCAAGGAAACAGACGAAAGAAATGGCCCAACCCCCCCCATACACATGTACATACATACGTCCACACATGCAAATATACATACCTACACAGATTTCCATGGTTTACCCCAGACGCTTCACATGCCTTGATTCAATCCACTGACAGCACGTCAACCCCGGTATACCACATCGCTCCAATTCACTCTATTCCTTGCCCTCCTTTCACCCTCCTGCATGTTCAGGCCCCGATCACACAAAATCTTTTTCACTCCATCTTTCCACCTCCAATTTGGTCTCCCTCTTCTCCTTGTTCCCTCCACCTCCGACACATATATCCTCTTGGTCAATCTTTCCTCACTCATCCTCTCCATGTGCCCAAACCACTTCAAAACACCCTCTTCTGCTCTCTCAACCACGCTCTTTTTATTTCCACACATCTCTCTTACCCTTACGTTACTCACTCGATCAAACCACCTCACACCACACATTGTCCTCAAACATCTCATTTCCAGCACATCCATCCTCCTCCGCACAACTCTATCCATAGCCCACGCCTCGCAACCATACAACATTGTATATATATATATATATATATATATATATATATATATATTTATTATTATATTTTTTTATTATACTCTGTCGCTGTCTCCCGCGTTTGCGAGGTAGCGCAAGGAAACAGACGAAAGAAATGGCCCAACCCCCCCCCATACACATGTATATACATACGTCCACACACGCAAATATACATACCTACACAGCTTTCCATGGTTTACCCCAGACGCTTCACATGCCCTGCTTCAATCCACTGACAGCACGTCAACCCCGGTATACCACATCGCTCCAATTCACTCTATTCCTTGCCCTCCTTTCACCCTCCTGCATGCTCAGGCCCCGATCACACAAAATCATTTTCACTCCATCTTTCCACCTCCAATTTGGTCTCCCTCTTCTCCTTGTTCCCTCCACCTCCGACACATATATCCTCTTGGTCAATCTTTCCTCACTCATCCTCTCCATGTGCCCAAACCACTTTAAAACACCCTCTTCTGCTCTCTCAACCACGCTCTTTTTATTTCCACACATCTCTCTTACCCTTACGTTACTCACTCGATCAAACCACCTCACACCACACATTGTCCTCAAACATCTCATTTCCAGCACATCCATCCTCCTGCGCACAACTCTATCCATAGCCCACGCCTCGCAACCATACAACATTGTTGGAACCACTATTCCTTCAAACATACCCATTTTTGCTTTCCGAGATAATGTTCTCGACTTCCACACATTCTTCAAGGCCCCCAGGATTTTCGCCCCCTCCCCCACCCTATGATCCACTTCCGCTTCCATGGTTCCATCCGCTGCCAGATCCACTCCCAGATATCTAAAACACTTCACTTCCTCCAGTTTTTCTCCATTCAAACTCACCTCCCAATTGACTTGACCCTCAACCCTACTGTACCTAATAACCTTGCTCTTATTCACATTTACTCTTAACTTTCTTCTTCCACACACTTTTCCAAACTCAGTCACCAGCTTCTGCAGTTTCTCACATGAATCAGCCACCAGCGCTGTATCATCAGCGAACAACAACTGACTCACTTCCCAAGCTCTCTCATCCCCAACAGACTTCATACTTGCCCCTCTTTCCAAAACTCTTGCATTTACCTCCCTAACAACCCCATCCATAAACAAATTAAACAACCATGGAGACATCACACATCCCTGCCGCAAACCTACATTCACTGAGAACCAATCACTTTCCTCTCTTCCTACACGTACACATGCCTTACATCCTCGATAAAAACTTTTCACTGCTTCTAACAACTTTCCTCCCACACCATATATTCTTAATACCTTCCACAGAGCATCTCTATCAACTCTATCATATGCCTTCTCCAGATCCATAAATGCTACATACAAATCCATTTGCTTTTCTAAGTATTTCTCACATACATTCTTCAAAGCAAACACCTGATACACACATCCTCTACCACTTCTGAAACCACACTGCTCTTCTTCTGAGTACAGAATGGAAAAGGTGAGAACAATGGAAGTAAGGGGAGTGGGGGAGGAATGGGATGTATTTAGGGAATCAGTGATGGATTGCGCAAAGATGCTTGTGGCATGAGAAGAGTGGGAGGTGGGTTGATTAGAAAGGGTAGTGAGTGGTGGGATGAAGAAGTAAGAGTATTAGTGAAAGAGAAGAGAGAGGCATTTGGACGATTTTTGCAGGGAAAAAATGCAATTGAGTGGGAGATGTATAAAAGAAAGAGACAGGAGGTCAAGAGAAAGGTGCAAGAGGTGAAAAAAAGGGCAAATGAGAGTTGGGGTGAGAGAGTATCATTAAATTTTAGGGAGAATAAAAAGATGTTCTGGAAGGAGGTAAATAAAGTGCGTAAGACAAGGGAGCAAATGGAACTTCGGTGAAGGGCGCAAGTGGGGAGGTGATAACAAGTAGTGGTGATGTGAGAAGGAGATGGAGTGAGTATTTTGAAGGTTTGTTGAATGTGTTTGATGATAGAGTGGCAGATATAGGGTGTTTTGGTCGAGGTGGTGTGCAAAGTGAGAGGGTTAGGGAAAATGATTTGATAAACAGAGAAGAGGTAGTGAAAGCTTTGCGGAAGATGAAAGCCGGCAAGGCAGCAGGTTTGGATGGTATTGCAGTGGAAATTTATTAAAAAAGGGGGTGACTGTATTGTTGACTGGTTGGTAAGGTTATTTAATGTATGTATGACTCATGGTGAGGTGCCTGGGATTGGCGGAATGCGTGCATAGTGCCATTGTACAAAGGCAAAGGGGATAAGAGTGAGTGCTCAAATTACAGAGGTATAAGTTTGTTGAGTATTCCTGGTAAATTATATGGAGGGTATTGATTGAGAGGGTGAAGGCATGTACAGAGCATCAGATATATATATATATATATATATTATATATATTATATATATATATATATATATATATATATATTTTGCTTTGTTGCTGTCTCCTGTGTTTGCGAGGTAGCGCAAGGAAACAGACGAAAGAAATGGCCCAACCCACCCCCATTCACATGTATATACATACACGTCCACACACGCAAATATACATACCTATACATCTCAATGTACACTTATATATACACACACAGACACATACATATATACACATGCACACAATTCACACTGTCTGCCTTTATTCATTCCCATCGCCACTCGCAACACATGGAATAACATCCCCCTCCCCCTCATGTGTGTGAGGTAGCGCTAGGAAAAGACATACAAAGGCCCCATTCGTTCACACTCAGTCTCTAGCTGTCATGCAATAATGCCCGAAACCACAGCTCCCTTTCCACATCCAGGCCCCACACACTTTCCATGGTTTACCCCAGACGCTTCACATGCCCTGCTTCAATCCACTGACAGCACGTCAACCCCGGTATACCACATCGCTCCAATTCACTCTATTCCTTGCCCCTTTCACCCTCCTGCTGTTCAGGCCCCGATCACACAAAATCATTTTCACTCCATCTTTCCACCTCCAATTTGGTCTCCCTCTTCTCCTTGTTCCCTCCACCTCCGACACATATATCCTCTTGGTCAATCTTTCCTCAATCATTCTCTCCATGTGCCCAAACCACTTTCAAAACACCCTCTTCTGCTCTCTCAACCACGCTCTTTTTATTTCCACACATCTCTCTTACCCTTACGTTACTCACTCGATCAAACCACCTCACACCACACATTGTCCTCAAACATCTCATTTCCAGCACATCCATCCTCCTACACACAACTCTATCCATAGCCCACGCCTCGCAACCATACAACATTGTTGGAACCACTATTCCTTCAAACATACCCATTTTTGCTTTCCGAGATAATGTTCTCGACTTCCACACATTCTTCAAGGCCCCCAGGATTTTCGCCCCCTCCCCCACCCTATGATCCACTTCCGCTTCCATGGTTCCATCCGCTGCCAGATCCACTCCCAGATATCTAAAACACTTCACTTCCTCCAGTTTTTCTCCATTCAAACTCACCTCCCAATTGACTTGACCCTCAACCCTACTGTACCTAATAACCTTGCTCTTATTCACATTTACTCTTAACTTTCTTCTTCCACACACTTTTCCAAACTCAGTCACCAGCTTCTGCAGTTTCTCACATGAATCAGCCACCAGCGCTGTATCATCAGCGAACAACAACTGACTCACTTCCCAAGCTCTCTCATCCCCAACAGACTTCATACTTGCCCCTCTTTCCAAAACTCTTGCATTTACCTCCCTAACAACCCCATCCATAAACAAATTAAACAACCATGGAGACATCACACATCCCTGCCGCAAACCTACATTCACTGAGAACCAATCACTTTCCTCTCTTCCTACACGTACACATGCCTTACATCCTCGATAAAAACTTTTCACTGCTTCTAACAACTTTCCTCCCACACCATATATTCTTAATACCTTCCACAGAGCATCTCTATCAACTCTATCATATGCCTTCTCCAGATCCATAAATGCTACATACAAATCCATTTGCTTTTCTAAGTATTTCTCACATACATTCTTCAAAGCAAACACCTGATACACACATCCTCTACCACTTCTGAAACCACACTGCTCTTCTTCTGAGTACAGAATGGAAAAAGGTGAGAACAATGGAAGTAAGGGGAGTGGGGGAGGAATGGGATGTATTTAGGGAATCAGTGATGGATTGCGCAAAAGATGCTTGTGGCATGAGAAGAGTGGGAGGTGGGTTGATTAGAAAGGGTAGTGAGTGGTGGGATGAAGAAGTAAGAGTATTAGTGAAAGAGAAGAGAGAGGCATTTGGACGATTTTTGCAGGGAAAAAATGCAATTGAGTGGGAGATGTATAAAAGAAAGAGACAGGAGGTCAAGAGAAAGGTGCAAGAGGTGAAAAAAAGGGCAAATGAGAGTTGGGGTGAGAGAGTATCATTAAATTTTAGGGAGAATAAAAAGATGTTCTGGAAGGAGGTAAATAAAGTGCGTAAGACAAGGGAGCAAATGGGAACTTCGGTGAAGGGCGCAAGTGGGGAGGTGATAACAAGTAGTGGTGATGTGAGAAGGAGATGGAGTGAGTATTTTGAAGGTTTGTTGAATGTGTTTGATGATAGAGTGGCAGATATAGGGTGTTTTGGTCGAGGTGGTGTGCAAAGTGAGAGGGTTAGGGAAAATGATTTGATAAACAGAGAAGAGGTAGTGAAAGCTTTGCGGAAGATGAAAGCCGGCAAGGCAGCAGGTTTGGATGGTATTGCAGTGGAATTTATTAAAAAAGGGGGTGACTGTATTGTTGACTGGTTGGTAAGGTTATTTAATGTATGTATGACTCATGGTGAGGTGCCTGAGGATTGGCGGAATGCGTGCATAGTGCCATTGTACAAAGGCAAAGGGGATAAGAGTGAGTGCTCAAATTACAGAGGTATAAGTTTGTTGAGTATTCCTGGTAAATTATATGGGAGGGTATTGATTGAGAGGGTGAAGGCATGTACAGAGCATCAGATATATATATATATATATATATATATATATATATATATATATATATATATATATATATATTTTGCTTTGTTGCTGTCTCCTGTGTTTGCGAGGTAGCGCAAGGAAACAGACGAAAGAAATGGCCCAACCCACCCCCATTCACATGTATATACATACACGTCCACACACGCAAATATACATACCTATACATCTCAATGTACACATATATATACACACACAGACACATACATATATACACATGCACACAATTCACACTGTCTGCCTTTATTCATTCCCATCGCCACCTCGCAACACATGGAATAACATCCCCCTCCCCCCTCATGTGTGTGAGGTAGCGCTAGGAAAAGACAACAAAGGCACCATTCGTTCATACTCAGTCTCTAGCTGTCATGCAATAATGCCCGAAACCACAGCTCCCTTTCCACATCCAGGCCCCACACAACTTTCCATGGTTTACCCCAGACGCTTCACATGCCCTAATTCAATCCATTGACAGCACGTCGAACCTGGTATACCACATCGATCCAATTCACTCTATTCCTTGCACGCCTTTCACCCTCCTGCTTGTTCAGGCCCCGATCACACATAATCTTTTTCACTCCATCTTTCCACCTCCAATTTGGTCTCCCACTTCTCCTTGTTCCCTCCACCTCCAACACATACATCCTCTTGGTCAATCTTTCCTCACTCATTCTCTCCATGTGCCCAAACCATTTCAAAACACCCTCTTCTGCTCTCTCAACCATGCTCTTTTTATTTTCACACATCTCTCTTACCCTTACATTACTTACTCGATCAAACCACCTCACACCACACACTGTCCTCAAACATCTCATTTCCAGCACATCCACCCTCCTGCACACAACTCTATCCATAGCCCACGCCTCACAACCATACAACATTGTTGGAACCACTATTCCTTCAAACATAGGCATTTTTGCTTTCCGAGATAATGTTCTCGACTTCCACACATTCTTCAAGTCTCCTAGGATTTTCGCCCCCTCCCCCACCCTATGATTCACTTCTGCTTCCATGGTTCCATCCACTGCCAGATCCACTCCCAGATATCTAAAACACTTTACTTCCTCCAGTTTTTCTCCATTCAAACTTACCTCCCAATTGACTTGACCCTCAACCCTACTGTACCTAATAACCTTGCTCTTATTCACATTTACTCTTAACTTTCTTCTTTCACACACTTTACCAAACTCAGTCACAAGCTTCTGCAGTTTCTCACATGAATCAGCCACCAGCACTGTATCATCAGCGAACAACAACTGACTCACTTCCCAAGCTCTCTCATCCCCAACAGACTGCATACTTGCCCCTCTTTCCAAAACTATTGCATTCACCTCCCTAACAACCCCATCCATAAACAAATTAAACAACCATGGAGACATCACACACCCCTGCCGCAAACCTACATTCACTGAGAACCAATCACTTTCCTCTCTTCCTACACGTACACATGCCTTACATCCTCGATAAAAACTTTTCACTGCTTCTAACAACTTGCCTCCCACACCATATATTCTTAATACCTTCCACAGAGCATCTCTATCAACTCTATCATATGCCTTCTCCAGATCCATAATTGTTACATACAAATCCATTTAAAATCCTTTTAAAATCCTTTAAAAATCCTTTTAAAATATGAGACAGAAATATACAATAATGTTGCATCAGAAACTAAGAGGACATTAAGGTTTAGTACCAATCAAAAGAAAAATAGTGAGCACAGGAAAACATAAATAGAAAACAGTGGATGAATAGTATGGAAAAAAATAATTAAAGATTAGCAGTATGCAAGAAGATGGTAAAGGAACCTGAAGATACAAAATGAATTTCTGAAAAAGAAATAAAGGAATCACAGAGAAAACAGACAGAATAAAGAGATATTAACTTATGTGATGGAGAAGAATCCAAAGTATAATTCTCATACGTCAACAAGAGATCGCACCTTTTAAGGCTATAGAAAACTATGAAACTGACCCTAAGAAATATCCAAGTTAACTGAAATGTAAAAAAAAGTGCATGATTACATATCTAATTGCTCTAATTTATATGTTATTACAGTCAATGATGAAAAAAGAAACTATGTAATTAATGCACCAGATCAGCTTCTAAAAAACAACACTAGAGGAAAACAGAACTGCCATATTCCTTGAAAAGACAAAGATGACAAAAGCAAAAGCAATGATATTAGGCTAAGACAGTATGGATAGTTGCACCATGGTATTTCACCTCTTCACTGTAACATCAAGCCTCTGCCAGTCTCATGTATTTCATAACTATTTTGTTGGCAATATAGCCTAAGTTCTGGGTCACCCTTCCCTGAAGGTGACATACCTTGTCACACAAGGAAGGTCAATCAAACTTAAGCAAAATATTTTCCAATAAAACTTCTTCAAAAACCACAGTTCTCCCTTGCATATCTCAACTGATTAGGGACATTCTACTGTGGGCTCTGTGACCAAATTGTGAGAGGAATAAATTTTTTTTTATCCAAAATGAGATATTCCTTGTTGACAGAGGCTTAAGGGAACACAGATGAAAAGCCAAACATTCTTCTCTTTAATCTTCCATGAAACATGAAATATAACACGTGAAGGTAAAAATCCTTCTCCTCTATAGTATAATTTTCCATGTCACATGATATATTCAATCCTTTCAGGATGGAGCCATGGCAAAACGATTCTTTGCGGCACATGACAGAAAATTAGCAATACAAGGGAAATATCAAGAAAATATTCACCTTTCTTATATTTCCTTGGAGATGGGAGAAAAATACTTCCAATGTACTCCCTACACATAATAGAGAGTCAAGATGGTCAAGAGTGGGGGGATGGAAATCCTCCTCATTTTGTGATTCAGTTCCTAAAAGATGGAACAGGAGCCAAGCAAGGAATGCTCATCCTCCTTGAACACTTAGGCTAGGATGTTTGAATGTGCCTCGATGTGACCAAGATGAGAAGAGATAGGTAGTTTGTTTGAGGAGAGGAAATTGGTTGTCCTGCCTCTGAGTGAAACAAAGCTCAAGGGTAAGGATGAAGAGTGGTTTGGGAATGTCTTGGGGTAAAGTAAGGAGTTAATGTGAGGGTGAGAACTAAGGAAAGGGAAGTGCTACTGCTGAAACAGTTGTGGAAATGTATGAAAGGGCATAAGGACGTGTTTTCCAGACTGACATAGGTGAAAATGAAAGTGGATTTCAATAGATGGGTGATTAGTAGTGCATATGCACCTGGCTACAAGAAGGATGAAGAGAGGCGAATGTTATGGGATCATCTGAATGAGAGCATCAGTAGTTTCAATGCAAGAGATTGCGCATTAGTGACAGGTGATATGAATATGAAACTGAGTAATGTGGCAGTTAAAGGCATGATTGAGTGGCAAGGAGTATTCAGTGATGTGAAAGAAAATGGTAAAAAGCTTGTGGAGTTATGTGCTGAAAAAGGACTGGTGATTGGGAATACTGTTGTTCCTGGCTTAAAAAGAGGGGCATATATAAGTACGGTTTAAGTAAAAAAAAAGATCGTTAAGTGGGCTTTATTGGATTATATACTATTTGATAGGCATGCAAAAGAGAGACTCTTGGATATGTATATGCTTTGAGGGACAGCTATTGGGATGTCTGACCATTACCTGGAGGCGAGGGTGAAGGTTTGTACAGGCATTTGAAAAAGAGGAGATGATGTAGATGAAAAGAGATTGGCAAAAGTAAATGAGCTTGGAAAAGAGGCTTGTGTGGAGAAATACCAGGAGAGACTGAGTGTAGAATGGCAACATGTGAGAGTATATGAAGCCACAGGAGTGGGTCAAGAATGGGAGGTCTTTAGGAAGCAGTGCTGGCATGTGCATGAGAAGTGTATAGTATGTGGAAGGTGGGGGATAGGCAGGTGAAAAAGGGATGTGAGCAGTGGGATGACAAAGTTAAGCTGCTAGCGAAAGAAAAAAGAGGGAAGCACAGGCATTAATTACAGGAAAGGAGTGCAAGTTAATTGGAGATATACAACAGAAAGCGAAAAGGTACAGGAGCTGAAAAAGCGAGCATATAATAGATGGGGTGAATAACTACCAGCAAACTTTAGGGAGATTAAGAATATATTTTGGAAGGAGATTAACAGTGTGAGATAAACATGACAACAAATGGGAGCATTGGTGAAGGGGGCAAAAGGAGAAGTCATAACAGGCAGAGATGGGGTTGAGGAGATGCAATGAGTACTTTAAAGGACTCTTGGGTCTGGAAGGTATGTGAAGTGAGACAGTCATGGCAAGTGGTGTTGTGAAACAAGAAGTAATGGTGAAAGCCTTTTGCAAAATGAAATGTAGCAATGTGGAAGGAGTGAATAGCATTGTAGTTCAATTTCTTTCAAAAAGAGGTGACTGTGTTGTTGACTGGTTAGCTAAGATTTTCATTAGGTGTTTAGATTATGGTAAGGTGCCTGAGGATTCGCAGAATGCCAGTATAGTGGCAATGTTTAAGGCTAGGAGGACAAAGGTGAGTGTTCAGATTACAGAGGTATCACTTTGTTTAGTGTGTGAAGTATGCAGTATGGATGAGTGGTGATTAAGAAAATGGTGGCTTGCACTGAGCATCAAACTGGGAAGAAACAACGTGGTTTCAGGAGTGGTAAAGGCCATGTGGATCAGGTGTTTGCTTCAAAGAATGTGTAGAAGAATTATTAGAGAAACAGAGCAATTCATAAGTGACACTTAAGGATCTGGAGAAAGCATATGATAAATGGTGATAGAGATGTACAGTGGAAGGTGCTATGACTACATGGTGTGGGAGGAAAGCTATTAGAAGTAAGGCATGTGGAAGAAAGGAGACGGTGTGGTTCCAAGTGAACATGGGTCTGTGGTAGCTCAGAGTGATCTCATTATGGCTGTTTAATATGTTTAAGGATGGAGTGTTGAGGGAGTTGAATGCAAAGGTCTTGAACAGAGGAGCAGGTATGCAGTTTCTTGTGGGTGAATAGGCCTTTGAGGTGAGTCAGTTGTTGTTTGCTGATGATACAGCACTATTGGCAGATTCAAGTGAGAAACAGAAGCTGGTGTCTGAGTTCAGAAGTGTGTGTGACAGGAGACATTAGAGAGTGAATGTATATTAAAGCAAGATTATTAGGTTAAGCAGAGAAAAGACAGGTTATGTGGAGTAAAAATTTGAATGGAGAGAACTGGGAAGGAAGTTGAGTGTTTTAGATACCTAGGAGTGGATATGGCAGTGAATGGAACCATGTGAGGTGAAGAGAGCAATATGGTGAGTGAGGGGGTAAAGGTCTTGAGCATACTGTGGAATGGGTGAAGATAAAGGGTACTGTCTGTAGGGACAAAGATGAACATATCTGATGGTACAACAATTCTGTCACTGCTGTATTGATATGAGGTGAGGGCCTCAGACAAAAATGTAAAGGATAAGGTGAATGCATTGGAAATGTAATCTTTAAAGACAATACATAGAGTAAGGAGGGCTGATCGAATAAGAAATGATAGGGTAAGAGAGATGTGTGGTAGTATGAGGAGTATGTATGAGAGAGCTGAATTGGGTGTGCTAAAATGGTTTGTACATATGGAGTGGATGAATAAGGAAAGGATAATTAATAAAGTATACATACACATCAGAAATGGAAGAAACAGGGAAAAGTGGAAACTAAGGAAGAGGTAAAAGGGTGGAATGAAAGATGCTTTGCAGACTTGGGGTTTGAACGTGCAAGAGGGTTCAAGGCATGCAAAGCATACAGGAAATTGTCAGTGGGCTGAATCACAGCTTATGAAGTGGTCAGAGGAAACCCTGGAAAGGTCTCAGGTGTATGATTGTGGATAGGGAGCTCTGGTTTCAGTGCATTATACATGACATCTAGAGAGTGGATGTGACCAAATGAGTCCATTTCTTTGTCTGTTCCTAATGCTACCTTACTGAAGTGGAAAATGACAAATGTGCAAGTATGAATTAGAATAAAAATCAGTCTTGCAAATAGCATCAGCCATTTACAAAGCATTTCATAGACATTTAAACCTTGGCATGACATTAAGGCCTTTAAGTCTTTGTGCACTGTTACCAGTTTTACCACGTGTCAACCAAATGAAGGCAGTGTGTGACTGTTACCCTAACTTAAATGCCTGTAATTACCTTTTGTGTTTTGCCTGTTTGTACAGTACAGGAAGAAAGTTCTATACATGAGAGGCCACCATCTTTTGAACTTTACAATCAAAATGCATAACACCTGTATACTGTCTGTATTCAGTTTCATTAGTTTGTCTATTCCAAGCTTCTACCACTCTTATATTAAAGCAGTATTCCATATCTTTTAAAACAAGCTTCTTCCCCAGCTTCTTGTTATGACTTCTGGTTACTTTGTCATTGACTTTCATGAAAGTCTGTTCACTGATGACACCATTCTACTGAATAAGAAACCTGAAGGCTGAAATCAGGTCATCCCTATTCTCCTCTCTACCAAGGTGGGCAAATATACAGTCCTCAGCCTCTTATTATACCTCAACTCTCTTTTAAATTCAGGTATCATCTTAGTTGTTCTTCTCTGGACTAACAATTGAATAAACTTAAAGGCAAAGTTCACTCTGTCACAGAAGCCCAAGAGATTTATAATAAATGATCTACTTTCCCTAAATCCATGCTATCCCAGTTAACTAGTTTCTCCTTTGTCACTAGCCACCCATTTGCTTTTTGATTATCATTTCCAGTATTTTACAAATCACAAATGCATAGGAGACTGATCTATAGTTCAGGAGAATTTCTCTATCACTTGAATGAATCATTACTTTAAACTTGCTTGCCATTTCCTGCATTAGCAGACGAGAACTACTAACACAAGGATTTGTGCGTGGCATGTATGGATCAGGGGAAAGCATATGATGGTCTGACAGCAATGTTCTGTGGAATGTGTTACATATCTAAGGTGTGGAAAAAAAGTTGCTAGAAGCAGTGAAGAGTTCTTATGAAGATAGTAAGGCAAGATAGTAAGGCATGTTTGTGTGTAAGAAGAGAAGAGGATGAGCAGCTCCATGTGAAGGTTCGTCTACGGTAAGGGTGTGATGTCATCATGGCTGTTTAATTTGTTTATGGATGGGGTGGTGAGGGTCTTGGAGTGGGGCAAATTTGAAGTCTGTAGTGGATGAGGTGGCCTGGGAAGCAAGTCAATTGTTGTTTGCTGATGACACAGCAATGGTGGCAGATTCAAGTGAAAAACTTCAGAAGTTGGTGCCTGAGTTTGGGAGAGTGTGTGAAGAGGAAGTTGAGAGTAAATGCTAATAAGGGCTGAGCAGGATAGAGAGATAGGTTAGATGAGGAGTCCATCTGAATGGACAAAATCTAGAGGAAGTAAAGTATTTTAGACACCTAGAATTGGACATGGCATCAAATGGAACAATGAAAGTGGAGTGAATCATACGGCTGGTGAAGGGGAGAATGTTCTGAGACCATTGAAGAAAGTGCAGAGTTACACTGATACAGACTATACAGACCCAGGTCCAAGTGAGTTGGTCTGGCTTAAAAAAAAAATAAATGAAAAAAAAGTACAAAAAGATGGCAAAGGAAAAGAGAAATCATTATCTGGGGTGGTGAAAATGGGATAGTTTAAAAGTATATTAGTCCTAGCAATGTTGCATGGAGGCAAGGCAGGGGCTATGGATGAGGATATGCAGAGGAGGATGGAAGTGTTCGAAATGAGGTATTTGGGGACAATATGAGGTATGAGGTGGTTTGATCAAGTAATAGAAGAGTGAATAGAGTGCAGATGAGCAAGTTGAAAAGAATGTGTTAAAATGGTCTGGACAAATGGAGAGAATGAGTAAAGACAGGTTGACACAAAAAAGATTATGAGGCAAAAGTGGAAGGGACAAACGAGATGGGGAAGACCACATTGGAGATGGAAGGATGGAGTGAAAAAGATTTTGAGTCATTGAAGCCTGAACATTCAGGAAGGTGAAAGGCATGCAGGGGACAGAGTGAATTGGAACGATGTGGCATACAGGACTTGACATGCTGTCAATGGACTGAACTATCGGGGTATGTGAAGCAGCTGAGGTAAACCATGGAAAGGTATGTTGGGCCTGGTTTTGCTAGGGGGTTGTGGTTTTGGTACATTGCACATAACAGCTAGAGAAAGGATGTGAGCAAGTGCAGCCATTTTTTGCCCATTCCTTGCGCTACCTTGCTAAAGTGGAATATAGTGATCAAGTATGAAAATGAAATAATAATAATAATAATAATAATAATTTTTCTTTTTTTTTTTTTTTTTTGCTTTGTCGCTGTCTCCCGCGTTTGCAAGGTAGCACAAGGAAACAGACGAAAGAAAATGGCCCAACCCACCCCCATATACATGTATATACATATGTCCACACACGCAAATATACATACCTACACAGCTTTCCATGGTTTACCCCAGACGCTTCACATGCCCTGATTCAATCCACTGACAGCACGTCAACCCCGGTATACCACATCACTCCAATTCACTCTATTCCTTGCCCTCCTTTCACCCTCCTGCATGTTCAGGCCCCGATCACACAAAATCTCTCTCACTCCATCTTTCCACCTCCAATTTGGTCTCCCTCTTCTCCTCGTTCCCTCCACCTCCGACACATATATCCTCTTGGTCAATCTTTCCTCACTCATTCTCTCCATGTGCCCAAACCATTTCAAAACACCCTCTTCTGCTCTCTCAACCACGCTCTTTTTATTTCCACACATCTCTCTTACCCTTACGTTACTTACTCGATCAAACCACCTCACACCACACATTGTCCTCAAACATCTCATTTCCAGCACATCCATCCTCCTGCGCACAACTCTATCCATAGCCCACGCCTCGCAACCATACAACATTGTTGGAACCACTATTCCTTCAAACATACCCATTTTTGCTTTCCGAGATAATGTTCTCGACTTCCACACATTCTTCAAGGCTCCCAGAATTTTCGCCCCCTCCCCCATCCTATGATCCACTTCCGCTTCCATGGTTCCATCCGCTGCCAGATCCACTCCCAGATATCTAAAACACTTTACTTCCTCCAGTTTTTCTCCATTCAAACTCACCTCCCAATTGACTTGACCCTCAACCCTACTGTACCTAATAACCTTGCTCTTATTCACATTTACTCTTAACTTTCTTCTTTCACACACTTTACCAAACTCAGTCACCAGCTTCTGCAGTTTCTCACATGAATCAGCCACCAGCGCTGTATCATCAGCGAACAACTGACTCACTTCCCAAGCTCTCTCATCCCCAACAGACTTCATACTTGCCCCTCTTTCCAAAACTCTTGCATTCACCTCCCTAACAACCCCATCCATAAACAAATTAAACAACCATGGAGACATCACACACCCCTACCGCAAACCTACATTCACTGAGAACCAATCACTTTCCTCTCTTCCTACACGTACACATGCCTTACATCCTCGATAAAAACTTTTCACTGCTTCTAACAACTTGCCTCCCACACCATATATTCTTAATACCTTCCACAGAGCATCTCTATCAACTCTATCATATGCCTTCTCCAGATCCATAAATGCTACATACAAATCTATTTGCTTTTCTAAGTATTTCTCACATACATTCTTCAAAGCAAACACCTGATCCACACATCCTCTACCACTTCTGAAACCACACTGCTCTTCCCCAATATGATGCTCTGTACATGCCTTCACCCTCTCAATCAATACCCTCCCATATAATTTACCAGGAATACTCAACAAACTTATACCTCTGTAATTTGAGCACTCACTCTTATCCCCTTTGCCTTTGTACAATGGCACTATGCACGCATTCCGCCAATCCTCAGGCACCTCACCATGAGTCATACATACATTAAATAACCTTACCAACCAGTCAACAATACAGTCACCCCCTTTTTTAATAAATTCCACTGCAATACCATCCAAACCTGCTGCCTTGCCGGCTTTCATCTTCCGCAAAGCTTTTACTACCTCTTCTCTGTTTACCATATCATTTTCCCTAACCCTCTCACTTTGCACACCACCTCGACCAAAACACCCTATATCTGCCACTCTATCATCAAACACATTCAACAAACCTTCAAAATACTCACTCCATCTCCTTCTCACATCACCACTACTTGTTATCACCTCCCCATTTGCGCCCTTCACTGAAGTTCCCATTTGCTCCCTTGTCTTACGCACTTTATTTACCTCCTTCCAGACCATCTTTTTATTCTCCCTAAAATTTAATGATACTCTCTCACCCCAACTCTCATTTGCCCTTTTTTTCACCTCTTGCACCTTTCTCTTGACCTCCTGTCTCTTTCTTTTATACATCTCCCACTCAATTGCATTTTTTCCCTGCAAAAATCGTCCAAATGCCTCTCTCTTCTCTTTCACTAATACTCTTACTTCTTCATCCCACCACTCACTACCTTTTCTAATCAACCCATCTCCCACTCTTCTCATGCCACAAGCATCTTTTGCGCAATCCGCCACTGATTCCCTAAATACATCCCATTCCTCCCCCACTCCCCTTACTTCCATTGTTCTCACCTTTTTCCATTCTGTACTCAGTCTCTCCTGGTACTTCCTCACACAAGTCTCCTTCCCAAGCTCACTTACTCTCACCACCCTCTTCACCCCAACATTCACTCTTCTTTTCTGAAAACCCATACAAATCTTCACCTTAGCCTCCACAAGATAATGATCAGACATCCCTCCAGTTGCACCTCTCAGCACATTAACATCCAAAAGTCTCTCTTTCGCGCGCCTGTCAATTAACACGTAATCCAATAATAATAATAATAATAATAATAATAATAATAATAATAATAATAATTATCCCTGGGGATGGGGGAGAAAGAATACTTCCCACGTATTCCCTGCGTGTCGTAGAAGGCGACTAAAAGGGGAGGGAGCGGGGGGCTGGAAATCCTCCCCTCTCATTTTTTTTTTTTTCTTTTAATTTTCCAAAAGAAGGAACAGAGAAGGGGGCCAGGTGAGGATATTCCCTCAAAGACTCAGTTCTCTGTTCTTAATGCTACCTCGCTAACGCAGGAAATGGCGAATAGTTTGAAAGAAAAGAAAGAAAATAATAATAATAATAATAATAATAATAATAATAATAATAGTGATAATAACAATAAGAGGGGAGAAAAAATACTTCCCATGTATTTCTCATGTGTCATAGAAGGCAACTAAAGGGGACAGGAGCTAGGGGCTGGACACCTCCCTCTTATATTTCAATTTCTAAAAGAAGAAGCAGGAATAAAGTGGGGAGTGCTCATCCTCCTAAAAGGCTCAGACTGAGGTGCCTGAATGTGTGTGGATGTATGTTTGAGGAAAGAAACCAGGATGTTCTGGCTCTGAGTGAAACGAAACTCAAGAGTAAAGGGAGAGAATGGTCTGGGAAATGTCTTGGGAGTAAAGTCAGGGGTAAGTGAGAGGACAAGAGCTAATAAAAGAGTAGCACTAATCCTAAAACAGGAGCTGTGGGAGTGTGTGATAGAATGTAAGGAAGTACATTCCGGAATGATTTGGGTAAAACTGAAAGTGGATTGAGAGAGATGAGAGATTACTGGTGCTTATGCACCTGGTCATGAGAAGAAAAATCTTGAGAGGCAAGTGTTTTGGGAGCAACTGAGTGAGTGTGTCAGCAGTTTTGGTGCATGAGACTGGGTATTATTGATGGGTGATTCAAATGTGAAGGTGAGTAATGTGGAAATAAAGGGTATAATAGGTGTACATGGGGTATTCAGTGTTGTGAATGGAAATGGTGAAGAGCTTGTGGATTTTTGTGCTGAGAAAAGACTGGTGGTTGGGAATACTTGGTTTAAAAAGCGAGATATACATAAGTACACATACAAGAGTAGGAGAGATGGTCGAAGGGCATTATTAGAATACGTTTTAATTAATAGGCATGTAAAAGAGAGACTCTTAGACGTTACTGTGCTGAGAGGGGCAGCTGGTGGGATGTCTGATCACTATCTTATGGAGGTAAAGGTGAAGATTTGTAAAGGTTTTCAAAAAAGAATGTTGGGGAGAATAAAATGGTGAGAGTAAGTGAGCTTGTAAAGAAGACTTGTGTGAGGAAGTACCAGGAGAGACTGAGTGTAGAATGGCAAAAGGTGAGAGCAAATGATGTGAGGGGAGTGGGTGAGGAATGGGATGTACTTTGGGAAGCAGTGATGGCATGTGCAAAAGATGCATGTGGCATGAGAAAGGTGGGAAGTGAGCAGATTAGAAAGGGTTGTGAGTGGTGTGATGAAGTAATGATATTATTGAAAGAGAAAAGAGGCATTTGGAAGGAGTGCAAAAGACTGGAAGATGTATATGAGAAAAAGGCAGGAGGTCAAGAGAAAGGTGCAAGAGTAAGAAACGAGGGCTAATGAGAGTTGGGATGAGAGAGTATCATTAAACTTTAGGGAGAATTAAAAGATGTTTTGGAAGGAAGTAAATAACATGAATAAGGCAAGAGAACAAATAGGAACATCAGTGAAGGAGGCAAGGGGGGAAATGATGACAGGTAGTGATGAACTGAGGAGATGGAGTGAGTATCTTGAAGTTTTTTTTCAATGTATTTGATGACAGAGTGGCAGATGAAGGGTGTTTTGGCTGGGTGGTGTGCCATGTGAGAAAGTAAGGGAGAGTGGTTTGGCGAAGAAAGAATAGGTGGTGAAAGCCTTGCTTAAGATGAAATCCAGCAAGGCAGCAGGTTTGGATGGCATTCCAGTTGAATTCACTAAGAAAGGGGGTGACTGCTTTGTTGATTGGATGGTAAAGATATTCAATGTATGCATGGATCATGGTGAAGTACCTGAGGATTGGCAGAATGCATGCATAGTGTCACTGTACAAAGGCAAAGGCGATAAAGGTGAGTGTTCAAACTACAGAGGCATAAATATGTTGATTATTCCTGGGAAATTGTACGGGAGGGTACTGATTGAGAGGGTGAACGCAAGGGGAGAGCAGTGTGGTGTCAGAAGTGGTAGAAGGTGTAGTGATCAGGTGTTTGCTTTGAAGAATGTATGTGAGAAACATTTAGAAAAACAGATGGATAGGATATGGCATTTATGGATCTGGAGAAGGCACATGATAGGGTGGATAGAGATGCTTTGTAGAAGTTCTTAAGAGTTTATGGTGTGGGAGGTAAGCTGCTAGAAGCAGTGAAAAGTTTTTATGAAGGGTGCAAGGCATGTGTACAAGCAGGAAGAGAGGAAAGTGACTGGTTTCCAGTGAAAGTCGGTCTGTGGCAGGGGTATGTGATGTCCCCAAGGTTGTTAAATTTGTTTATGGATGGGGTGGTTAGGGAAGTACATGCAAGAGTTTTGGAGAATGGGGCAAGTATGCAGTCTGTTGGGGATGAAAGGGCCTGGGAAGTGAGTCAGTTGTTCATCAAAGATACAGCTCTGGTGGCTGATTCAAGTGAGAAACTGCAAAAGTTGGTGACTGAGTTTGGAAAAGTGTGTGAAAGGAAAAAGTTGAGAGTAACTGTGAATAAGAGCAAGGTTATTAGGTTCAGCAGGGTTCAGGGACAAGCTAGCTGGGATGTGAGTTTGAATGGAGAAAAATTGGAGGAAGTGAAATTTCTATATATCTGGGAGTCGACTTAAAAGCGAATGGAACTATAGAAGTGAAGTGAGTCACAGGTGGGGGAGAGGGTGAAGCTTCTGGGAGTGATGAAGAATGTGTGGAAAGAGAAAATGTTATGTCTAAGTATGAAAATGGGTATGTTTGAAGAAATAGTAGTTTGAACAATACTCTATGGTTGTGAGGCATGGGCTATAGGTAGGGTTGTATGGAGAAGGGTGGATGTGTCGAAAATGAAATGCATGAGGACTTTATGTAATGTGAGGTGGTTGATTAAGTAATGAAAAGGTAAGAGAGATATAATAAAAAGAGTGTGGTAGAGAGAGGAGAAGAGGATGTGTTGAAATGGTTTGGACATATGGAAAGAATGAGTGAGGAAAGGTTGACAAAGAGGATATATGTGTCAGAGATTGAGGGAACAAGGAGAAGCGGGAGACCAAATTGAAGGTGGAAGGATAGAGAGAAAAAGATTTTGAGTGATTGGGGCCTGAACATGCAGGAGGGTGAGAGGAGTGCAAGGAATAGAGTGAATTGGTATGATGTGGTATACTGGGGTTGATGTGCTGTCAGTGCACTGAACCAGGGCATGTGAAACATCTGGGGTAATCCATGGAAAGGTCTGTGGAGCCTGGATGTGGATAGGGAGTTGTGGTTTCAGTGCATTACAAATGACAGCTAGAGACTGAGAGTGAACAAATGTGGCCTTTTTTGTCTGTTTTCCTGGCACTACCTTGCCGTTGCAGGGAGAAGCAATGCAATTTCCTGTGGGGCAGGGTGGTGCCGAGAATGGATAAAGGCAAGCAAGTATGAATATGTACATGTGTATATATGTATATGGCTGTGTATGTGTATGTATATGTGTATATGATGATATGTATATGTACATGTATGGGCGTGTATGTATATATGTGTGTATATGAGCGATGGGTCTTTCTTCATCTGTTTCCTGGTGCTACTTTGCTGACACGGGAAACAGCAATAAAGTATAATAATGAAAAAAAATTATAACAACAACAATATTAATGTGAACGGAATTTGCTTTGTAGCACAAATGCAGCAATCACAATTAACACATCACATTCAGAAGGAACAGAACAATACTGTACTTGCATATATGAAGTTGGCAATATATTCCTCATCAATGAAGTAGCAACCTAGTGCATCATGTACCTGGTGACCCCTTCCCACCATTCTCAGAAATCCCTTTGCACTGGTCTTCCCATAAAGACACATTTCGAACCTATGCAAGAAACATCTGACTTGGTCAGATATTTATGTGGAAGCACAGACAACAATCTCCAAGACTCCAGAGCATTCCAGTTTCTAGTCAGAGCACGAGAGAAATAATTCAACGAGGGGGCTACAAAATGAATGAAGTATTCTTTTACCCTACAGACACTCTAACTTCAAAAATTGAAGGGATACTTTTTTAACTTATGAAAACATATGAATAAATGAACCTTGTAATTATACTGTAATTATACTTTTCTAAAAGATTCATTAGTGGAAAACAATGTTTTTTGTCTTACCTGTTGGTTGTGACTTATAATCTCCTGAGTGTCTCTGATTAATTGATTTTGCAACTTTAGTCTTGCCTCACGCTCCTGAGGGTCATCCCAAGTAATAGCTGTGTTCTGGGACTCAGCAACATCTAGAGTGGCTATGAACAATAAATGACTGATTAATTCAAATACCTTAATGAAAACTATAAGTAAATTCAGATAAGAGTCTCAACTACAATACATGGCTTATATTTTTGTCTTGTGGTATGTCAAAAGTATGGTTCCTGTAAGTATGGTATAAATCTAAAACAATACTCACATCCTACATGTTATCTTCCACTGCTGTAAAACAGCATTCACTAAGTAAAGAATTCATTGGTTACTCCACGATATGTACAAGAAAAAATGAGGTCAAACTGTGCACACTATAATAAAGAAGAGTACACTAACCCTATCAGGTATGTAACTGTGTTTCATGGTCTGTTAATACCATCACTGCATCTGATACAAAAGTGGTTTCTGATTTCGTTTTTATACAAAATGGCTGGTACATCTGGGATTCATATCATATACCATACTATACTTTGTCGCTGTCTCCCGCATCAGCGAGGTAGCGAAAGGAAACAGACGAAAGAATGGCCCAACCTACCCACATACACATGTATATACATACACGTCCACACATGCACACATACATACCTATACATCTCAATGTATAAATATATATACACACACAGACATTATACACACACAGACATATACATATATACACAATTACATAATTCATACTGTCTGCCCTTATTCATTCCCGCTGCCACCCCGCCACACATAAAATGACTACCCCCTTCCCCAGCATGTGCGTGAGGTAGCACTAGGAAGAGACAAAAAAGGCCACATTCGTTCACACTCTGTCTCTAGCTGTCATGTATAATGCACCGAAACCACAGCTCCCTTTCCATATCCAGGCCCGACAAAACTTTCCATGGTTTACCCCAGATGCTTCACATGCCCTGATTCAATCCACTGATAGCACATCAACCCCGGTATACCACATCGTTCCAATTCACTCTATTCCTTGCATGCCTTTCACCCTCCTGCATGTTCAGGCCCCAATCACTCAAAATCTTTTTCATTCCATCTTTCCACCTCCAATTTGGTCTCCCACTTCTCCTTGTTCCCTCCTTCTCTGACACATATATCCTCTTTGTCAATCTTTCCTCATTCATTCTCTTCATGTGACCAAACCATTTCAAAACACCCTTTTCTGCTCTCAACCACACCCTTTTTATTACCACACATCTCTCTTACCCTTTCATTACTTACTTGATCAAACCACCTCACACCACATACTGTCCCCAAACATCTTATTTCCAGCACATCAACCCTCCTCCACACAACTCTATCTATAGCCCATGCCTTGCAACCATTTAACATTGTTGGAACCACTATTCCATCAAACATACCCATCTTTGCTTTCTGAGATAATGTTCTTGCCTTCCACACACTTTTCAATGCTCCCAGAACTTTCGCCCCCTCCCACACCCTATGATTCACTTCCGCTTCCATGGTTCCATCCACTGCCAAATCCACTCCCAGATATCTAAAACACTTCACTTCCTCCAGTTTTTCTCCATTCAAACTTACTACCCAATCAACTTGTCCCTCAACCCTACTGTACCTAACAGCCTTGCTCTTATTCACATTTACTTTCAGCTTTCTTCTTTCACACACTTTACCAAACTCAGCCACCAGCTTCTTCAGTTTCTCACCCGAATCAGCCACCAGCGCTGTATCAGTAGCAAACAATAACTGACTCACTTCCCAAGCTCTCTCATCCACAACAGACTGCATACTTGCCCCTCTCTCCAAAACTTGCATTCACCTCCCTAACAACCCCATCCATAAACAAATCAAACAACCATGGAGACATCACACACCCCTGCCTCAAACCAACATTCACTGAGAACCAATCACTTTCCTCTCTTCCTACTCGTACACATGCCTTACATCCTCCATAAAAACTTTTCACTGCTTCTAACAACTTGCCTCCCAAACTATATATTCTTAATGCCTTCCACAGAGCATCTCTATAAACTCTATCATATGCCTCCACCAGATCCATAAATGCTACCACAAATCCATTTGCTTTTCTAAGTATTTCTCACATACATTCTTCAAAGCAAACACTTGAGCCACACATCCTCTACCACTTCTGGGATTCATGCTTTCCAAAATACCATAAAAGGTATCAAAATATAGGTAATAGTGTTAATGCCATCCCCTGCTATCCATATGTGGTGCCATGGTGTAGGTCAATTGTTTTCCTTTCTATGGGTTAGTTATCCTTGAGTTGTTGGAGAAAGCAGAACATTTTTTTTCCAGTTATTGCAGTTAAGAAAAATCCAAGTGTTCCTCTTGTAGAAAGTTTATACAGTAGAGAAGAGGAAAAGTACCAGCCCCTGTTCCTAATCTTTAAGAAGAGGAGCATTACCAGTCCCTGTTCCTATTCTTTGGTCACATTTAAAAACACAGAAGATACAGGGTATTTTTTCTCACCTACCCCCTGAGATGTTCATATAATTCTTCAGGCAGAATAGGTATCCACATAAGTTGGCATACAGTAACATAAATACTGATATATATCACTGAACTGATGAAACAGAGGAAGAAAAACATTGTATGATACCTAAATCTATGTCTGGCAATGCTAACTGACTGACGACATAAACCATTTGATGCCTCATAGTATGAACTATTCCTTCTAAACAACCTTGTAATCAGTCAAAAAGACGAAATGAGAAAAGTTTCAGTTATGAAGCACTATATGAAAATCTCACTCTCAGGGGCAGTGTCACATGAACCACCTTTCTGATGAGGTTACCCTTCACCTTTCATTAATCAACTATAAGAGTAATGGCCTCAACTCAGTCCAAGTTTGTCCACTGACTATTCAAAAGCCTCCATTTGATGATGACATCATCACCTGGACACTAGGTACCAACCTGCCTTATAATTCTTAGAACACAGACACCAACCAGATGGTAACAACATCATTAGGAGAATTTTTGAAGTAGAAGAGGGTAAGGAAGAATAGGAAACTCAAATCAGATGCTTGCAGGACACCACCTGAGAGTAATTCATACAAACTAGATGATCATCAGACACTATCCAAAAGTTTTTTATTCTTCAAAACTTACATATCTCTCTATGGTCAGTTAATGGGGCACAAGCCATGAAAGTATACCAAAGTGGAGGAAGAGGGTGTGGATAAGTAATGCAAAAACATCACCTTAAGTCATCTTTGGCACAACTGGGTCCTGCCCTGCCAGTGGGAACCCCGGGACCACATCAGTTTGACCTTCAACATTTCAAGTAACGTACCATTAACAGATATTTTATAGGAAAGCCAAAGAACCTCTGAGTTAATCTCTTCCAAGGGAAGGTCTCTCAGGAAGGCCAATTGTAGTAGTTACCTTCCTAGACTCATGGCTTCTGATATACTGCAGACTAGGTCAGCAAAATATCTAATCCAGAAAGAAGTCTTCCTTAATGAGAGAGATTTTAAAAATGCTAGATACTAAAAGGTGTTTCCTGTAGAATCTCCAGTGGTCTTTACCAGTCATTTAGAGATTTCACAAGCCATACAGAAAAGTTCTTATATCCAGACATTGCATGCATCTTACCAACTCTTCTCTTAGCACCAAAGGCAAGAACTTTTGATAGCCCCTACTAAGATGCAGAGGGGGAGGTAACACTGTACCCTTGATAACTGGCAAAATAATGTATCATAAGTATAATGAGAAGTTTAATGAAAAAAAAAAAATATCAAAAGTAGTTCCTGTAAGACACTCTTTTTTTTTTTGTTTGTTTTTTTGCTTTGTCGCTGTCTCCCGCGTTTGCGAGGTAGCGCAAGGAAACAGACGAAAGAAATGGCCCAACTCACCCCCATACACATGTATATACATACGTCCACACACGCAAATATACATACCTACACAGCTTTCCATGGTTTACCCCAGACGCTTCACATGCCTTGATTCAATCCACTGACAGCACGTCAACCCCGGTATACCACATCGCTCCAATTCACTCTATTCCTTGCCCTCCTTTCACCCTCCTGCATGTTCAGGCCCCGATCACACAAAATCTTTTTCACTCCATCTTTCCACCTCCAATTTGGTCTCCCTCTTCTCCTCGTTCCCTCCACCTCCGACACATATATCCTCTTGGTCAACCTTTCCTCACTCATTCTCTCCATGTGCCCAAACCATTTCAAAACACCCTCTTCTGCTCTCTCAACCACGCTCTTTTTATTTCCACACATCTCTCTTACCCTTACGTTACTTACTCGATCAAACCACCTCACACCACACATTGTCCTCAAACATCTCATTTCCAGCACATCCATCCTCCTGCGCACAACTCTATCCATAGCCCACGCCTCGCAACCATACAACATTGTTGGAACCACTATTCCTTCAAACATACCCATTTTTGCTTTCCGAGATAATGTTCTCGACTTCCACACATTCTTCAAGGCTCCCAGAATTTTCGCCCCCTCCCCCACCCTATGATCCACTTCCGCTTCCATGGTTCCATCCGCTGCCAGATCCACTCCCAGATATCTAAAACACTTTACTTCCTCCAGTTTTTCTCCATTCAAACTCACCTCCCAATTGACTTGACCCTCAACCCTACTGTACCTAATAACCTTGCTCTTATTCACATTTACTCTTAACTTTCTTCTTTCACACACTTTACCAAACTCAGTCACCAGCTTCTGCAGTTTCTCACATGAATCAGCCACCAGCGCTGTATCATCAGCGAACAACAACTGACTCACTTCCCAAGCTCTCTCATCCCCAACAGACTTCATACTTGCCCCTCTTTCCAAAACTATTGCATTCACCTCCCTAACAACCCCATCCATAAACAAATTAAACAACCATGGAGACATCACACACAACTGCCGCAAACCTACATTCACTGAGAACCAATCACTTTCCTCTCTTCCTACACGTACACATGCCTTACATCCTCGATAAAAACTTTTCACTGCTTCTAACAACTTGCCTCCCACACCATATATTCTTAATACCTTCCACAGAGCATCTCTATCAACTCTATCATATGCCTTCTCCAGATCCATAAATGCTACATACAAATCCATTTGCTTTTCTAAGTATTTCTCACATACATTCTTCAAAGCAAACACCTGATCCACACATCCTCTACCACTTCTGAAACCACACTGCTCTTCCCCAATCTGATGCTCTGTACATGCCTTCACCCTCTCAATCAATACCCTCCCATATAATTTACCAGGATACTCAACAAACTTATACCTCTGTAATTTGAGCACTCACTCTTATCCCCTTTGCCTTTGCACAATGGCACTATGCACGCATTCTGCCAATCCTCAGGCACCTCACCATGAGTCATACATACATTAAATAAGACACTCTTGTCATGCAATATCATTAGCCTTGTTTTACCCATTAAAATGCTAAAGAGCTATAAAACAAAAAAACTCCAAATCTGATGGTTAATATACTACTTAGAGAGAGAAAAATCATGGGAAAATCATTCTGTATCACTCCTCAAATCTCAGGCTCACATAAATCTTGGAAATGCTATGTGTAAATTCCAAAGTCCAGAGCTTTAGGCACCTCAGCTGAGGTGGAGGTGGCCTATAGAATGTGAAAAATCATTTGAAGAAGTCTTAAAAGCTACAAAGGCTTCCTAAATCATTGTTACTTCAGCCACTTTGGGATACAAATGTTACAAAATCCCTAAACATGACTAGTTGGGAAAACTTTCCCCTGTAGATTAACGGTGGGAGAGAGATTCTCCCACAGTTTCAGTCCAAGATTAAGGTATCTGAATACTGCCCCACATTACACATTAAAGAAACATGTCTGTGGTGCAGCAGTTAGGATTGCTGACCATGACACATTCACAGGCCACCAAGGATTAAGTGGATAGGTTCTATTCCTGGTTGTGACAGTTGGTCCACAGTCATTGCAGCCATCAATCCTTCCATAATGGTTGGCTGATGACATGGGTACCTAGCTTACATTAGGGTATATATATTTACATAGCATTAATGAGATGGCCTTAATTAAGGCATTCAGTTACTCATGCCATATCATTTTTTTTAAGCCCTGTGGCCAAGAGACCCATTACAGGAGTCAACATCAAGTAAGGGATCTTTTAAATGCATCTTTCCCAACTGACAATATGCATCATGGAATCAATCTTGGTACAATACATGCTCATGCATATCTAAGTGGAAGGAAGCAAAGGACACATGTCAGAAGTCCTCTCAATATAAGTCAAGTAACCAACTAAGTGCCAGAGGGTTCTGTTTTACAACCATTACACTTTTGATCTATGTATATGACTTGCATGAAGGAGTGGACTCCAATCTGAATATGTCTGCAGACAATGGAAAGGTCATGAGGATGGTAAGTGAAAATGTCATGAGGGATGTTAGTGAAGAGTGTGGATTGCAGAACCCTACAAGGGCAAACTCCAAAGTTAGTTTGATTTATGGTTGATAACATTCAACCCGAGCATATATAAGCTAATAAGGATGGGAAAAAGTGAGAAAAAGCTAAATATGATTATCATCATCCATAAACAAATTAAACAACCATGGAGACATCACACACAACTGCCGCAAACCTACATTCACTGAGAACCAATCACTTTCCTCTCTTCCTACACGTACACATGCCTTACATCCTCCATAAAAACTTTTCATTGCTTCTAACAACTTGCCTCCCACACCATATATTCTTAATACCTTCCAAAGAGCATCTCTATCAACTCTATCATATGCCTTCTCCAGATCCATAAATACTAGATACAAATCCATTTGCTTTTCTAAGTATTTCTCACATACATTCTTCAAAGCAAACACCTGGTCCACACATCCTCTACCACTTCTGAAACCACACTGCTCTTCCCCAATCTGATGCTCTGTAAATGCCTTCACCCTCTCAATAAATACCCTCCCATATATTTTCCCAAGAATACTCAACAAACTTATACCTCTGTAATTTGAGCACTCACCTTTGTCCCATTTGCCTTTGTAATGCAAGCATTCCATCAGTCTTCAGGCACCTCACCATGAATCATATTTAACCTTACCAACCAGTCAACAATACAGTCACCCCCTTTTTAAATAAATTCCACTGCAATACCATCTAAACCCACTGCCTTGCCGGCTTTCATCTTCCGCAAAGCTTTTACTACCTTTTCTCTGTTTAACAAATCATTTTCCCTAACCCTCTAACTTTGCAAACCACCTCGACCAAAACGCCCTATATCTGCCATTCTATCATCAAACATTCAACAAACCTTCAAAATACCCACTCCATCTCCTTCTCACATCACCACTACTTGTTATCACCTCCCCATTAGCCCCCTTCACTGAAGTTCCCATTTGTTCCCTTGTCTTAGGCACTTTATTTACCTCCTTCCAAAACATCTATTCATTCTCCCTAAAATTTAATGATACTCTCACCCAAACTCTCATTTGCCCTCTTTTTCACCTCCTGCACCTTTCTCTTGACCTCCTGCCTCTTTCTTTTACACATCTCCCATTCATTTGCATTATTTCCATGCAAAAACTGTGCAAATGCCTCTCTCTTCTCTTCCACTAATAATCTTACTTCTTCATCCCACCACTCACTACCCTTTCTAATCTGCCCACCTCCCACGCTTCTCATGCCACAGGCATCTTTTGCGCAATCCATCACTGCTTCCCCAAATACATCCCATTCCTCCCCCACTCCCCTTACCTCCTTTTTCTCACCTTTTTCCATTCTGTACTCAGTCTCTCCTGGTACTTCCTCACACAAATCTCCTTCCCAAGCTCACTTACTCTCACCACTCTCTTCACCCCAACATTCTCTCTTCTTTTTCTAAAAACCTCTACAAATCTTCACCTTCGCCTCAACAAGATAATGTATAATATATATACATTTCAAAACTCTTACATTCACCTCCCTCACAACCCCATCCATAAACAAATTAAACAACCATGGAGACATCACACACCCCTGCCGCCAAACCGACATTCACTGAGAACCAATCATTTTCCTCTCTTCCTACAAGTACACATGCCTTACATCCTCGATAAAAACTTTTCACTGCTTCCAACAACTTGCCTCCCACACCATATATTCTTAATACCTTCAACAGAGCATCTCTATCAACTCTATCATATCCCTTCTTCAGATCCATAAATGCTACATACAAATCCATTTGCTTTTCTAAGTATTTCTCACATACATTCTTCAAAGCAAACACCTGATCCACACATCCTCTACCACTTCTGAAACCACACTGCTCTTCCCCAATCTGATGCTCTGTACATGCCTTCACCCTCTCAATCAATAACCTCCCATATAATTTCCCAAGAATACTCAACAAACTTATACCTCTGTAATTTGAGCACTCACTCTTGTCCCCTTTGCCTTTGTACAATGGCACTATGCAAGCATTCCGCCAATCGTCAGGAACCTCACCATGAATCATACATACATTAAATAACCTTACCAACACTTATTCTTATTCATTTTCCTTTGTCGCTGTCTCCCGCGTTAGCAAGGTAGCGCAAGGAAAAAGACGAAAGAATGGCCCAACCCACCCACATACACATGTATATACATACATAACCAGACACGCAAATATACATAACTATACATCTCAACGTATACATATATATAAACACACAGACATATACATATATAAACATCTATATAATTCATACTGGCCAATTTTATTCATTCCCATTGACAACCCACTACACATGAAATAAAAAACCCCCTTCCCCCCCTTAGGTGTGCAGGGTTGCGCGAGAAAAAAGACAACAAAGGCCCCATTCGTTCACACTCAGTCTCTAGCTGTCATGTAATAATGCACCGAAACCACAGCTCCTTTTCCACATCCAGTCCCCACAGAACTTTTCAAGGGTTTACCCAAGACACTTCACATGCCCTGGTTCAATCCACTGTCAGCATGTCGACCCCAGTATACCACATCGTTCCAATTCACTCTATTCCTTGCCCGCCTTTCACCCTCCTGCATGTTCAGGCCCCGATCACTCAAAATCTTTTTCATTCCATCTTTCCACCTCAATTTGGTCTCCCACTTCTCCTCGTTCCCTCCACCTCTGACACATATATCCTCTTGGTCAATTTTTCCTCACTCATTCTCTCCATGTGACCAACCATTTCAAAACACACTCTTATGCTTTCTCAACCACACTCTTTTTATTTCCACACATCTCTCTTACCCTTACATTACTAACTCGATCAAACCACCTCACACCACATATTGTCCTCAAACATCTCAATTCCAGCACATCCACCATCCTGCGCACAACTCTATCCATAGCCCACGCCTCACAACCACACAACATTGTTGGAACCACTATTCCTTCAAACGTACCCATTTTAGCTTTCCTAGATAATGTTCTCGACTCCCACACATTCTTCAAGGCTCCCAGAATTTTCGCCCCCTGCCCCACACTATGATTCACTTCCGCTTCCATGGTTCCATCCGCTGCCAGTTCCACTCCCAGATATCTAAAACACTTTACTTCCTCCAGTTTTTCTCCATTCAAACTTATCTCCCAATTGACTTGACTATCAACCCTACTATACCTGATAACCTTGCTCTTACTCACATTTACTCTTAACTTTCTTCTTTCACACACTTTACCAAACTCAGTCGCCAGCTTCTGCAGTTTCTCACATGAATCAGCCACCAGCGCTGCATCATCAGCGAACAACAACTGACTCACTTCCCAAGCTCTCTCATCCACAACAGACTGCATACTTGCCCCTCTTTCCAAAACTCTTGCATTCACCTCCCTAACAACCCCATCCATAAACAAATTAAACAACCATGGAGACATCACACACCACTGCCGCAAACCTACATTCACTGAGAACCAATCACTTTCCTCTCTTCCTACAAGTACACGTGCCTTACATCCTCGATAAAAACTTTTCCCTGCTTCTAACAACTTGCCTCCCACACCATATATTCTTAATACCTTCCACAGAGCATCTCTATCAACTCTATCATATGTCTTCTCCAGATCCATAAATGCTACATACAAATTCATTTGCTTCTCTAAGTATTTCCAACATACATTCCTCAAAGCAAAAACCTGATTCACACATCCTCTACCACTTCTGAAAACACACTGCTCTTCCCCAATCTGATGCTCTGTACATGCCTTCACCCTCTCAATCAATACCCTCCCATATAATTTGCCAGGAATACTCAACAAACTTATACCTCTAATTTGAGCACTCACTCTTATCCCCTTTGCCTTTGTACAATGGCACTATGCAAGCATTCCGCCAATCGTCAGCCAGCTCACCATGAATCATACATACATTGAATAATCTTACCAACCAGTCAACAATACAGTCACCCCCTTTTATATATATATATATATATATATATATATATATATATATATATATATATATATATATATATTTTTTTTTTTTTTTTGCTTTGTCGCTGTCTCCCGCGTTTGCGAGGTAGCGCAAGGAAACAGACGAAAGAAATGGCCCAACCCACCCCCATACACATGAATATACATACATCCACACACGCAACTATACATACCTACACAGCTTTCCATGGTTTACCCCAGACGCTTCACATGCCTTGATTCAATCCACTGACAGCACGTCAACCCCGGTATACCACATCACTCCAATTCACTCTATTCCTTGCCCTCCTTTCACCCTCCTGCATGTTCAGGCCCCAATCACACAAAGTCTTTTTCACTCCATCTTTCCACCTCCAATTTGGTCTCCCTCTTCTCCTCGTTCCCTCCACCTCCGACACATATATCCTCTTGGTCAACCTTTCCTCACTCATTCTCTCCATGTGCCCAAACCATTTCAAAACACCCTCTTCTGCTCTCTCAACCACGCTCTTTTTATTTCCACACATCTCTCTTACCCTTACGTTACTTACTCGATCAAACCACCTCACACCACACATTGTCCTCAAACATCTCATTTCCAGCACATCCATCCTCCTGCGCACAACTCTATCCATAGCCCATGCCTCGCAACCATACAACATTGTTGGAACCACTATTCCTTCAAACATACCCATTTTTGCTTTCCGAGATAATGTTCTCGACTTCCACACATTCTTCAAGGCTCCCAGAATTTTCGCCCCCTCCCCCACCCTATGATCCACTTCCGCTTCCATGGTTCCATCCGCTGCCAGATCCACTCCCAGATATCTAAAACACTTTACTTCCTCCAGTTTTTCTCCATTCAAACTCACCTCCCAACTGACTTGACCCTCAACCCTACTGTACCTAATAACCTTGCTCTTATTCACATTTACTCTTAACTTTCTTCTTTCACACACTTTACCAAACTCAGTCACCAGCTTCTGCAGTTTCTCACATGAATCAGCCACCAGCGCTGTATCATCAGCGAACAACAACTGACTCACTTCCCAAGCTCTCTCATCCCCAACAGACTTCATACTTGCCCCTCTTTCCAAAACTATTGCATTCACCTCCCTAACAACCCCATCCATAAACAAATTAAACAACCATGGAGACATCACACACAACTGCCGCAAACCTACATTCACTGAGAACCAATCACTTTCCTCTCTTCCTACACGTACACATGCCTTACATCCTCCATAAAAACTTTTCACTGCTTCTAACAACTTGCCTCCCACACCATATATTCTTAATACCTTCCACAGAGCATCTCTATCAACTCTATCATATGCCTTCTCCAGATCCATAAATGCTACATACAAATCCATATGCTTTTCTAAGTATTTCTCACATACATTCTTCAAAGCAAACACCTGATCCACACATCCTCTACCACTTCTGAAACCACACTGCTCTTCCCCAATCTGATGCTCTGTACATGCCTTCACCCTCTCAATCAATACCCTCCCATATAATTTACCAGGAATACTCAACAAACTTATACCTCTGTAATTTGAGCACTCACTCTTATCCCCTTTGCCTTTGCACAATGGCACTATGCACGCATTCCGCCAATCCTAAGGCACCTCACCATGAGTCATACATACATTAAATAAGACACTCTTGTCATGCAATATCATTAGCCTTGTTTTACCCATTAAAATGCTAAAGAGCTATAAAACAAAAAAACTCCAAATCTGATGGTTAATATACTACTTAGAGAGAGAAAAATCATGGGAAAATCATTCTGTATCACTCCTCAAATCTCAGGCTCACATAAATCTTAGAAATGCTATGTGTAAATTCCAAAGTCCAGAGCTTTAGGCACCTCAGCTGAGGTGGAGGTGGCCTATATAATGTGAAAAATCATTTGAAGAAGTCTTAAAAGCTACAAAGGCTTCCTAAATCATTGTTACTTCAGCCACTTTGGGATACAAATGTTACAAAATCCCTAAACATGACTAGTTGGGAAAACTTTCCCCTGTAGATTAACGGTGGGAGAGAGATTCTCCCACAGTTTCAGTCCAAGATTAAGGTATCTGAATACTGCCCCACATTACACATTAAAGAAACATGTCTGTGGTGCAGCAGTTAGGATTGCTGACCATGACACATTCACAGGCCACCAAGGATTAAGTGGATAGGTTCTATTCCTGGTTGTGACAGTTGGTCCACAGTCATTGCAGCCATCAATCCTTCCATAATGGTTGGCTGATGACATGGGTACCTAGCTTACATTAGGGTATATATATTTACATAGCATTAATGAGATGGCCTTAATTAAGGCATTCAGTTACTCATGCCATATCATTTTTTTTAAGCCCTGTGGCCAAGAGACCCATTACAGGAGTCAACATCAAGTAAGGGATCTTTTAAATGCATCTTTCCCAACTGACAATATGCATCATGGAATCAATCTTGGTACAATACATGCTCATGCATATCTAAGTGGAAGGAAGCAAAGGACACATGTCAGAAGTCCTCTCAATATAAGTCAAGTAACCAACTAAGTGCCAGAGGGTTCTGTTTTACAACCATTACACTTTTGATCTATGTATATGACTTGCATGAAGGAGTGGACTCCAATCTGAATATGTCTGCAGACAATGGAAAGGTCATGAGGATGGTAAGTGAAAATGTCATGAGGGATGTTAGTGAAGAGTGTGGATTGCAGAACCCTACAAGGGCAAACTCCAAAGTTAGTTTGATTTATGGTTGATAACATTCAACCCGAGCATATATAAGCTAATAAGGATGGGAAAAAGTGAGAAAAAGCTAAATATGATTATCATCATCCATAAACAAATTAAACAACCATGGAGACATCACACACAACTGCCGCAAACCTACATTCACTGAGAACCAATCACTTTCCTCTCTTCCTACACGTACACATGCCTTACATCCTCCATAAAAACTTTTCATTGCTTCTAACAACTTGCCTCCCACACCATATATTCTTAATACCTTCCAAAGAGCATCTCTATCAACTCTATCATATGCCTTCTCCAGTTTTTCTCCATATATATATATATATATATATATATATATATATATATATATATATATATATATATATATATATATATATATATATATATATATATATTCTCGATAAGTATAAAAAAAAAAAAAAAATATATATATATATATATATATATATATATATATATATATTTTTTTTTTATACTTTCTCGCTGTCTCCCGCGTTTGCGAGGTAGCGCAAGGAAACAGATGAAAGAAATGGCCGAACCCCCCCCATACACATGTATATACATACGTCCACACACGCAAATATACATATCTACACAGCTTTCCATGGTTTACCCCAGACGCTTCACATGCCTTGATTCAATCCACTGACAGCATGTCAGCCCCGGTATACCACATCGCTCCAATTCACTCTATTCCTTGCCCTCCTTTCACCCTCCTGCATGTTCAGCCCCCGATCACACAAAATCTTTTTCACTCCATCTTTCCACCTCCAATTTGGTCTCCCTCTTCTTGTTCCCTCCACCTCCGACACATATATCCTCTTGGTCAATCTTTCCTCACTCATCCTCTCCATGTGCCCAAACCACTTCAAAACACCCTCTTCTGCTCTCTCAACCACGCTCTTTTTATTTCCACACATCTCTCTTACCCTTACGTTACTCCCTCGATCAAACCACCTCACACCACACATTGTCCTCAAACATCTCATTTCCAGCACATCCATCCTCCTGCGCACAACTCTATCCATAGCCATAGTGGTAGAGGATGTGTGGATCAGGTGTTTGCTTTGAAGAATGTATGTGAGAAATACTTAGAAAAGCAAATGGATTTGTATGTAGCATTTATGGATCTGGAGAAGGCATATGATAGAGTTGATAGAGATGCTCTGTGGAAGGTATTAAGAATATATGGTGTGGGAGGAAAGTTGTTAGAAGCAGTGAAAAGTTTTTATCGAGGATGTAAGGCATGCGTACGTGTAGGAAGAGAGGAAAGTGATTGGTTCTCAGTGAATGTAGGTTTCCGGCAGGGGTGTGTGATGTCTCCATGGTTGTTTAATTTGTTTATGGATGGGGTTGTTAGGGAGGTAAATGCAAGAGTTTTGGAAAGAGGGGCAAGTATGAAATCTGTTGGGGATGAGAGAGCTTGGGAAGTGAGTCAGTTGTTGTTCGCTGATGACACAGCGCTGGTGGCTGATTCATGTGTGAAACTGCAGAAGCTGGTGACTGAGTTTGGTAAAGTGTGTGGAAGAAGAAAGTTAAGAGTAAATGTGAATAAGAGCAAGGTTATTAGGTACAGTAGGGTTGAGGGTCAAGTCAATTGGGAGGTGAGTTTGAATGGACAAAAACTGGAGGAAGTGAAGTGTTTTAGATATCTGGGAGTGGATCTGGCAGCGGATGGAACCATGGAAGCGGAAGTGGATCATAGGGTGGGGGAGGGGGCGAAAATTCTGGGGGCCTTGAAGAATGTGTGGAAGTCGAGAACATTATCTCAGAAAGCAAAAATGGGTATGTTTGAAGGAATAGCGGTTCCAACAATGTTGTATGGTTGCGAGGCGTGGGCTATGGATATATATGTATATATATATATATATATATATATATATATATATATATATATATATATATATATATATCTGTAATTTCAGCACTCATTCTTATCCCCTTTCCCTTTGTACAATAGCACTATGCATGCATTCCGCAAATCCTCAGGCACCTCACCATGAGGCATACATACATTAAATAACCTTACCAACAAGTCAACAATACAGTCACCTCCTTTTTTAAAAAATTCCACTGCAATACCATCCAAACCTGCTGCCTTGCCGGCTTTCATCTTCCGCAAAGCTTTTACTACCTCTTCTCAGTTTACCAAATCATTTTCCCTAACCCTCTCACTTTGCACATCACCTCGACCAAAACACCCTATATCTGCCACTCTATCATCAAACACATTCAACAAACCTTCAAAATACTCACTCCATCTCCTTCTCACATCACCACTACTTGTTATCACCTCCCCATTTGCACCCTTCACTGAAGTACCCATTTGCTCCCTTGTCTTACGCACTTTATTTACCTCCTTCCAGAACATCTTTTTATTCTCCCTAAAATTTAATGATACTCTCTCACCCCAACTCTCATTTGCCCTCTTTTTCACCTCTTGCACCTTTCTCTTGACCTCCTGTCTCTTTCTTTTATATATCTCCCACTCAACTGCATTTTTTCCCTGCAAAAATCGTCCAAATGCCTCTCTCTTCTCTTTCACTAATAATCTTACTTCATCATCCCACCACTCACTACCCTTTCTAATGAACCCACCTCCCACTCTTCTCATGCCAGAAGCATCTTTTGCGCAATCCATCACTGATTCCCTAAATATGTCCCATTCCTCCCCCACTCCCCTTACTTCCATTGTTCTCACCTTTTTCAATTCTGTACTCAGTCTCTCCTGGTATAAGTTTGTTGAGTATTCCTGGTAAATTATATGGGAGGGTATTGATTGAGAGGGTGAAGGCATGTACAGAGCATAAGATTGGGGAAGAGCAGTGTGGTTTCAGAAGTGGTAGAGGATGTGTGGATCAGGTGTTTGCTTTGAAGAATGTATGTGAGAAATACTTAGAAAAGCAAATGGATTTGTATGTAGCATTTATGGATCTGGAGAAGGCATATGATAGAGCTGATAGAGATGCTCTGTGGAAGGTATTAAGAATATATGGTGTAGGAGGCAAGTTGTTAGAAGCAGTGAAAAGTTTTTATCGAGGATGTAAGGCATGTGTACGTGTAGGAAGAGAGGAAAGTGATTGGTTCTCAGTGAATGTTGGTTTGCGGCAGGGGTGTGTGATGTCTCCATGGTTGTTTAATTTGTTTATGGATGGGGTTCTTAGGGAGGTAAATGCAAGAGTTTTGGAAAGAGGGGCAAGTATGCAGTCTGTTGTGGATGACAGAGCTTGGAAAGTGAGTCAGTTGTTGTTCGCTGATGATACAGCGCTGGTGGCTGATTCATGTGAGAAACTGCAGAAGCTGGTGACTGAGTTTGGTAAAATGTGTGAAAGAAGAAAGTTAAGAGTAAATGTGAATAAGAGCAAGGTTATTAGGTACAGTAGGGTTGAGGGTCAAGTCAATTGGGAGGTAAGTTTGAATGGAGAAAAACTGGAGGAAGTAAAGTGTTTTAGATATCTGGGAGTGGAACTGGCAGCGGATGGAACCATGGAAGCGGAAGTGAATCATAGGGTGGGGGAGGGGGTGAAAATCCTGGGAGCCTTGAAGAATGTGTGGAAGTCGAGAACATTATCTCGGAAAGCAAAAATGGGTATGTTTGAAGGAATAGTGGTTCCAACAATGTTGTATGGTTGCGAGGCGTGGGCTATGGATAGAGTTGTGCGCAGGACGGTGGATGTGCTGGAAATGAGATGTTTGAGGACAATGTGTGGTGTGAGGTGGTTTGATCGAGTAAGTAATGTAAGGGTAAGAGAGATGTGTGGAAATAAAAAGGGCGTGTTTGAGAGAGCAGAAGAGGGTGTTTTGAAATGGTTTGGGCACATGGAGAGAATGAGTGAGGAAAGATTGACCAAGAGGATATATGTGTCAGAGGTGGAGGGAACAAGGACAAGTGGGAGACCAAATTGGAGGTGGAAAGATGGAGTGAAAAAGATTTTGTGTGATCGGGGCCTGAACATGCAGGAGGGTGAAAAGCGGGCAAGGAATAGAGTGAATTAGATTGATGTGGTATACCGGGGTTGACGTGCTGTCAGTGGATTGAATCAGGGGATGTGAAGCGTCTGGGGTAAACCATGGAAAGTTGTGTGGGGCCTGGATGTGGAAAGGGAGCTGTGGTTTCAGGCATTATTGCGTGAGAGCTAGAGACTGAGTGTGAACGAATGGCGCCTTTGTTGTCTTTTCCTAGTGCTACCTCGCACACATGAGGGGGGGAGGGGGATGGTATTCCATGTGTGGCGAGGTGGCGATGGGAATGAATAGGGGCAGACAGTTTGAATTGTGTGCATGGGTATATATGTATGTGTCTCTGTGTGTATATATATGTGTATATTGAGATGTATAGGTATGTATATTTGAGTGTGTGGGCGTGTGTGTGTGTACATTGTGTATGGGGGTGGGTTGGGCCATTTCTTTCGTCTGTTTCCTTGCGCTACCTCGCAAAAGCGGGAGACAGCGACATATATCCTCTTGGTCAATCTTTCCTCACTCATTCTCTCCATGTGCCCAAACCATTTCAAAACACCCTCTTCTGCTCTCTCAACCACGCTCTTTTTATTTCCACATATCTATCTTACGCTTACATTACTTACTCGACCAAACCACCTCACACCATATATTGTCCTCAAACATCTCATTTCCAGCACATCCACCCTCCTGCGCACAACTCTATCCATAGCTCATGCCTCGCAACCATACAACATTGTTGGAACCACTATTCTTACAACCATACCCATTTTTGCTATCCGAGATAATGTTCTCGACTTCCACACATTCTTCAAGGCTCCCAGGATTTTCGCCCCCTGCCCCCACCCTATGATTCACTTCTGCTTCCATGGTTCCATCCGCTGCCAGATGCACTTCCAGATATCTAACACATTTTACTTCCTCCAGTTTTTCTGCATTCAATCTTACCTCCCAGTTGATTTGACCCTCAACCCTACTGTACCTAATAACCCTACTCTTATTCACATTTACTCTTAACTTTCTTCTTTCACACACTTTACCAAACTTAGTCACCAGCTTCTGCAGTTTCTCACATGAATCAGCCACCAGCGCTGTATCATCAGCGAACAACAACTGACTCACTTCCCAAGCTCTCTCATCCCCAACAGACTTCATACTTGCCCCTCTTTCCAAAACTCTTGCATTCACCTCCCTAACAACCCCATCCATGTGTGGCGAGGTGGCGATGGGAATGAATAAAGGCAGACAGTGTGAATTGTGTGCATGGGTATATACGTATGTGTCTGTGTGTGTATATATATGTGTACATTGAGATGTATAGGTATGTATATTTGCGTGTGTGGACGTGTATGTATATACATGTGTATGGGGGTGGGGTGAGCCATTTCTTTTGTCTGTTTCCTTGCGCTAACTCGCAAACGCGGGAGACAGCGACAAAGCAAAATATAATAAAATAAATAAATATATATATATATATATATATTCCTATGAGTCCATGGGGATAATGAAACACGATAAGGTCCCAAGTGCACTTTCGTGTAATAATCACATCATCAGGAGAGAAAGAAGAGAGAAATATAACAGTCAGTTGATATACATCGAAGAGACGAAGCTAGGACGCCATTTGGTAAATATGTGATTGTCCAAAACATACAACAAGCGTTCATAAACTTATCATTTTACAATTTTATCAACAATAAAGTTATCTAACTTGTATAGACCATCACTAATATTAAGATTATAATTCTTTGTGTATTTAATAATAGAAGATTCAGTGATATTCCTCTTGGTAATAGAGTTAGAGTTAACAACTGAGATGGCGTTACTCCAGTCAATACAATGATCACAGTTTTTAACGTGATTAAACAATGCATTTGATTCTTGTCCAGTTCTTATACCATATCTATGTTGCTTAAGTCTAACAGAAAGTCTAACCAACATAAAATTTATCACAGTTTCCACAAGGCACTTTACAGATGCATCCAAGAGAATTTTCTGGTGAATTCGTGATTAAGATAGTCTTTATAGTATTACTGTTGCTAAAGGCAACATTTACATTAAAGGATTTAAGCAACATGGGAAGCAAAGTGAAATTATTATTAAAAGGGAGAACTAAAGGATTCTTGGAGAGTAAGTGAGCTTGGGAAGGAGACTTGTGTGAGGAAGTACCAGGAGGGACTGAGTACAGAATGGAAAAAGGTGAGAACAAAGGAGGTAAAGGGAGTGGGGGAGGAATGGGATGTATTTAGGGAAGCAGTGATGGCTTGCGCAGAAGATGCTTGTGGCATGAGAAGCGTGGGAGGTGGGTTGATTAGAAAGGGTAGTGAGTGCTGGGATGAAGTAAGATTATTAGTGAAACAGAAGAGAGAGTCATTTAGACGATTTTTTGCAGGGAAAAAATGCAAATGAGTGGGAGATGTATATAAGAAAGAGGCAGGAGGTCAAGAGAAAGGTGCAAGAGGTGAAAAAGAGGGCAAATGAGAGTTGGGATGAGAGAGTATCATTAAATTTTAGGGAGAGTAAAAAGATGTTTTGGAATGAGGTAAATAAAGTGCATAAGACATGGGAGCAAATGGGAACTTCAGTGAAGGGGGCTAATGGGGAGGTGATAACAAGTAGTGGTGATGTGAGAAGGAGATGGAGTGAGTATTTTGAAGGTTTGCTGAATGTGTTTGATGACAGAGGGGCAGATATAGGGTGTTTTGGTCGAGGTGGTGTGCAAAGTGAGAGGGTTAGGGAAAATGATTTGGTAAACAGAGAAGAGGTAGTAAAAGCTTTGTGGAAGATGAAAGCCGGCAAGGCAGCAGGTGTGGATGGTATTGCAGTGGAATTTATTAAAAAAGGGGATGACTGCATTGTTGACTGGTTGGTAAGGTTATTTAATGTATGTATGACTCATGGTGAGGTGCCTGAGGATTGGCGGAATGCTTGCATAGAGCCATTGTACAAAGACAAAGGGGACAAAGGAGAGTGCTCAAATTACAGAGGTATAAGTTTCTTGAGTATTCCTGGTAAATTATATGGGAAGGTATTGATTGAGAGGGTGAAGGCATGTACAGGGCATCAGACTGGGGAAGAGCAGTGTGGTTTCAGAAGTGGTACAGGATGTGTGGATCAGGTGTTTGCTTTCGAAGAATGTATGTGAGAAATACTTAGAAAAGCAAATGGATTTGCATGTAGCATTTATGGATCTGGAGAAGGCATATGATAGAGTTGATAGAGATGCTCTGTGGAAGGTATTAAGAATATATGGTGTGGGAGGCAAGCTGTTAGAAGCAGTGAAAAGTTTTTATCGAGGATGTAAGGCATATGTACGTGTAGGAAGAGAGGAAAGTGATTGGTTCTCAGTGAATGGAGGTTTGCGGCAGTGGTGTGTGATGTCTCCATGGTTGTTTAATTTGTTTATGGATGGGGTTGTTAGGGAGGTGAATGCAAGAGTTTTGGAAAGAGGGGCAAGTATGAAGTCTGTTGTGGATGAGAGAGCTTGGGAAGTGAGTCAGTTGTTGTTCGCTGATGATACAGCACTGGTGGCTGATTCATGTGAGAAACTGCAGAAGCTGGTGACTGAGTTTGGTAAAGTGTGTGAAAGAAGAAAGTTAAGAGTAAATGTGAATAAGAGCAAGGTTATTAGGTACAGTAGGGTTGAGGGTCAAGTCAATTGGGAGGTAAGTTTGAATGGAGCAAAACTGCAGGAAGTAAAGTGTTTTAGATATCTGGGAGTGGATCTGGCAGCGGATGGAACTAAGGAAGCGGAAGTGAATCATAGGGTGGGGGAGGGGGCGAAAGTTCTGGGAGCGTTGAAGAATGTGTGGAAGTTGAGAACATTATCTCAGAAAGCAAAAATGGGTATGTTTGAAGGAATAGTGGTTCCAACAATGTTGTATGATTGCGAGGCGTGGGCTATGAATAGAGTTGTGCGCAGGAGGGTGGATGTGCTGGAAATGAGATGTTTGAGGACAATGTGTGGTGTGAGGTGGTTTGATCGAGTAAGTAATGTAAGGGTAAGAGAGATGTGTGGAAATAGAAAGAGCGTGGTTGAGAGAGCAGAAGAGGGTGTTTTGAAATGGTTTGGGCACATGGAGAGAATGAGTGAGGAAAGATTGACCAAGAGGATATATGTGTCAGAGGTGGAGGGAACGAGGAGAAGTGGGAGACCAAATTGGAGGTGGAAAGATGGAGTGAAAAGAATACTCAAAAACTTATACCTCTGTAATTTGAGCACTCACTTTTATCCCCTTTGGCTTTCTACAATGGCACTATACAAGGATTCCTCCAATCCTCAGGCACCTCACCATGAGTCATACATACATTAAATAACTTTCCCAACCAGTCATATCTTTATTCTCCCTAAAATTCAATGACACTCTCTCACCCCCAACTCTCATTTGACCTTTTTCACCTCTTGTAACTTTCTCTTGACCTCCTGCCTCTTTCTTTTATACATCTCCCAGTCATTTGCATTGTTTCCCTGCAAAAATCGTCCAAATGCCTCTCTCTTCTCTTTCACTAATACTCTTATTTCTTCATCCCACCACTCACTACCCTTTTTAATCTGCCCACCTGTCATGCTTCTCATGCCACAAGCATCTTTTGCACAAGCCATCACTGGTTCCCTAAATACATCCCATTCCTCCTCCACTACCCTTACGTCCTTTGTTCTCACCTTTTTCCATTCTGTACTCAGTCTCTCCTGGTACTTCCTCACACAAGTCTCCTTCCCAAGCTCACTTACTTTCACCACTCTCTTCACCCCAACATTCTCTCTTCTTTTCTGAAAGCCTCTACAAATATTCACCTTTGCCTCCACAAGATAATGATCAGACATCACTTCAGGTGCACCTCTCAGGACATTAACATCCAAAAGTCTCTCTTTTCCGTGCCTATCAATTAATACTTAATCCAATTAATACGTAATCCAATAATCTCTCTTATTTACATATGTATACTTATGTATATCTCTTTTTAAATCAGGCATACCCAATCACCAGTCATTTTTCAGCACATAAACCTACAAGCTCTTCACCATTTCCATTTACAACACTGAACACCCCATGTACACCAATCATTCCCTCAACTGCCATATTACTCAGCTTTGCATTCAAATCACCCATCACTATCACCTGGTCTCGTGCATCAAAACTACTAACACACTCATTCAGCTGCTCCCAAAACACTTGCCTCTCATGATCTTTCTTCTCATGCCCAGGTGCATAAGCACCAATACTCACCCATCTCTCTCCATCCACTTTCAGCTTTACCCATATCAATCTAGAGTTTACTTCTTACAGTCTATCACACTCCCACAACTCCTATTTCAGGAGTAGTGCTACTCCTTCCCTTGCTCTTGTCCTCTCACTGACCCCTGACTTTACTCCCAAGACATTCCCAAACCACTCTTCCCCTTTACCATTGAGCTTCGTTTCACTCAGAGCCAAAACATCCAGGTTCCTTTCCTCAAACTTACTACCTGTCTCTCCTTTTTTCTCATATCTTGATTACATCCAAACACATTTAAACACCCGGAATCTAAGCCTTCGAGGAGGATAAGCACTCCCAGCGTGATTCCTTCTTCTGTTTCCCATTTTAGAAAGTTGAAATACAAGGAGGGGAGGGTTTCTAGCCCCCTCTCCCATCAACTTTAGTCATCTTTTACGACAGACTAGGAATGCGAGGGAAGTTTTCTTTCTCCCCTATCGCCAGGGACAGTAAAACCTTTGCGGAAGATAAAAGCCGGAAATGCAGCAGGTTTGGATTGTATTACAGAGGAATTTATTAAAAAAAGGGGGTGACTATATTGTTGACTGGTTGGTAAGGTTATTTAATGTATGTATGACTCATGGTGAGGTGCCTCAGGATTGGCAGAATGCTTGCATAATGCCATTGTACAAAGGCAAAGGGGATAAAGGTGAGTGCTCAAATTACAGAGGTATAAGTTTCTTGAGTATTCTTGGGAAATTATATGGGAGAGTACTGATTGAGAGACTGAAGGCATAAACAGAGCATCAGACTAGGGAAGAGCAGTGTGGTTTCAGAAGTGGTCCAGGATGTGTGGATCAGGTGTTTGCTTTGAAGAATGTATGTGAAAAATACTTAGAAGAGCAAATGGATTTGTATGTAGCATTTCTGGATCTGGAGAAGGCAAATGATAAGAGTTGATAGAGATGCTCTGTGGAAGGAATTAAGTATATATGGTGTGGGAGGCAAGTTGTGAGAAGCAGTGAAAAGATTTTATCGAGGATGTCTGGCATGTGTACGAGTATAAAGAGAGGAAAGTGATTGGTTCTCATTCAATGGTGGTTTGCAGCAAGGGTGAGTGATGTCTCCATGGTTGTTAAATTTGTTTATGGATGGTGTTGTTAGGGAGGTGAATGCAAGAGTTTTGGAAAGAGGCAAGTATGCAGTCTGTTCTGGATGAGAGAGCTTGGGAAGTGAGTCAGCTGATGTTCGCTGATGATATAGCGCTGGTGGCTGATTCATGTGAGAAACTGCAGAAGCTGGTGATTGAATTTGGTAAAGTGTGTGAAAGAAGAAAGGTGAGAGTAAATGTGAATAAGACCAAGGTTATTTGGTACAGTAAGGTTGAGGGACAAGTCAATTGGGTGGTAACTTTGAATGGGGAAAACTGGAGGAAGTGAAGTGTTTTAGATATCTGAGAGTGGATTTGGCCACGGATGGAACCATGGAAGCAGAAATGAGTCATAGGGTGGGGGAGTGGGAGAAAGTTCTGCGAGCGTAGAAGAATTTATGGAAGTCAAAAACCTTATCTTGGAAAGCGAAAATGGGTATGTTTGAAGGAATAGTAGTTCCAACAATGTTATATGGTTACAAGGCATGGGCTATAGATAGAGTGATACACAGGAGAGTGGATGTGTTGGAAATGAGATGTTTGAGGACAATATGTGGTGTGAGGTGGTTTTATCGAGTAAGTAATGTAAGGGTAAGAGAGATGTGTCGTAATAAAAAGAGTGTGGTTGAAAAAGAGTGTAATTAAAATGGTTTGGTCACCTGAAGAGAATGACTGAGGAAAGATTGACAAAGAGGATATATGTGTCAGAGGCGGACGGAACGAGAAGCAGGAAACAAAATTGGAGGTGGAAAGATGGAGTGAAAAAGATTCTGAGTGATCAGGGCCTGCCTGAACATGCAGGAGGGTGAAAGGCGTGCAAGGAATAGAGTGAATTGGAATGATGTGGTATACCGGGGTCGACATGCTGTCAATGGATTGAACCACGGCATGTAAAGCGTCTAAGGTAAACCATGGAAAGTTTTATGGGGCCTGAATGTGGAAAAGGAACAGTGGTTTCGGTGCATTATAGATGACAGCTAGAGAATGAGTGTGAATGAATGTGGCCTTTGTTGTTTTTCCTAGCACTACCTCGCACATATGTGGGGAGAGGGGGTTGTCATAAATATATATATATATATATATATATATATATATATATATATATATATATATATATATATATATATATATATATATTTTTCTTTCTTTTGTTTCGTACTATTCGCCATTTCCTGCATTAGCGAGGTAGCGTTAAGAACAGAGGACTGGGCCTTTGAGGAAATATCCTCACCTGGCCCCCTTCTCTGTTCCTTCTTTTGGAAAAAAAAAAAATGAGATGGGAGGATTTCCAGCCCCCCGCTCCCTTCCCTTTTAGTCGCCTTCTACAACACGCAGGGAATACGTGGGAAGTATTCTAACATTGTTATTAAGTGATAATTGACAGCTCCTGTAAGACAGCAGCAGTTCCCAGCAATATGAAATATTATGTTCATTAACATTCTTGCCCTTCTTCATTCCTGATCGTTATCAATTATACAAAACACATCACCACACCCACATGCGAGAACAATTTGACTTTTATTAGCGGCCATCTATCCAGCCGTTCACAATGCTCTACTTGTTCCCCATAACCTTGCTCCTCTCCCATACAGTGTTACCAGCTCAGATGACACAAACGTGCAAGGCGAGTGGATGCAAACTCCTGCTTTGTCGCTGTCTCCCGCGTTTGCGAGGTAGCGCAAGGAAACAGACGAAAGAAATGGCCCAACCCACCCCCATACACATGTATATACATACGTCCACACACGCAAATATACATACCTACACAGCTTTCCATGGTTTACACCGGATGCTTCACATGCCCTGATTCAATCCACTGACAGCACGTCAACCCCGGTATACCACATCGATCCAATTCACTCTATTCCTTGCCCTCCTTTCACCCTCCTGCATGTTCAGGACCCGATCACACAAAATCTTTTTCACTCCATCTTTCCACCTCCAATTTGGTCTCCCACTTCTCCTCGTTCCCTCCACCTCTGACACATATATCCTCTTGGTCAGTCTTTCCTCACTCATTCTCTCCATGTGCCCAAACCATTTCAAAACACCCTCTTTTGCTCTCTCAACCACGCTCTTTTTATTTCCACACATCTCTCTTACCCTTACGTTACTTACTCGATCAAACCACCTCACACCACACACTGTCCTCAATCATCTCATTTCCAGCACATCCACCCACCTGCGCACAACTCTATCCATAGCCCACGCCTCGCAACCATACAACATTGTTGGAACCACTATTCCTTCAAACATACCCATTTTTGCTTTCCGAGATAAAGTTCTCGACTTCCACACATTCTTCAAGGCTCCAAGGATTTTCGCCCCCTCCCCCACCCTATGATCCACTTCCGCTTCCATGGTTCCATCCGCTGCCAGATCCACTCCCAGATATCTAAAACACTTTACTTCCTCCAGTTTTTCTCCATTCAAACTTACCTCCCAATTGACTTGACCCTCAACCCTACTGTACCTAATAACCTTGCTCTTATTCACATTTACTCTTAACTTTCTTCTTTCACACACTTTACCAAACTCAGTCACCAGCTTTTGCAGTTTCTCACATGAATCAGCCACCAGCGCTGTATCATCAGCGAACAACAACTGACTCACTTCTCAAGCTCTTTCATCCACAACAGACTTCATACTTGCCCCTCTTTCCAAAACTCTTGCATTCACCTCCCTAACAACCCCATCCATAAACAAATTAA